>NC_052051.1:82030358-82391169 GCF_903992535.2 Arvicola amphibius | reverse complement strand
AGAAGAGCTTCATAGAAGCAAGGGTTTTTGTTTGTTTTGTTTTTATATGTGTATTGTGTGTCTGTGTGTGTCCCTTGTACCATGTATGCGTGTGCAAGTGTCTGCAGAAGCTGCAAGCATTTATGAGCTACCGTGAGTGCTGGAAACCAAATCCAAGTCCTCCTCAAGGAAAATATTCTTAACCACTGAGCCATCTCTCCAGCCCAAGTAGAGTCAAGTTTTAACAACTAA
The DNA here is from genome assembly GCF_903992535.2 of Arvicola amphibius. Lineage (NCBI taxonomy): Eukaryota > Metazoa > Chordata > Mammalia > Rodentia > Cricetidae > Arvicola > Arvicola amphibius. Next base: position 82,390,938 of record NC_052051.1, on the reverse strand, counting down.
GGAGTTCTCAGTCTGGGAATCAGAACCAACACACCTTGAGCACCCACAATATCCTGTAACCAAGTTATAGGGGAAAGAAAAACAGAAGAAAGGGGCATGTTCCTCCCTCTCCTCCTCCCTCCCTTCTGCTATCTCTTTATCCCTCCCCTCCTTCTTCTGAGAGTTGGGGGTTCAGACAGGGTCGCTGTTCTAACTCTGTAGCCCAGACTAGCCTGGAACTTGTTATATAGACCGAGTTGGCCTGGAACTTAGAGATCCTCCTGCTTGGTCTCCCAAGTGCTGGGATAAAGGTATGCACTACCACACTGGCCCTCTATTCCCTTTCTTACTTCTTAATTGCAATTATTGAGCACATACTGTATGCCTGGCTCAGTGCTAGGGAACGGGTACACAGTAGTGGCTGCTCTCTCGCAGGTGACATGTGACCTATTCTGTCTTCATGAAGCGTATGGTGCTGTGGGCAGGATCAGAGTCAACAGAAAGGTCAGGTGTGTCCAGACTGTAGGGCCAGCGTGCTGCTCAGGCAGGCAGCCCATGGCAGCCCACGGTTAGGTTCATCATCTCCTACATGCTCCATGTGTTTCAGTGCCCGTGAGGAGTGTGTACAGATTCTATTTGGTTTCAATGTGTTTTTGTATTAGAGTAAAATCCACACCCCAAACTAACTGTTTTAAAGTGCAGGAATCATGAGTCAGTACCGTGTAGTACATTCACATTGCTAAGCAGCTGCCACCTCCACTAAGTTCCAGAACATTTCATCAGCTCAGCAGAAAACCCTGTCCCATTGATCAGGCAGCCTCTTGTCCTTCCTCCCCCTCCAGGCTCTGGTAACCACCCATCTGCCGTCTGTCTCCATGGATTTGCCTGTTCTGGACATTTCTTATATAGAGAATCTTTTAACAAGTGACCTTCTGTGTCTGGCATCTTTGGGTTAGCATGATGTCTCTTTTGAAAAGGAGGTTTGCTTGTTCTTAGTTGTGTGTATGGGTGTGTGTCTGAGCATGTATGTGCAGGTGCACTGGAGGCAGGAGGCTGTCCCGTCTCCCTGGATCGGAAGTTACAGGTGGTGGTGAGCACTCTAGTGTGGTCGTCTGCAGTACAGCAAATGCTGGTAACTGCAAGCCAGCTCTTCAGCTCCATCACTCAGAATGTTTCTAAGGTGCTGTCCTTTCCTTAGTCCTGCTGCCCTGGAAATTCCAGTGCTGTGTGCTTGAGCTTCTACCTAGACTCTTTCAGGTACACAATATATCTATATCTATCTCTCTCTCTATCTCTCTCTCTCTATCTCTATCTCTCTCTCTCTCTCTATCTCTCTCTCTCTCTCTCTCTCTCTCTCTCTCTCTATATATATATATATATATATATATATATATATATATATATATATATATGAGTTGAATTCCCAGGTCATACAGCAATTCTGTTTTTAACTTTTTTTTTTTTTTGGTTTTTCGAGACAGGGTTTCCCTGTAGTTTCTAGAGCCTGTCCTGGAACTAGCTCTTGTAGACCAGGCTGGCCTCGAACTCAGAGATCCGCCTGCCTCTGCCTCCCGAGTGCTGGGATTAAAGGCATGCGCCACCACCGCCCGGCTGTTTTTAACTTTTGAAGGATCAGCCAAACTGCCTTCACTGGACACTCTGCCATTTTCTATTCCCCCCAGCAATATTCTGCAATTCTTTGGGCATTAATTATGATTTCATTTCCTCCCTTCCTCCCTTCCTCCCTTCCTCTTTTCTTTCCTTCCTTCCTTCCTTCCTTCCTTCCTTCCTTCCTTCCTTCCTTCCTTCCTTCCTTCCTTTCTTCCTTCCTCTCTTCCCCTCCCTTCTTCCCTTCTTCCTCCCTTCCCCTTAGTCCTTCCCTGCCTCCCTCCCTTCCCCATTTCCTTTCCTGCTGCTCCCCCTCCTCTTTCTTCTTCTTTTGAGATAGTCGCTGTGTGACTAGCAACTTTGTGGTTTTGTGCTTTGGATGTAAACTGTACTCACCCTGCCCAGGCTCACTGTGCTCTAACACCTGATCCCCAGCTGGTGCTCTAACACCTGCCCAGGCTCACTGTGTTCTAACAAACACCTGATCCCCAGATGGTGGAGCTGATTTGGAAGGTTGAGGAAGTGAAGCCTTGCCATCGGAAGTGGGTCACTAGGGGTAGGCTTTGGAGTTTTACAGCCTGGCCTCACTTCCTGTCTGCTCTCTGTTTCCTCATTGCAGAAACAATCTGAGCAACTGCCTCACCTCACATTGCCTTTCCCACATGATGGCTTGTGTTCCTTAAAACTGTGAGCCCAAGCAAGCCCCTCTTCCCTTAGGTTGTTTCCATCAGGGTTAGTCTCAGCAGCAAGAGAAGGAACTAGTACACAAGTATATGTCACTTCAGAGTTTTCTAAGCCTTTCATGGAAACACTCACTTTAAAATATTCTTTGAGTTTATTCTGATTTGCATCCCTAAATTCCTCATCTGCTTTTTCACTGCCATTTGCTGTTCGCACTGAATATTTATTGAAGTGGACCTACACAGGTACACCCAAGACGCGTGAGTCTCGGACGAGGTGGGGTGTGACACACAACCATTCTATTGCTTGAGTATTTGCATGTTGTCACTGTCCTCTTCCTCAGGCCTCCCACCCCACCGAGCTGGTGTCCTCTAAGCTCAACTCCACGTTGTATATGCTGACTGGCCAGAGCAATGTCAGGGGGAGCCTTGCCATGCCCACTGGGGCTGGTGTGGCACACACACAAGCCTTCCCACCACAACTTCCACAGGTGCTAACCTTGGCTAAAGGTCTCTCATGCCTTTATCATACAGAAAAGCCTTGAATGATTTTCACACAGCATTGAAGGGTAATTACAAGTATTTGGAGAGGTTGGTTGGGGTCTTAAGGTGGGCAAGGAATGCATTATGATTTTTCCCATTAAAGGGGTGGCGTGTCACTTGCCTTTTGAAACTTGCTCTATGGGAACAAATCAAGATGAAGCCATGAGGAGCCCTTACGTATGTGTGTGTGGATGGACAGAAGCAGGAACAGCCTGTGGGGGTTCTGTGTGACTAAGTCCACCTGGCAAAGACTCAGGGCATTTTGATATATTCCATTGATTTCTTTCACCCTCACTTCTGCTCATTAAAGCCAAAGCATACTTTACTTCCTTAGAAGCAAGCGCAGAGCTTTGCTTAGCTAAGTGGGTGGATGGATTGTGGATGGATGGGTGATGGATGAGCAGCTGCCTGCAGCCATGGCATTTTCACAGCACAGGCCTGGGAGGCAGGGGGGCTCCAGGTTCACCGGCAATCTCTGCACTCGACTTTTAGTCCAACAGGGAGCAGCAAGAGGTGCGGGGTGTGGGCAGTCTCACTCCAGATTGATTTCCTTCCCTTTATGCCTTCATTCACTTGGTTAGCATGAGATAAAATAAAAATCCTCACCTGGGGCATGGGGAGTTATCTCCATCTGTAAGGTGCCAGCTGTGCCAGCACAACGATCTGTGTTCAAATCACTGGCAGCAATACAGAAGCCTGGCATGGTGATGAGTGTTTATAATCCCAGCACCAGGGAGCTATGGGCACAGACATCAACCTCTGATCTCCACGTGTACATACACACAAGTGCAAGTGTATTTGCACACACATGAGCATGTGTGCACACACACACCCAGATCTTCACCTGTGAGGACCAGGCTCACCCAGGAAGTTTATATTGTGCCTGGCAAAGGGTCCAAACTGCCTAGGATGGTTGTGCTACTGAGGCATCATGGGGGCAGGGAGCACCGAGGCAGAGAGAAAAGTATGTTTGTGCATGAGTACCTGTATGCGCACGTGTGCATGTGTGTGTGGTGTGCATGTGTGCATGCTTGCGTGTGTGCATACATGTCTGTGCATACATGTGTGCATGCGTGTATGTGGTGTGTGTGTGTGCACACGCATACTGCATGAGAGGAAAGTAGAAGGGAGACTGTGCCGGGGAGAGAGCTCTCTAAGGGAAGGGAAAGCCGAAGAAGGGATGAGGATGGGAAGACCAACTCTCAGGCAGGGAATGCAGCACAGTGGTAGAATGCATGCCTAGCATGTGTCTCGTCACAACGGGAGGAGGAAGAAGACATGACTGTATGACAACACGGCTGACTGTGACAAACTGTCTTCTTTCCTGTGCTGAGGAGATTTCCATCTACATGTTAAGGAAGAGGGGAAGTGTTGGGAGGGAAGACGGGATCAGAAGATGGGGTGAGAGAGGTGGGAGGCTAGTAGGAAGGGCAAAAATAAGCAAGGTACCGAAGTGACACACATGCATGAAAATGTTATGATGAAGCGCAACTAAAAGACTCAAGACACAGCACAAGCTTGCAATGTTAGCGAACAGCAGAGGAACTGATGGAGAGACTCACAGGCATGGGTCTTCCTTCATGTTTGGCGTTTCATATCTTCACGCTTCCAGGTGTCTTGCAGCAGATCAGACATGTTTCCATCTTCAACACACCTCTTTCATCCGGAAGGAAAGGGCAAGGCTATCAGAGAGAGAGAAATCCAATCCGAACTGCAGGGTTATCGGTCCCTGGTCTTCTTCCGCACAAGTGGATCTTTGAATCAGTCATGGGATGGGCATCCTCAAACACACAGGAAGAAGTGCAAGTGTTAGGAGTGGCTGACTCAAGACCTGAGCTTGCCAGACGACATCAGAACAAGGACGAGGGACAAGGGGGGTCTTTAGATTCCACAACATTCTTGCAACAATGTTGCCACAGAGTCAAATAGGAAAGCTGGGAGGTGGAGCTAGTCAGAGACTCCCTGGAAGAGACAGGAGAGCTCAGTCTGTAGCTGGAATGGAGGACACCAAATCTCAGGGTGCCCTGAGAGCACCATGCTCCCAGAGTCTAAATGCACAAAGCATTCTTTAGACCCCTATGAGACAAGTGGGGGTCTTAGTGGGGGAAGTGTTAGGAGACATCTAGAATACTTGCAGTTCATTTAAAGGAGCATGAACTGCCAGCAGCAGAGGAGGCAAAAGCTTGTTAAACCCACACTGTGGTGTTTTTAGAATTTTCCTTCATTTTAGGAAAGCTCCAGAATCCCACTACGAGGGAGCTTCTTGGCTGTGTAGCCACCGAAGCCTATGGGAGAGTTCCATAGGGGCACTCACAGTGGCTCTCTGTGTCTGCTTATACCTGAGCCTATAAATTTGGGAACTGGTTTGAGGTTACTTCTGGGGATCCAGGCAGCCTGCGGATTGTCCCTGGGGAGGCACTTCAGGGCCATGGCCTCCCCAGGAGCACAGAAGGGTGACAGACTGAGGCTGACTAAGCTGGAAGAAACTCTGCTTGGGGATCATGACAGGCTGCCTTGGGAGGCTGTGCTAATTGCAGCAGTAAAGGAAATGGTAATTGGGCTAATAAATAGTATGATAATTAAGCTGCCTTCAAAGGCCCTTTTCCAGTGGTTTTGCACCACTCTTTGAATGAGTGAAGGGAGGAGGCATCTGAGTAGACCTACCCTTCTCTCTGCTGCTTTGACACCAGCCAGTGACCTAAGCTTTCCCTGCCTGCCTGCCTTGGTCACCTGTTTGCAGTGTCCCCATTAATGAGTCATCATGGAGATTAGATTAGATAGCATGCCCTGATGGTTAGTATAGATTGTCTACTTGACAGGATGTAGGATTATAAAAGAGGCCAGTCCTTGGGCCTGCCTGTGGGAATTATCTATACTAGGTTAATTGAGGTGAGAAGACCTACCTTAATTGTGGGTGGGACCATTCCAAGGGATGGGTCCCAGACTGGTTAAAAAGAAAACTAAGCACCAGCTCCCCCCCCACCTCTCTCTCTCTCTCTCTCTCTCTCTCTCTCTCTCTCTCTCTCTCTCTCTCTCTTTCTGCTTTCTGGTCAGGGATACAATACAGCCCACTGCCTTAAGCCCCTGCACCACACCCTTTCCTGCAGGAGGGATTGTCCGTTCAACTGTGAGCCAAAGCAAACCTTTCCCTGAGCTGCTTTTGCTGGCATCTTATCACAACATGTAACAAATGCACACATGGTGTCCAGAATGCAGTGCTGGGGTGGAAACTGCACCTTGTTGCTTCTGAGGCCTCTCTCTGAGCCCTCCTAACCCAGCTCCAATCTTACCTGATCTCTACCCCTGCCCAAGCAACCCCCATTTTCTGTTCCTTCATGCTCTGGCCAGGATGACTCCTTCCTGTCAGCTACACTGGTAGAACAAGGTGGTCTTGGCCCAAGGGGACCCTGAAAGAGACCTGCTCTTGACTCTTTCTGCCAGGTTGCTGAAGGTGGGTTGCTATACCCATAACAGAAGGGCTTAGGTCCTTTCAGGGGAGTGCCTTCACTCAGCCATCTGTCCTGTGTCTTGTGACCTCCCTTACCCATAGCCTCTTTATACCTAGGGATGACAATGATCTTGTTGCCCCTGAGACATCCACCATTCATCTCTCATGTCGATGCCTTGACCCTTACTAGACTCCTATCGAGTCTGCCACCCTGATGCCTAGTGTAAATGTACCATGTGCTTCTGCCCAAACCTAACGATGGGTGCTCAGGAAGAGTTAACAATCATCACAATTCTGACAACTGACCAGATGAAGGCTGAGCAGATGGTCAAGAGAAGGTACCAGTGAAACTGGCAAGGTGGGGACCAACAGTGAAGATGCTTTTATTCACACAAGATCCCAACCCTTAGCACACTTTCATTTTCCCTGTTGATTCAGCTGGTACCTTGTGCATCCCACAGCTTTTAATACCTATTGTCAACCAAATTCTGGAAACAAGGCATTTCAGGGTGGATCTCATTTCAAGAAGCTTTCAAGGACCTGAGGAGAAACACCCCAAGCTTACAGTAACCAGAAACCAGCTGTTTGGATGTTTCTGACCTCCCATGATCTAGTCATATTTTTGCAACGTTTTGCAGGCCCACTGGTAGGTGAGATGCTGTAGGTTTGCATTTGGTTTAAAAGGAAGAAAAATTATATCCAAATGGCAGCTGAACTGGAGATGCTAAGTGGCTCTGTGATGGGGGTTGGAGGTGGGGGTATCTCTTGGTTCGTATTTTCTCAAAGGAGAGAACTTAGTAAGAGAGAAAGACTGTAGGGTTTGTCTACTTGCTGCATTGCGTTTGTTATTGATGTTTTAGCAAAGCTAAGCAAAGCAGATACTCCAAAGAGAGACTGAAATGGGCTTCCCTGAAGGGGACAAGCTCTTTACTGGGTTCTGCATTGTAGGTTTCAAAGAAATGCTATGATTGTTCATGAGGTATGTGGCATAATCATGGGCTAAGGTAAGCCATTTCACTCCCAAATCACAGTGGACCAGATCTCCATTTTAGGGTATTTCTTCCCATGACCCTCTGTAGTGTGGGGCTGCGGGCAGGCCTGCTTTTCGTCCCGCCCTGCTCCCAGCTGCCTGGCTAGCTTGTGCCCCGAAATAACAATAAACAAACTGTAATTATCTAAACACTGCCTGGCCCATTAGTTTCAGCCTCTTACTCACATCCTGATTAACCCATATCTATTAATCTGTGTAGCACCACGAAGTGGTGCCTTACCGGGAAGATTCTAGTGTATGTCCATCTTGGGCCAGAGCTTCATCGCGTCTGACCCAGAGAGGAGAGGCATGGCAATCTGACTAACTTAGGAGAGGCGTGGCATCTGACTGAGCCATCTACCTCACTTCCTTCTTCCTGTTCTGTCTACTCTATTCACCTAAGGGCTGGCCTATTATATGAGCCAGGCAGTTTCTTTATTAACCAATGAAATCAACTCAAACAGAAGACTCTCCCACATCAACCCTCTAGAAAAGTCACAAGGGTAAGAAGTCAAAAGAACAATGTGAATGATGCATACATATCATAAAGCCAGAGTCTTTAAGACGTACACACACACACACACACACACACACACACACACACACACACACGCGTGCGCACGCGCGCCCACACACACACACACACACACTCCCTTCATTAACACACATGTGGGGATTGGATGAGCACTCTAATTTCCGATATCATGGCAACAACCGCACTGTGACCACAAAGGGTCATTCTGACCATGAAGAAACACAGCTGCCAAGACACCAGTATCCTTGGCTTCCTCATCTCCAACCCCTTGCTTATTCAGTATCTGCCCTTATAGGACATCCCTCGTTGAATAGACAGGAGGGTCAAGGAAGAAACCAGTCTGTCCTTCAAGCCCTACTGTGGATAATCATTCCTGAATAGTTTTCTCTGGAAAGTTGACAGAAAAAACCGGAAGTGCCCCTCCTGAATGCTGCTCTCTTACACACAACCCTTCCCCTGGAGCCTGGTTCCACCGTAAGCTGCCCATCTTCCTGGAGGTCTTCTTCATCTTGGTCTTGGTGTCCCAGATTCCTCCCTCCTATACCTCTCCCACCCCACCCCACCATTTCCTTTTTCTACCTCTCACTTCTCTTTCTGTCATTCTTGCACACACCCACTGGTGTGAGTTACCAGAATCAGTTTTGTTCATGTCGTTCTCTGATCTCAGATTGTCCGGTGTTCTCATTGCTTAAAAAACAGAATTCTGACCTTTTTGTTCGGTGTTCAAAGCCCTTTCTGGCCTGATCGCTCACTCTTTTCCAGCTTCACCTTCTTCCTGGGCATGCTCACCATGTCATGAGCCTGCTCTTTTTGGATCCAGGTTACTGCCGTTACTATTGAGATAGTCTCTTCCACCATTCATTATCCTCGAATCCTAGGCTGAAGTCCTCCTCCTTCTGACCACATTGATGTTGTGCAACTGTCCTTTTGGCCTTCAACAGCATACAGTCCAGATGTTGGACCTTTTAAGACCACCTGCAGGGAACTGGAGAGATGGCTCAGCAGTTAAGAGCGCTTGCTGCTCTTGCAGATGACTTGAGTTCAGTTCCCAGCACCCATGTGGCTTCAGTTCCAGGTAGTCCAACACGCTCTTCCGGCATTCTCAAGCACCTTGTGTACATGGCACACACTCACACAGACACATACACACAATAAAAATAAGCATTCCTTATAAAAGGCCATATTCAGCAGGCTTGCCCACACACATGAGGCCATGGATCCCATCCCCAGAACTACCAAAAGTATCTTTTTATACAGATGTACTCAGGGTAGCAAATACCTTCCATCCTGCATATCAGCTCTTATCCATTAATACAATGCAGGGATGCCGGAGGTCAGCAAGAAAGAACCCTTTGATTGATTAGCCGTGTCTGCTTGTGCTCTGGCTGGGGACTTGTGGCATAAGTACTTCCTTGTTCCTAATTATGGAGACTCTCCCTCCAACCCCTCAGTCCCTGCTCGTGTTTGCTGCAGATGCTGGGTGGATACACAGCTAGGAGACAAGCGAGGCTGACTTTCTGGACCCTGACCAGATGAGGAGGATCTGGGCTTAAGCCCCAGTTCTAAGGAGAATGCATACCTGTTTGCTCCACCCTTTACCACCTGACTGTTCTCACACCTCCAGGGCAGAGACTGCCGTGCCTTCCACATGACTGGCAAAGAGGACAGCTGTTCCCTGAGACTTGCACATCTCTGCACTTTTTCCACCCCACGTCACCCTTGATGGATGATTTATACGCTTGACGGCATCAGCACATGTACTTCCTTCCTTAACATGTTGCAAAGCTTTGAGCACGCAAATGTGAGCAGCAGGCATTGTTAGACGGATAATCTTGCATGTACTCATCATTTCATGGGTAAAAACAATCCTGTTCCGGTAACATGTGATTTTCAATAAATTGGCATAATAGCAGGCTTGAAAACTGTTGTTCTGGCCCGTGGCTTCATCAATTATGCAAGGGTTATAGACTCAGCAATTCCTCTGGCTGCTTTGGAGGAAGATTCTTTGTCAAGGAAAGTGAGCAGTATGGGGGGCCTTGAGTACCAGCCTCAGTACCCCCTCAGGGCTCAAAATTGGATGTCTATGGCAGGCGAGGATCTGAGGGTAAAAAAATTAACTCAAGCATGTTGCCTCTGCATGTTCTTTATTTTTTGTGAGAGGGGCAAACGTGAAGCAAAAGGGTGTGAAGAAGAAGAATAGGGGGAAGAAGAAGAAGAAGAAGAAGAAAGGAGGAGAGTAAGGGGAAGAAGTAGAAGTAGCAAGGAGAAGGATAAGAGCTGATCTCCAAGGTTTCTAGTTTTTACAGACATAGTTGGAAAATTCCACAGGCAAGGACAATGATAATATGCATATCAAAATCACAAAGAGGGGCAGGTAGAACCTGACAAAGCTGTACTCTGGAACAGGTGACACCACCCAGGAAAGAGCCAGCATCCAAGGGGAAGTACTTGATATTCCAAACCGTTAAAGTTACTCAACATCCCTGAGTCATGGATCCACCCATTCTTCTCATTTAGTCTCTTTTGTGATAACCAGCTTTGGGGATGCCCAGATTTGTTTGTTAGCAGAGGTGGGGCATGCTGCCTTCCTGCTCAGTGTCTGTCTTCTGTAGACATTTCTATGTGGTCTGTCAGCGGGTGTTGTGGGATTGACTCTGAAAATTTGACTGCTAGAACCAAGAGTAAATGCCACCGCTCCAAGGCCTTGTGGTGTGAGGGAATGGAGCACGTGGCCCATGCAGAAGTCACACTGTTAAGGTGTTTCAGGAATGAATCCCATTTTGAAGGGAAAAATAAAGGTTTTACAAGGTTTCCATAGATATAACAGCAATTTTCCAAAACACAAGTGTTCCTGCAGCTCTGCAAAACGGGTTATTCCAAGTGGACATGTACATATACATTCCCGTGGATCTGCCTACTGGTCTGTCAACTGTGCGTTCCCTGTATAGTCTTGTGGGCGCCAGCAGAGCAGGGCACATGTAATAAAAGTCAGGCATGGTTACACTTATAACCCAGTGATGAGGATCCAAACACAGGCTTGCAAGCCAGCCCAGGCTACTTGATGAGTTCTAGTCCAGTGAGAGACTCTGCCTCAAAAGAACAAAATTTAGATGTGTCACCTGAAAAACAACAGCTAAGGCATGTCCTCTAGCCTCCACATGCCTGAATACATATGTGTACCTGAGCATGCACATGCATACACACGCATGCACACACACACACACACACACACACACACACACACACACACACACACACATACACACCCCAAACATGGCCACCACAGATAAGATATGGAAGCAAAAGTGTCTAAAGCGTTAACGCGGCTCACAGGCTGTATGAAGCCTGTGTACTCCTGGCTTAAAGATGCCACTCTCAGGCCTGGCTGAGCTCCTGGACCACAAATGGACTCAGACTAGTAGAGAGACTTTTAGTTCCTGCAGACTCAATGCAGTGCTGAGAGAAGGGTTCACATGGGAACTTCGGAGGTCAAAGGCTGGTGGAGAGAAGGCTCAGGAGTCAAAGGTCACTAAGGCGCACAAGGAATGTCAAACTTGGATTCCAAATAGTAAAGTCAGAAACCAAATAGTAAAGGAGGGGATGCACAAACATCCAGGCAATTCATTAAACACCAATAGACAATTAACTGATTGGGAGAAGGAGGGCCATGAGACACAGTGCCAAGGGAAAGTCTAGAGCCAGCCTTGGTGTTTCCATTCTCAACGGTGACCGTGGGTATCCAGACATGGCACTGAGGAGCCACACAAGTGCTGAGCCACATGGCTTTGGGGGGATTTATATTCTAAGTCTGTCCAAGCTGCTCATAAGCTGTGCAACTTTGGAAAGCGTCAGTCTTTACAACCTTTCCTCCTTAGTAGAAAAAGTAGTTATAGGGTTGGAGAGATGGCTCAGTGGTTAAAAGCACTGGCTGCTCTTCTGGAGGTCCTGAGTTCAATTCCCAGTGACCACAATGTGACTCACAACCACCTGTAATGAGATCTGGAGCCTTCTTCTGACCTAAGGGTATACATGCAGGCTTAACACCGTATACATAATAAATAAATCTTTAAAAAAATAAGAAAGAGTAGCTATGTTTTTTGACTTTTACTTAGTTTTAAATTTTTATTTTGTTTTACGTGTGAGTGTTTCACCTGCATAGATATCTGCCCCCCATTTTCATGCCTTTGCAGAGGTCAGAAGAGGATGCTGGATCCCCTGGAACTGAAGTTACAAATGGTTGTGAGCTACCATGTGGGTGCTGGGATTTGAACCCCAGTCCTCTGGCAAAGCAGCCAGTGATTTTAACTGCTTATCCATCTCTCCAGCCCCCATTTTCAATTATTAATACTAAAATACAGCATTAATCTGGTGAGATGGCTCAGCAGGTACATGTGCTTGCTGCCGTGCTGATGAGACTTGAGTCAGCCCAGGGACTCACACGGTGAGAGGAGAGAACTGAGTTTCAGAGTGGTCCTCTCCCCTCCACACACACCACGCACACTCCCTCTGCCCCACACAAATAAACACATAAATGTGACTTTAAAACATCAAAAATGTAGACTAGAGAAACTATTACTGTGGGGTAGATTGAAATTGGATGTAATGAAGCTGTGTTCCATTTCACAGAATATCCCATTTACAGGGATGGTCAAGGAGAAGGCAGCCATATTGCCTTTTCCTGCTCTGTGAATGAGTTCCAATTAATGCAGGAACTAACCTCTGAAGAGAAATATCTCTGGGCAGGATCTTGTCCTGCTGTGGCTTCTGGTCCCGTTTGTTCATTTGGTTTTTGAGACAGGGTCTTTCTCTGTAGACCAGGTTGGTTTTGAACTTGTCTCCCAGCTTCCATCTCCCGCTGGTGCTGGGATTCCTGATGTTCAAGGTCCTGCTTGGCTCTGTTTTAGTTTGTGTCTCTTCTCAGAACATCGGGGGTCTAGCTCTCCTCAACCTCCTTGTCCTCTTGGCCTGGCTTCCACTCACCTGCAGATGCAGAAGCTCCCCGGATGCCCCCAGAATGTGCCTCTCCAGCGTCTCCGTCTGTCAAGCTGCCACTCATGCTGTGGGGGGCCTAGTCCAAAGTCAGATTCTCTTAGCATCTTCTTGCATGGCTCCTTTATCCCACGCCTTCTCTTCTCTGGGTGCTGTGTGATTCCAGCCCCTGGTCTGGCTGGTTTGTTTGTTTGTTTTGTTTGTTTGTTTGTTTTTAATTGGGCTCCACTACTGTAGTTTCCCTTATAACATCTATAGAAGGGCACTGATTTTACAGAACGTCCTTCGTGGAGGTTTAGAGGGCTCAAGGAGTTGTATGGGGCAATGCAGGGCACAGGCAGGCAGAACCATGGGGTGGAAAAGACCAGAAGCCTGAGTTTAAAGAAGAGGAACTAAGACCCTCTCCAACTGGAATAGTCTGCTTTCACAATCTTAACTACTTAATTCGGGGTCGGGGGAGGGGTGTTACAGATCAAATAGTCTTCCCTGACCAAATTAAGTTCCCAGGAGAGTGAGGCCATGCTGACTACAAACTTAGCCTGTGGGAAGTAGCCTTCCTTTGGGGAGACAGAGATCCCCTTGACCTGATATACCTCCCTCCCCGTCCCTGTCATCACACAGGTGCAGACCACGTGTGAGGACAGAGACAGGTGGCTGCCATGGTGGCTGGCACAGAAAATGTCCTGATAGTGAATGGTGACTGACCAAATGAATGAGGGAATGGCCAGACTGAACACAGAGGTGGGATATCCTCCCCTTCCCCCAGCTGGCTTCTCCTTCACCTTCCCACAGCCCTGGGAAGATGCCAGTTCACTGCCGGCAGAGAAGCACGTGGCCAGGTTAGTCTAGACTCTACAGTCACAGACCTGGGTCAGAAGCCTAGCCTGGTATCTCATCAACCACACAACTTCAGAATTTCTCCTTCTGAGAAGCAGGCGGAATGATGGCACTGTCTTTATAAGGTAGTGAGGTCTAAAGAAATCCCTCTGGAAGAATGTTTGGAGCTGTATCTGACAGCTGAGTGGTGCACACGCTGACCTGTCTGTCTGTCTGTCTGTCTGTCTGTCTGTCTGTCTATCTGTTCGGACTTGAGCTTAAGCAGGCTCTCTTGACACGTTCTTACGGACATGTCCTCACTGAGTAACCCCCTGCCATGATCTTAACGTTTTTCTTTTCTAACCAAAATTGCCTTTGGGTACTAGTAATATCCAGATTGGTGCCTACTGAGATTGTTCTCCCTGTGAGGTCACTGACTTAAAGATTGTTCCTACTGATCCTTGTTCCCCAGAGATGCAGTCAGAGCTGAGCAAATGGCCAGATGGGTGGCTGAGCACAAAGACAGGGTTTGCCCCTTCTAGTTGTGTCACACACTTGCCACTGACAGACAGAGGGTGACCTACCTAACCCCTCACGCTGCTCCTAGTCTGTTGTGTTAGGTACTGGCTAGGGGACTATCTGTCTATCTGTGTGTCTTTCTATCTGGGCAAGGTCTAGACCAGTGGTTCTCAACCGTCCTAATGTGACCCCAACCATAAAATTATTTCATTGCTATTTCATAACTAATTTTTACTACTCTTATGAATAATAATGTAAATATCTAATATACAGAATATCTGATATGTGGTCCCAAATTGGCCATGACCCACAGGTTGAGAAACACTCGCCTAGACTGTCCTCAGACATACTATATAGCAAAGATGAACTCCTGATCCTCTGACCTCCACCTCCCAAGTATCAAGATCCCAGGTATGTATCATGACTGGTTTGCGTCGTGTTGATTGAACCCAGGGCTTCAAGCATGTTAGACAAACACTCCACCAACTGAGCCATATTCCCAGCCCCCGTTTAAAAATAACCTCCAAGGGAAAATAGAGTAGGAAGAGGTGAGTACCCAGAGAAGGGGATTTGGGACACAGGCTTGGAATACACAGAAGAGGAGGTGGTGCCTGCTGCAGGGTCACCATGGAAACACTGCTTGGCGCCAGGACCAGAAGACCAGCTGTTTCTTCAAAGTGAAGCTCTGTTCAGCAGTTTGAAATACATACTTCTTTTCACTGGGATCCTGTGGACTCGTCCCTATCTGTGTCTCTAGGGTCTCTCTCAATAGGCAGTAGGCCCACATAAGGTGCAAGTACCATTCCCATCAGTGGCAGCCTGGAAGTCTTCTTAGACATGCAGGTTCCCCAGACTCCACCTGAGCCTGGGACCTGGGAATGTGAATTGCACATCCCTCTGTGTGAGTGATATCTGCCAGTTAGCTCCTCCAATATGCCTGTCCCTCTGACTGCAGGCTGTGCACGGGGGGGGGGGGGGGAGCAGTTGAGGACAGCAAAGGAAAACTCTAAAGTGTTGATCTAGGTTGAAATGAGTCCCTACTTCTCTCTCCTCGACAATGATTTTGAACAAGGAAGTAGAGGGGCGTTGATCTCACAGAACAACCTTTGCGGAGGTTCAGAGGGCTCAGAAGGTTGCGTGGGGCAAAGCAGGGCACAGGCAGGCAGAACCATGGGGTGGAAAAGGCTGGAAGCCTGAGTTTAAAGAAGAGAAACTAAGACCCTTCTCCAACTGAATGCTTAGCCGCCAAACTGGGGCATCAGTGCTGGGGAGTGGGGTCTATTTGTTACAGAGTATCTCCTTAGTCTTCTATGATCAAATTAGGTTCCCAGGAGAGTAAGGTCATGCTGGCTTAGTCTGTGGGAGGCAGCCTCCCCCTGGGGAGATGGTGATTAGGTGCATGCACACTTGTGTGCATGTGTACATGTGTGTATATGTATACTTGTGTATATGTGAATGTAGAGGCCAGAGGTCAACCCTGGGTGTCTTCCTTCATACTTTTTGAGTCAGAGTCTCACTGAGCCTGGAGCTCACTGTCTTCGACCAAACTGTCTGGCCAGTGAGCCCAGGGAATCTGTATCTCCACCTCCTGAATGCCAGGGTCACAGATACCCTGCTATTTCTGTAGGCACTGGGGATCTAAACTCAGGTTCTCATGCTTGCCTACTAAGTTCTCACTGACTGAGCCATCTCTCAAATCCCTTGAAATGTTACTTTAAAAAAAAAAAAGATGTCCCAGCACAAAACCCCAAATTAATAACCAGCAGGGCTGCTGAGAGATTCATCTGTCACAGAGCACTAGCTCCCTAATTAACGTCTGCTTTCCCCACACAGCCTCACCTGGGAGGGCAGCTGCCTCTTCAATCCTGGAACCCTCAGGCTCAGGTGAGGCCAGGCCTGAGGTGAGGCTCCATCAATATTTGCTCATTAGATAAAGGTCTGGGTCCTCCTGCCCTGCCCCCAAGCCATCTGTCAGCCTGCAACAGCTGATGTAGACAGAGCCTGAGGCTTCCAGACCGCACTTCCTTAGGAAACCGGAGCCAGGAAGGCAGTGCTGAGGCAGAGAGTAGGGGAGGCCAGGCAGGCACACGGCAGAGCAGCCTCCACTCAGCATCCAGAGTGACGGCTGGGGCTGCAGGGTCACCTTCAACCCCAAAGTTCCAAAGACACTGTAGGGAAAACAGAGGAAGAGAAACAGAAATTCATGTTCAGCTTTCTGCCTAGGACTTGGAATACCCCCAAGAGCTACCAGCTTCCCAAATTTTTTCAAAAAAATTTTTTATAGATGTTATTTGTAGAAGAACCTTATTACATCACAATCTCCAACTTGTGATCCTCATGCCTTCCACCTCCTGAGTGCTAAAGTTACAGGTTTGACCAACTAACTATGCCAGCTTCAGTGTATGTATGTGTATGTTATATATGTGTATATGTGTGTGTGTGTATATATATATATATATAAGGATGTGCGTGTTTGTATGTGCATGTATATATGAATGTGTGTGTGTTTGTATGTATGTGAATGTGTATATGTATTGAGTTGTTTGGGGTTTTTTGGTGTTGGTTTTTGTTTTATTTTGGTTTAGGTTTTTTTAAAGTATCTTTTTAAAAAATATTTATTTATTTATTATGTATACAGTGGTCTGTCTGCATGTATGCCTGCAGGCCAGAAGAGGGAATCAGATCTCATTACAGATGGTTGTGAGCCACCATGCAGTTGCTAGGAATTGAACTCAGGACCTCTGGAAAAGCAGCGAGTGATTTTGCCCTCTGAGTCATCTCTGCAGCCCATAGGCTTGATTTTTGAGACAGGCTTTCTCTGTTTGGCCTTGGCTGTTCTGGCCTCAAACTCACAGAGATTCTCTTGCCTCTTCCTCTTGAATGCTAGGATTAAAAGAATGTGCTACCACCACCTGGCTGTATTGGTTTTGTTGAAACAGAGTTTCATTACATAGCCCTGGCTGGCCTGGAACTCATTATGTAGACCAGGCTGGCCTCAAACTCAAGGCATTTTTTCTGCCTCTGTCTCCCAACTGTTGTGATTACAAGTGCATAGGGTACCATTGTGCCTGACTACCACACCAGGCTCACTTTGCTTGATTGTGCTAAATACACGTGACAGGAAATCTGCCATGTGTGGTGTGCATATGTAAGCCTATGGTGTGAGATGGTCTTAGAATGGTGGACACCATTGGACATCTCTGTACCATTTTGTTTCTGTACAGTTGGACCTCTGTCCCCTTTCGGCAGTACCACCCTTCCGCATCCTCTGCATGGTGTTCTGACTACCCAGAGCCTCTCAGATTTGTCTAGTAGCTAGTGTCTTTCAGCTATAGTGGTGTTCTCTAGGCTTGTACAGATAGTAGTGCATCAGAATTCCTTCTCTTTTAAGGCTGAGTAGTATTTCAATGCATATACTGCTGTTTTCTTTCTTTCCCTTCTTCCCTCCCTATCCTTCTCCTTCTCCCTCCCCTCTCTTTTTCTCTCTCTTTCTTTTCCTCCTTCTCTTTGTTCTTCTGGCAGGAACCTGGAGGCAGGAACTTAAGCAGAGGCTATGGAGGAGTGCTGATTACTGGCTGGCTCCCCATGGGCTTGCTCAACTTGCTTTCTTATATAGCTCAGAATCACCTGCCCCAGGATGGCACCACCCACAATGGTTTGGCCATTCCCACATCCATCATTAACCAAGAAAAATTCCTGACAGACTTGCCTCCAGGCCAGTCTTATGAAGGCAATTTCTCAATTGAGGTTCCCTCAGCCCAAATGATCCAGTTTGTGTTAAGTTGACAGAAACTCCCTGGTTTAGGTGGTCATTGTGTTTCCTCTTTGGAGAATGACCATAGAAATCCTTTTCCTGCTTTCAGATGGAGTAGTTTGGGCTTTTGACACTAACTTTCCCCGTGGAGTTTCATCTCAGTGGCAGGAGTCAAGCTGGATGAGACTGGGCATGCTCCCAGGTACTGGGGGTACAGCCTCACACCTCCAGTTAGAACCTGGTACCTGTAGAGCTGACCATGGTGCAGTGAGTCAGAGGCTAACAACCTGGGGCTCAGGTGAGGTTTGAGACTCCAAGGGACTCCTCTGTGGGATCTGTCCTGAATCTGTGTCTCTCCTACCTAGCTCTACATGGACAGACAGAATGGAAGCCTCTCTGAACACCTTTCCTGACTTACTGGCACCCACTGTCTCAAGTCCCTATCCTGGACTTCAGGAACAGGGAGACCAGAAGTCCTGATTCTGAGTGTCACCTTTCCACCTCCACCTGGGAGCAGGTGTGCCTGCAGGGCCTTCTCCATCTCCACCTGGGAGCAGGTGTGCCCGCAGGGCCTTCTCCACCTCCACCTGGGAGCAGGTGTGCCTGCAGGGCCTTCTCCATCTCCACCTGGGAGCAGGTGTACATGCAGGGCCTTCTCCACCTCCACCTGGGAGCAGGTGTACATGCAGGGCCTTCTCCACCTCCACCTGGGAGCAGGTGTGCCTGCAGGACCTTTCCATCTCCACCTGGGAGCAGGTGTGCCTGCAGGGCCTTGTTTTATCTCCACCTGGGAGCAGGTGTGCCTGCAGGGCCTTTTTTTATCTCCACCTGGGAGCAGGTGTGCCTGCAGGGCCTTTTCTTCAACATTTCCTTCCTCCCAGACATTTTTTTTCCTTCACAAACCTCTCTCCCAGGCTCCCTCAGTTTGCTCTCAAATGCTTTTCTTTAACTTGGGCACTGAAGTTTCAGCTATTTGACAAGCAACGGAAAGATGATTTTTTTGCATTTATTTATTTGTGTGTGTCGGCGGGGGGGGGGGGCAACAAATGCCACCATGCATGTCTGGAGATCAGAGTACAGCCCATGGGAGTCAATTCTTTCCTTCCATTATATGGGTTCTGAGACTTGAACTCAGATTTCAAGCTTGGCAGCAAATGACTTTACCCAGTGAGCCATCTCAATGGCCCTGAAACAGGGTCCTGAAATGCAGAATGAGGTGGTTGACTGGTGCTTTTATGTTCTGAAGACTTGAGTTACTGACAGAAGCTCTTCTCCCAAGCTTGGGCCACTAATCATTCTTGCAAAAGGTCAGTTTGCCCTCAGGATGAGTGTGGGAACTGTAGCCTGGGTACAGAGAGATCCCCGAGGGACAGAGTCCTGCCCAAGGCCGAGTGGACACTGGGCTGATGACCTCTGAGGGACGTGTCTACAGTGCTGGGCGTTTGTTTGTCATACTCTGGTTGCAAGGCAGAGATTTACAACCCAAACCAGCTTCAAGAGTAGGAACAGCATCACTTGTGGGCTTGCTGAGGTGGCCAGAGGGTGGGTGGACTTGGTGACCAAGTTATATTAACATTAGAGACTCTTTGTCCTTCCGCCCTCAGTGCATGCTGTTGGCTTTGTCCTAACTCTGACTCATCTTGCAGTCACAAGACAGGACCATGTGATTTCTGCCTAGTGGGGATGCATCCTATCTGGTGGAGAACATGCCTTCCATAGTATCTGGGCTGGCTTCCCTGGGACAGGTGAACCCCAGCCCCAAACTAGGAAAAGTAACCAAGGTAACGCAGTGGTTAGGAGTATCAGAGCAAGCAATCCCACCCCAAGGGCTGAGGATGGCCCTACACAAGCAGGCAGTATGTGTGAAAACATGGCTGGAGGGGAGTCAGAATGGGCACTTGTCTTTTTGCTCTAGGGTAGGCTAGAAAGCAGACCCTAACTTTGAGAAGGGCCCCATGGAGGACTTCATTAATCCTGGAGCCAGTGATGAGTCCCCCCACCAAAATCACAAGCTCAACCAGCCATGAATCAAACCCAGGAATTAAACTCAGTCCTTCTATAAAACAATTGAGCTAGAATGAAATCAAATCAAACAGGAGCATGCTCCTCTGGCCATCCAAATAGCCTCACTTCTGGTCCCCATATGAGGCAGACAGGCTGGCTCTATGTCAAGGATAGCTGGGTAGTTTCTGGGAGTTTTGTGGGACTGAGGAACCAGGTAGAGCACCTGAGTCTGGACCTGGGTGCTGCAATTGCCTTTTGATCACTAGCAGTGACCAAATGACAACAGATACCAACAGGCAAATGGTATCAAATCTGGTCTAAGTCGCTAGTGCGATGGTTCTCAACCTGTGGGTCTCAGTCCCTTTAGGAGGCATCAGAAAACACAGATATTTACATTTCAACTCATAACAGTAACAAAATTAAAGTTAAGAAGTAGAAACAAAAATAACATTATGGTCAGGGATCCCCACAACATGAGGAACTGTATTAAAAGGGTTACAGCACTTGGACAGTTAAGAACCACTGCTCTAGTGCCTTCGTGTGGCTGTGAGGGCTTCTGAGCCTCAGTTTCCCCACTGTGAAATAGTGAAACAAATGGAACCCACACTTAGGTGAGACATAGGAGGTGGCTCCTTACTACTAGGTGTCAGGGTTGCCGTTCTTCTGCTTCTACACACCTCCCTCCTTCAAGGACAAGGTCAAGCTTCCAGGCTCTCTAATTGCCTGGGGCTCACTGCTGCCCTGCCTTCAACCTGCAGTTGACGGTGACCTCTCCTCCTCAGTCAGACAGCTCAGGCTTTACTACTGTTTTTTGGACTATCTCTCCCAAGGACAGTGTCACCTACCTCTTTATAACCTGAAGCAGCAGCACAGAGAGGCAAAGTGACCTGCCTGAAGGGGCCTCGCTCTGGAGCTAGAATCAGGAACGAGTCAAGACCTAGTGCTGCACTCATGGGTCTAACACCCTGAGGCTACCACTGGGCCACCAACAGCTAAAACATAATAACAGGGAGGCCAGTGCTGGGAGCTAAAGACCAGATGTGGTTAGGAGAGGCGGGTAGAGTTTAGATGGGGGATGGGCGCATCAGAGGTGGTCTTTGGGGCCTCAGAAGGGGAATGGGCAGATTTGCGCAGTGTGAGAGAGTAATGGGTCAGGCGGAACGAGCTCTTGCAGGTCACCAAAGAGTGTCTGGATTTTATAGGCAAGAACCAACCACTGGCACGCCTCAGCCAGAGGAAGGGGATGAAGAGATGGAGAGAGAGGGGAGGCCACAAAGGAGGGTGCATGGAGAACCATGATGGCACCCAGGGATGGATGCAGGAGTGTGATACCTCCCAACGTGGTTGGAAGTGACATTTCCCCATGCTCTCTGAGGTAGAATGGGAACAGACCTCCCATCTGGCCTCCTACAAGAAGTCATGCCCCCACTTCTCCTTGGGGTGGAGATGGTCCCCACCATGCCCTTCTGCTCACATCAACTAATCAGTTGTATCCACATTTGCAGTTCAACATTCAAAAGTCCACAGAGCCTGTCCAGCCCCGTCCTCTTCTGAAGTTCCCAGATATCTATGGTCCCCGGCCAGCTGTGACATCCCCAGAAGTCATCAACTATGCAGACTACACTCTGGGGACCACAGAGGAGTCTGCTGCACCTGCCAGCCCCCAGGCCCAGAGTGACAGTCGCCTCAAGAGGCAGGTCACAGAGGAGCTGTTCATCCTTCCTCAGAATGGTAGGGATCCCTGGCCCTGGAGGGCAACACAAGGGGTAGGGAGGGGCTTGCCAGTGTCTTCTGATATGGTGTGTGACCTGCCAAGGTTGTCCAAAGTCCTGGTGTGGTACAGCAGGTGGACCCCACTGTTTGGCATCCAGCTTCCTGTGAGAACTGTGGAGTCTCCTTCAGATCTTTCTGGGTGATTACATAAGGGATAAAAAAAATCAAGGTTAGAAGCAAGCTTCTGAGTAATGTTTAATCCTCTGCTGTTTTACATGTTTGCTGTGTGCCTTTGGACTTGCTGCTAAGTCTCTCTGGGATATCATCCTCATTAATAAAGTGGGATCATATTATCTCACTGTCAAATGTATATAAATAATGGTAAGGTAAATGCTTGAAGCAGGGCTTAGTACAAAGCATCAAAACACATGGCTATCATTATTGTCCCTATTCTTCTATGAGCATCAGCCTTCAGAGGTGGCCAGCATGGTGCCAGCCAGAGGAATAGCAGGGGAGCTGAGAGACACAGGCCTTAACCCACAGGAATCCAGACATTCTAAGAGAGACAGTCTGAAGACTAAGAAGGTGGCCAGTCCTCTGGTCCGGGTTTGCTGCATGTGGCAATGCAGGAAGCAGCAGCTTTGACGGTGACCTGGGTTTAGGTGGATTCCTGATGGCCAGTGGGAGGTGGCGTGCCACAGGGGCCAGCAGTACACATTAGCCTGACTTTTCAGGAACCACCTCAATCTGCAGTACAAATGGGCCAGTATCCAGGCTCTCCCGTCCACATTTTAAGTAGATTCAAGTTTGAAGTCTTGAGAGGGAAAGTCAGGCAAGACTCTGACGGTGGTGAGTATTCTTGGTTCCCACAGTCAAAGCGTCTCTCGGGAGCCCCTGATTGCTCGATGCTCGGGTGAAACCAGGATGGAACACTCCACCAAAGGAAGCCATGCCCGTCTGCAAAGAATTCAGCATACACCACACACGGACTCCTTTCTTCCTTTCCTTCCCATCCCATAGGGCAACAGCCTGGTCCTGATTCACAGACAGCTAGCAGCATTGACCACTTCAGCCAACATCCCCATGATGCACTGTGCTCGACACTCCCAGCCCCACTGCTCCCCTCACCACAGTACTCGGCACCCCATGTCTAGAGGAGTCCATTCTTGCCGCTCACATGGCACTATCCCTTGGTCACTCAGCAAAGACGACTGCAGAGTGAGCTTGCAGATGCTGCCCTGAACAGAAGATGCTCAGGGATAAGAGATGCCAGATGAGTGGGGTTTGGGTCTGGGTTCTCAGGCTGAGGCTGCCTGAGCACAAAGAGCTCTAGGTAGCATTAAGTGCCTTCTCATCCAGTCTGCAGCAGTGGCCTCAGGATGGCTTTGGAAGCCAAGAGCATCCTGCACACATATGTGTCTTGGTCAGTCTGGTCCCTGGAGGATGGTTTGCAGCAGAAATCTAATAATGAGCCCTTGGGGACAGTAATGATCCTCTAGAGTCCTGCCCTCTGATTCGTTCTAAGGATCAGCGGTTCGGTTCTGGTTACTTACCGTGTTGTCTGCAGCAGCCACTGTGGCTTCTTAATTCTCCTTTTAGATTCTTTCACACATTAGACTCCAGCTCACGAAAGAGGTGGAGCCAGCAATACTGATAGTTTTATTGGTGGTTTTGATTAAAAGTAAGGTCCTCCATGCATGCAGCAAATGTTGAGTGCACATAAGTTTAAGTCAAAGCCTCCATCCTTGCCACTGGCGTCTACCCTGGAGTTATTCTTTGCTGTTATCTCCACTTGTCCATTCCTGTGAGATCTGCCCACAATTCCATCCTCCACTGGAATCACCAAACAGGTGGTGATGGCTTTCCTTGTGGAAAGCTCACTACAGACCAAGCACAGAGCATCCCCTAAAGGACATTCAGCTACTACATGGCAGTGTAAATACAGCACCAACATATTGACCACTGGACCCCAACAATCCCTTGAGGTGCATTGTCCATAGCCTCCTTTTGGGACAGTTTTGGGCTTAGATGGCAGAGATGACATGATGCCACCAAGGAAGCAGAACCCCAACATGATGGCCATGGTTGCTCTGTCTATCTCCCAGGTGTGGTGGAAGATGTCTGTGTCATGGAGACCTGGAACCCAGAGAAGGCTGCTAGCTGGAACCAGGCCCCCAAACTCCATTTTCGCCTGGACTATGACCAGAAGAAGGCCGAGCTATTTGTGACTAGCCTGGAAGGTGCTGCTTTGTGTGTTTGGCTGGGATTTGTGTGTACCCTGTCCGTGGGATGGGAGGCTCTGCAGCTGGAGAGAGCAGGAATTCATGTGTGCCCTTTTGGTGGGATAGGAGGGTCTGCAGCCAGAGAGAGCAAGGGTTAGCACTATGACAAACAGTTCCTCATGCATGATGCTTGGACACAGACATTCTTCTGCCTCCCTCCTGTAACCATGCAAATCAGGACTTTCTGACTGGCAGACGACTTTGGTCTGCATAGTGACTCAAGGACCAGTCCCTTCCACCTGCAGTTCTCTATGCTTCCCAGGCCCCCTGCTAGCTGCTTCTAGTTGATAAGACAAGGACTAGAAGAGGGCACAGCCACTCTGTAATAGCCTAAACGGGCACAGCACAAGCCACTTCTGCTCACATCCCATTGTTTGGAACCTCATCACTTGGCCACACTTTGTTGCAGGGGATCCTAGGAACTGTGGCCTGGCAGGCTGCCTAAGAACACGGGGAAGTAGGTGATTGATGAACAGCTAGCAGCCACTGCCAGCGATGCCTTTGACACTCAACAGGGGTTTGTGCCAGGCAGAGACAGTCTTTCAAAAGTCAGAAACTTTTCAGAGAGCTTTCCCAAGAATCAAGTAGTTTGTCCTGGGGGCTGCTATACAACAAAGCTAAAACTGTACAAAGAAATGAGGGCTCGTGATGGGGCCAGCTGTGCTGTGGGTCTGTTCCTAATTTCTCTTGTTTCCGAGTTAGCCAACTTTCTATCACTGTGAGAAAATCCCAAGGGACAGGCACTTAGAAGGAGGCAAGGTCTCTTTAGACTAGCAGTTCCAGAGGTTACATTCAGCCCATGGTCAACATTGCTGCCTTTGAGTGTGTGGTGAGCTGAGCATCACAGTAGACAGAACGCCATGGCAGAGAGTGCACACTGAGCAAAGTCACTCACCTCGCAGCCACAAGGAAGCAGGGGGTGGGCAGCATCCCAGTATCCTCTTCAAGAATATGTCCGTGGCCGATTTCCTTCCACCAGCTCCCACCTCCACAGAGCGCCATCAGTCACAGCCTCTGCAGCACATTTTGGGATCCAAACTTGCATCAGTTACTTATCTGCTTGCTGTGGTGAAATACCCTGACAAAGGCAATGGAAGGAGGAAGGAGCCATTGGCTCACAAGTTCCAGGATACCTGTCCATTGCGTCCTATGGTGGAGAAGTTATGGTAGCTAGTCACACTGTGTCTGCAGACATGAAGCAGAGAGATGAACTCTGGGGCTCCCTTTTTTATTCAGCCTAGGACCTTATCCCTAGGACCTCAGTGTAGGGTGCCTCCCACAATTAGGGTGGGTCTTCTGGATCTAAAGCTCCCTCCTGGAAATGCCAGGAGGTTTGTTGCCTAGTTGACAAAGCTGTCACATACTACCTATCAGTCTTGTGTTGAACTTGGTCCTGGGGATAGAAATCAGGGCTTCAAAAATACTGAATCAGTGTTCTACCTCTGAGCCTTCCCTCAGCCCCTGGTTTCCTTTCTTGAGTGAGAATTTCCCCTCTTTATAGTTGTTTAAGATGTTTAAACACTGTCATGTATTTTAGCCCATTTGGGCCTCAGGAAAGTATCATTTTACAGATTAGAAAACTGAGTTCTAGCCTCTCCTATGAGAGGTCCACGTGGTAGAGTGCGCACACAGTGTGGGAGACCCGGACCCCTTTCCTGGTAAGGTTAAAGACCAAAGCCAATTAGTCTAGCCAGACGTCTGCTAAGGGATTCACACAAGTGCTGCAGTTGAATTCCTAACTGTCCCCAAAGGGGCATGTGGCTAACACTCGCTCCCCAGCCCTTTGGCCTCTTTGTCTCCCTTCATTTGTTTCCTGGCCATGACGTGAACTCTTCTGCTCAGTTATGTGATTCCTCCATGGCATGTTATCTCACAAAGCAATGTAGCCACTGATATCAGGGGCTAGAGTTTCTGAAACCACGAATCCAAGTAAACCTTCTCACCTTTTAATTGGATTCTTTATAAGGTGATTCTCCCGGGTGTTTGTCATGGTGTCAGAAAGCTGACAGACACAATCCACAGTGGGACGCATTGAAAACATCAAGGTGGAGAATCGAGGCAGCGGCGGTGATTCAGATCACAAGTAGCTGTGTGGGAAATGTTTAAAACACAGAAACAAATGAGTCACAGCATTGGTAGCTATCCTAACAAAAGCTCTTCAGGGCCTTGGCACCAATGAGGACATCTCTGAATCTTGAGGTCAGAGGGGATCTAGAAAGTGCTCTTGTCCCCATTATCCAGTGAAAATTCACCCCTCATAATATCCTAATTTAAAAACTTTCCCTACAAGACATTTGCACAGTGATGGAATGTAGTGGTCACCCCAGGGTCCTGCCGACACCCAAGGTTATCTGTGTTCTGCAGCCCTGTCTGGGGATCTACTCCCCACAACCCTCAGGAAGTCCCGGGTCTGTCCTGTTTTGTCTTTGCCTGCAGCTGTCACCAGTGACCATGAAGGAGGTTGTGACTGTTACATCCAAGGAAGCGTGGCTGTCAAGACCGGCTCTGTGGAGGCACAGACGGCCCTGAAGAAACGGCAGCTGCACACCACCTGGGAGGAGGGCCTAGCCCTGCCCCTGGGTGAGGATGAGCTCGCCACAGCCATCCTGAGGCTCACCTTAAGGACCTGTGACCGCTTCTCCCGCCATAGTGTGGTTGGGGAACTCCGCCTGGGCCTGGATGGAACATCTGTGCCCCTGGGAGCAGCACAGTGGGGTGAGCTGAAGACCACAGCAAAGGTAGGGTTTTCCGACCGGAGAGTAAGAGCTGGCTGGGTGAGGGTGGGAGCAGAACGCTGAGAAGATGAAACAAGGCCCAGAGACATTCTTGTCTCAGGCCGAAGGCAGCTTGGGCTCTTGATCAGAGGCTGGAGCAGATTTGTGGCCCAGAACTTGGGGTTCCTGGCATCCATTCCAAGGAGTGCCTCTTACTGTCCGAAGACACCCCTGCCGCCAGAAGCAGCATCATGGTGAGGGTAGCAACAGTCACCGTGCTATCCAGTCATGGTTCTTAGGCTCCTCTCAAGCTTTTCCCTGCAGCGGTGGAAGGAAACCCAGAGCCCTCTGCTGTCAGCACAAACCTGATATTAACAGAAGCAGTTGGCTGCTGGCAGCCCGTCTGAGACAGGTGGTACAGCCGGCTAAGACGAGCCTATGCGTACTCTGGTGGAGAGCTCTGCAAGGCCTGGTGGGCACGACTTGGCACTGACTCTAAATGAGCCACCTTGGTTCCGTGAAGACCAGAGCACAGTCAGTGGTTTGCACAGATGCTATTCTGGGATGGTGTCTGCTGTGCAGGCTGCTGAAATGCTAGGCTCCTTGGGGAACAAGCCATGATTCCCACAGGCTGTGACGGCATGGGGTCAAGGCATGGCAGGGATGGTGTATAACGACTCAGTGTCCATCCAAGATCCTGCCACTGAGGAGCCTCCGGAGAACTCCTGATAATGACCTGTCAATTAGTTGATCTCCAGCACTAAGATGTGCCCAACCTTTTGACATTAAGACATGATGTTGTCACTTACAACGGTCACTATCAAGAACCATGAAATCAAGTCTTATTTTTAAAAAATCACAAAATAATCTTAGAATGTTTTAAGTGAGTTTATGGTTTTGTGTTGGGCAGCATTCGCAACAATCCTTGGGCCATGAGTCTGCATGCAGCCGTGGAACACAGGCTGGGCCAGCCTTGCCAGCTTGCAAGGCCCACAAAGTTGTAAGTGTTGCCCATCACCCTTGGATAAAACAAGTTGCCAACCTGCTCATAAAGACACCATTTCTGTGTACCCTTCTCAGTGGCTCAGCTCAGGGAGTTAGCATCATCCCAGCAACCACGTCGTAGTCCTGGCAGGTGAGGGCAACACTGTGACCACCCTGTCTGTATCCAGGGGGAATCTCAGGCTGACATGGTTAGGAGTCCACACATCGTCAGCAGACAAGACAGGGCACATAGCTCAGCCTCAACAGCATGCTCTTCTGACTCATCCCGCCATCACCTGCCAGAGGAGGTGACAGGCAGGGGTCACCTATGTAAGTCTGGACTGTAGGAAGCAGAGGGCACTCCACTCCTTACTTGCTTCTCTTTGGGTCGTCATTTCTTCTGGGCCCTGTTTTTCTGTTATTATTTTTCCCTCAGCTTGGAAGATTGATAGGAATCTATAGCCTCCCTTTGAGATCTGTTATCTTTCTAATTAATATGTAATTGTGGTCGCATATAGGTCACCTCTAATGGGAAAGAAGACATGTAGGTCTATTAAACTGATAAGCTCATCTTTTCTGGAGCTTAGGAGGTTCCTTTACCAGGCAAGGGTGTTTTGGCATGACCCCAGAAGGGCTGAAACGAACCTCACGAAGACAGAAGTCCTGCGTGTCTTTCCTGCTTCTGTCCATTCCCCAGAAGACAGTAATCACTCATTCCAAAAGCACCTCACTTAACTCCTACTGTGTCCCAGGCAGGATGCCACAACTGTCCTCAGTTGTCATCCATCTTAATGACACCACTCTTGTTGCAGCTGTCACCACTCCACAGACAGCCAGGCACATCTCTTTCCCTCTGGGCAGGGTCAGGGGAGGCATCAAGCTGCAGGCCGGGTCAGGAAGCCCCATCCAGATAGAATGAAGGCCGATTTGAAACCGGTAAAGGAATCTACAGTTACTGCACCTTGAATGTTTTTTTCTTTTCTGGGCTTGCATGGGTTAACAGAGGTGGCAATAGTGACCCAGTTCCAGCCGGAAGACATTTAGCCAAAAGAGGCATGTGCGTCATTAGGGACACAGAGCACCCCACTCTGAGGGCAGCTTGGAGTGATTCATTGAGCATCAATGAGAAAAGGAGAGAGGAGGAAGACGATGGAGGAGAAAGCAGCTGCTTTTCGTTTGTGGTGCATCTGGACCCGGCTAGGTGTCCCTGCAGGTCCCTTGTACACTGACATCCACACCGCTGGTCCTGGTTTCCACTCACACACATGTGAGGATGCAGGCTGGCTCTGTGAGGAGCAGAAGGCTCAGGCCCGGTCATCTGTAACACAGCCCAGGTCAGCTGTGGGGCTCTGCCCCTGGCTCTGTGCTTGGCACCTGTCCCCAGACTTCAGTGCCTCTGCTGTAAAATGAGAGCACCAGAGAGACTGTCCACCTAGGAAGTCAGAGCAGTGACCTGGGACTTGGACTCCCTTAGAGCAGACTTCATAGGAGTCTCAGATTTGCTATGTCATAGCTGCTGACCCAAGTGGTAACCAGCCCCCTTGGCTTTCCTGTCAAGAATGAGAACTTCAGTGCCCTTCTCAAGGTCACTGCCAAGATTAAGAGAGATGTCTGAATTTTTTCTGGCAAATATTTATTTTGTGTCCAGTGTGTGCCTGATGCCAGGGCCGTACAATGAACCTTTAGTCCAGGGGACAGGCCATACGCTTGCATGGGCACAGTGTTCTTTGTTTAATAGACCCGCATTCACGTCAGCCCGAGAGTCCCAGGCTCCCAGATCAGCTTATCATGTGACTAGCACCCTGGATCTAATTAAACTTCTACTGGAACCTCAAGCCCACGGCCTGCCTTTGGGTATCTCAGTAGACCAGGCTTGACTACCAGCTGCCTCAAGGGTCCAATCAGCAAAACCGTGAAAGGGGCAGAGCAGGACTCTCATTTCCATGAACTGCATCAGGAGGGTGGCAAGTCTAGCAACCTCCAAGGATGCTGTCTGCCTTCCTGTCCTGACAGTAGCTCCCAGGTGATACAGGACCGGCAGTCATGGGGACGAAGGTGTGGGTGCCGTTGCTTCTCTGCAGGACCATCACTACTGCTTTGTGGGGTTCAGTTCCAAACATGAGGTAATGACCTGCAGGTTCCCCATTTCTTAGAATTAGAAACAACTCAAAAAGGGAAGGTCAGAGGAACAAACCAAAGTCAATCAGAATGGTGAACTGGCTCTGCCCTCAAGAGCAAAGGACAATTTCAAAACAGTCCCCGAGAAGAATGAATCATTGTGGTCATGGTGGAGAAACTTCTCCTGATGGCAGGCTTGCTCTGAGGCACAGGGTATGCTCAGAACACACAGCAGGCTTCTCCTGACTACAGATGGGTCCCATGCCAGTATGACTGTGGGAAGTAAGGGTTCCGTGACCACCCCCCGGTGACCTCAGTGTTGAGCAGAAAAGGGGCTTCCTGAATCTCCTCACTGTGCAGCAAGAAAGGACAAAATATGACTACTAAGGCTGGGCCACAGGGCAGGAAGGGTTCCTTCAAAAGACTTGGCAACATTTCACACTCCTGTGGGAGGCTGATGGGAGACATTGGAAGCCAGCATATGGGTGGACAGAGACAGAGTGCTGGGGAGCTTCCAAGACTAGGATTCATGCCTCCTCGAACTACACCACTGCTATTTGGTCCTTGCCCAGCCGTCCCTGCTGCCCCTCGGCCTTGTGCTGATGTTGGTATCCTGTAAACATTAGGACAGCCACTTCATTGGTGATGTTGGCCTGCAAAGCCAGAGTCACCTTCTCTTTTTGTTGGAAACAAAGAAATGGACAGCTTGGGACTGGGGAACTGGCTCGGCAGTTGAGAGCTCCTACCATGCCTAGAAAGGATCCAAGTTCCAGCCCTCATATTGAGTGACTCAGAGCTGCTTGACCCCAACTTCAAGGGATCTGATGACCAGCACTCACATGTGCACATGCCCACACAGAGACACACATGCTTAAAAATGAGTGACATCAAGGCCGGGGGAGGGGGTAATTCTACTCCTCCAGGAGCCTGATGGGTCCACGCTGTTACTCTGAACCCAGGTGTCCTAGGACCCTAGCATTCTTCCAATGTACCCTAGAGCCTAGGCAAAGGGTGCAGAAGGAGAGGAGACTCTTGCTTCCTGCCCTCAATGTAGCCTGAGGGGAGGTTGTTTTCTGTTTATACGTTGGAGTTAAAGAGGTAACATGGCACTAATCTTGGCACTCTGGAGGGAAAGGCAGGTAAATCTCTGTGAATATGAAGTCAGCTTAGTGTACATAGTGAGCTCTGGCCCAGTTGAGGCCACATAGTGAAATCCTGTCTCAGAAAGAGAGAGAGAGAGAGAGAGAGAGAGAGAGAGAGAGAGAGAGAGAGAGAGAGAGAGAGAGAGAGAGAGAGAGAGAGAGAGAGAACTCCTGATGACACACAGAGCCCGTCTTCGGGACCTGCTTACCTTGTGCCGTGGTAGATAAACTCACCTTAGGCGAATGGATCCTGGAATATCTGTGGGGCACGAGGGCAGTGTGACCCTAGTCTCAGCTTCAGTTGATGGGTCAGAAGCCAGGCTCACATGCAATCCCTTACCTCCTGTTTTCAGGAGCCATCCGCAGGGACCGGGGAGGTTCTTCTGTCCATCAGCTACCTCCCAGCTGCCAATCGCCTCCTGGTGGTGCTGATTAAAGCCAAGAACCTCCACTCCAACCAATCCAAGGATCTTCTCGGCAAGGGTAAGTTTGGCTGCAAGGAGACAGGTGGGGGATCCCAGTTCTGGGATGCATGGAAAGGCGGTGGAATCCAGCATAAAATGGAGATGGGTGAACAAGGAGCTGGTAAGAGTGCAGCTGTGGGGTCACCCTCAGCATCTGCTGCCCTGGGTGCACACTCGTGCCTTTGCATTCTCTCGCATATCTGCTAGAGTCCCCAGATGCTCCCACTCCCTTCTCTGCTCCAAGCCTTGGACAAATACCCCCACCACCACCACGCTGAGCATGGGTGACAGCAGTTGATTCGTGGCTATGAGGGTAAAGTGTGGGGCTTAAGGAGCCTAGAGCACAGATGCCCACATACGTCTCTTCATAAAAGCCCATCGGTTTTGGGTTGCCTTCTGATACCTTGGCACATGGCCCTAGTTGTGGGGACTGCAGGCTCTTCTAGCAGCAGGGATGGGCCGGGCCATGCCTACACACAAAGTAAGCTATCAATAACACAGAAATCATCCTTATGTATAAAGAGTTATATTACAGATTTGCCTGTGTATTCCTGATAGGTTCTGGGCAAATGAAATGCAGAGGGTTGGTGTTGTAGCCCCGAGTCACAGGTCAGAGGTGGATGCCTCCCTTCCAGTCAATTCTGGCTTGCTTTTTTTCTTTTTCTTTTTTTTAATAGCTCCTATCAGGACCATTACAGAAGAGCACTTTACATCTGAAATATCTCTGTAGAAATAACAAACTAACCACCCAGGGGTGCTAACGGTAGCAATAAATACAAAGTAACAATTATTCTCACATTAGTTTGGGAAACCCTGACTAAGGAGAACACATTGTCCTAACACATTGTTGCTTGCCTGCTGATGTGTGGGTTTCCTGGGACCTGGGGGCAGGGAACCCGCTTTCACCCTCTCCACAGGAAATCCAGGTCCTCAAGTAAAACTTAGAGAAAAGACCAGTGACCAGAACTCGGGCAGCCACCATCTTAGGGACACAAAGGCTTGACTGGAGACTGAAGAAGATGAGGGTGGGGAGAAAATGATTTTTCTAGTCTGATTTGAAATCAAACTGGAGGACACCTAAGTCTTTGTCCCTGACTTGGTTTGTCAAGTCATTTAAAAGGACTTATGGCCAAAGTGGTTCCCCAGAGGCCCTCTGACATGCCTAGGTCTGAGCCACCCACTGAGCTCATATGTTTTGTGACAGGCTACAGATCTCTAATCTGAAAATCAAAATCCAGTAAATGTCAATATCTGAATTATTCCAACCACTAGTGGTGAATTTTAATAAAGCAAAACAAAACAGAACAAACAAACAAACAAAAAAACATTTGATTTTATGTTGTATAAAAGAATCTTCAAGCATGTGTATAAGATTCGTGTGAAGGCCTGGAATCCCAGCTCCTGTGAAGGCAGGAAGATCTCAAATTTCAGGCTTGTGTGAGCTGCAGAGGAAGTTCAAGACCAACTGGAGTGGCATAGTGCAACACTTCTCTAGATCAAAAAGAAAAAGAAAGCTGGGGATTTTGCTCAGAGGTAGAATGCTTGCTTAGTATGTGTAAGGCCTTAGGTTCAAGGAAAAAAGAATCATTATGAATTTTATGCTTATACTTGAGTCCCATCCCCAAGATACCTTGTAATATATATTCAAGTATTTCCCAAGTCTGAAAAATGCCCCAAATCAA
The DNA here is from genome assembly GCF_903992535.2 of Arvicola amphibius. Lineage (NCBI taxonomy): Eukaryota > Metazoa > Chordata > Mammalia > Rodentia > Cricetidae > Arvicola > Arvicola amphibius. The sequence goes on along the minus strand of NC_052051.1, from coordinate 82,357,934 downwards.
TAAGGTTTATAGTTCCATACTTTACAGATAAAGATAGTCAATCTGTATGGTAGGTCTCTCACATTCTAGTGCAAATTACAGATGTGGCAATGTTGTCTCTCTTCCTAAATCTAGACCATCTAGTAGATGCTTAATACCTGTTGGGTGAATACATGGTCCAGGGGAGGTGTAGGGAACCTCAGAAAAGAGCAGTGTTCCAGGTGCCATCAGAACCCCGCAGCTCACTTACCCCTCATCTTCTTTCCTCTGTACTCTTCCCCAGATGTCTCTGTCAAGGTGACTTTGAAGCACCAGGCTCAGAAGCTGAAGAAGAAACAGACAAAAAAGGCCAAGCACAAGATTAACCCTGTGTGGAATGAGATGATCATGTTTGAGCTACCAGATGACCTGCTGCGGGCGTCCAGTGTGGAGCTGGAGGTGCTGGGCCAGGGAGAGGGGGGCCCGAGCTGTGAGCTGGGTCACTGCAGCCTAGGCCTGCATGCCTCAGGCTCTGAGCGCAGTCACTGGGAGGAGATGTTAAAGAACCCACGCCGGCAGATTGCCATGTGGCACCAACTGCACCTGTAGTCGGCTGCCAGCCACCAACCTGGTCCTTCTTGGTCACCGTCATCCTCCAGGCTCAGCTGTCAGTCCTCCCCTCCTGCCCCCGTCCACATGATACAGATGTGCCGGCTGAAGCCAGGACCTCAATCCTCTCCTACGTGTCCAGTACTGAAAAGTGAGCGGCGGCACCAGGGTAATGAGTGTGACTGGCACGTGAGGGTCACTCGGAGGCCGTACCTTGCCCATCTGTGTTATGGACAAAGGTGCGTGTCAGGTACACTCCGTGGGCAGTCCTTGCTCACTTTAGTCTAAAGCAGCAGCTCTCAACCTGCGGCTCTTGACCCCCTTGGCAAACCTCTTTCTCCAAAAATCTTAACATCATGATTCACAACAGTAGCAAATTTAGTTATTAAGCAGCAATGGAAATGATTTTCTGGTTGGAGGTCACCATGCCAAGAGGAACTGTACTAAACTGTCTCAGACGCACTGGCTGGCCAAGGGCCTTGGGCCACTGGAGATACACCGCATTGAGACTTGGTGGAATACACAGGGCTTCTGTCCTGAACAAGCATGGGGGCTCGGAGTCGAGCAGGAGGGGCTTACTTGATGGGCCCCTTCTATACTATCTAGACCACTTTCCCAGCCTTGTCCTTCGGGAGCTCCCCACCAGCCCAGTATGAAGAAGAGAAGGCTGCTTACTCTTATTCTCCCCTTTTCTATTTTTGCTGTTCGTATCCCACTCTTGAACCGAATTGTGTGTTTTGACTGTTTTATTCAAGAAATCTGGGTGGGTTCTGTTTGTTTGTTTTTTATCATACCCAGGGAACCCTTTCCCTGGCAAGCTCTTATGGCATCTTCTGGGGTTGCTGCCACATCCTGAGGGCTAGCTGTCACGTCCACCAGTGTCACCCCCTGCAGCTGACTCTGTGGGGCAGAGCTGTCCCTCTCAGTATGCCCATACTTCAGGAGGAAACAGCCCCGAGCTTGGCCTATTCCATTCAGCTATGTGGATGAGGAGCTGGATACCAATTTAAAGAGGAAATGCAGCCTCTTATAATGTACCTCCCTCCAGTTTGGGGAACATGTCCCTTTAGCTAGGAAATAACAAGAAGCCAGGATTGGAAATATCTTCCTTCGTTGATATTTCCAACAGATGCCCTCATTGGGAATTAAATGTAAGCGGCTGCAGGCATAGACATTCACCTATGAGCCAGAATTCGGGTTGTCAGTTACTTCCTTGCTCTACAGCGCCTCCGCGTGGCCACCTGTAGCAGATCACCGATATTGTGGGAGACAAGCCCCTAGGCATCTAAGCAGAGGACAGTTGTCACTGCTCAACTGATGGCACTTAGTAGCTCCTCTCCAAAACCTCCTCTGTAAATTACTCAGATGTCAGACCAGTGAATCAAAAACCTTCTGTCACCTTTACATCAGCTTAACTTGTTTCTAGCCATGCCTGGGAAGCCGCCTCTGAACCAGCTGAATCTGCCTGAACAGTTGGGATCAGTGGGAAGGAACCTAAGTCTTTGCCAGGGACCACTTTCTAGCAAGAGACCAAAGCTGAGGAGAAAATAGTGTGAGAGGCCATTTCAGGCTGGGCTGCGGATGGTCAGCTAGGAGTTACCCTCAGTCCTCTGTGAGTCTCCTCCCAAGGTCTGTCTGTTGAGTGTTTGTCCACCGACACCCTGCATGTGTCTGCCCACTCTGCTCAGAGATGACTCCTGGGCGGGGAGTGGACAGTACATCACTTTAATGGAGATAGCGGATAATGGGCAGCAGTGAGTGCAGTGCGGGTGAGCTGCTCTCAGATAGAAAGGGGTCCCGGGGAGGTGACAGTCTCTGAACTGAACTGAGGTGGAGATCTCTGGAGGAGAACATTAGTCCTGTGGCGTGTTTCTGCCTTTGGTGTTTCCTGTTGTCACATGCCGCGTGTTCATTATGCAGTCCCAAATCGAAGCACAAAAAGACGCATGAGACATCGTGGTCACATGTCTGGTCACACTTTGGAACACAGAGTCTTACAGCGGTAAATAAATCATTTCCAATGGGGTTGGCATCCTAGTGCCTTTCTTTGTCTCTTTTCCTTAATAAGAGTCAGAAAAAAATGTGCACTAAGTGCCCATGAACCACTGCCAACTTCAATAAACCTTGAGAACTACAGGTGACTTCCCCTCTAGTGTGCTATGCCGAGAATACCAGGCTTGGCATTCTGATTTGTTATCACAGTATGATCGTATGAACCCCGGGGCACTCGAGAGTGTCTGTCTGTGTGCTTTACCTAAATTCTTAAATCACACCACACTACTTTTATTCAACACTAAAACCTTAAGTTTCATGCAGACATGTGGCTCTAACCAATTTCTCCTCCAAAAATAATTCATATTCTGCTATATGGATTTATCACATTTCATTTTATTGATGCACATTTAAATCCCCCCGTCTCTTTTCTCCATCTCTGCAGTTATTTTATAGGAACTGCCACTGCGAACATTCCTATGTGTGTTTTCCTTGCACATGGATTGTTCCTTGGAGATTTATCTAGAAGTGAGTGAAACTGCTAGGACAAAGTGTGTGTGTGTGTGTGTGTGTGTGTGTGAGAGAGAGAGAGAGAGAGAGAGAGAGAGAGAACTTGTGTGTGCATGTGTGCTCATATGCATGCATGTGTACATGTGAGAGTGCATGTGTGTGCATGTGCTCATATGAGAGTGCATGCATGTGAGAGTGTGAGAGTGTGTGTGCATGTGAGAGTGCATGTGTGTGTGCTCGTGTGTGAGTGTGTGTGTGAGAGAAAAAGAGAGGATACATGTGTGTGCGTGTGTTCATATGAGTGCGTATGTGTGCTTGTGTGAGAGTGTGTATGTGCATGTGTGTGAGTGCATGTGTGTGTGTGTGTGTGTGTGTGTGCATGTATGTGTTTGTGCATTTTTGAAGTTTTGACTACATTCCTGGGAAGAAATATCAGGTGGGCTTTTGTGACTCTTCATGACTTTACCCAGTACCCCCATCAATGGAGGACGGAGGAGCAAAGGGCCTGTGGAACCCTGCCACCCTAGGCCTTCCAGATGACCACCTCTGTGTTGGCCTCTGGAGTATGTATCTTAAGATTAAGCAAAGGATCAACCCTAAATTTTAATTATTTGATTTTTTGGAGGGTTTACTTTATTTTTGAGACAGGGTGTCTCTTACTGTGTAGATTAGACAGGCCTTGAACCCACAGACATTTGCCTGCTTCTGCAGCCTGTGTGCTGGGATGAAAGCGGAATGCCACCACAACTCGTTCAAAATGGAAGGTTCTTAACCAGGATCGATAAGCTCTAAACAGTCATGCAATGTTTTCATATGTGACTCCTTCCTTACTGTATTCTTTCTACACCCATTATTACATCCTAATGGCAACTAGGAGGCATTTGTATTTATGTAATAAAATGGCCTACGTGGGCTTTATTCCACAGAGCCACATATTATATACCATAATTCACAGGTAACTGTGAAGTCAGCCCGCTAAGGCCCAAACTAGTGGTTGGTATGGCTCTATCTGAGAGAGAAATGACGGAGATACTTGGCTACTGTGTCGAGGGCTTTCCTTGAAATGCTCCGACAGGAACAATTCATCTCTCTCTGGAGCTCTGTGTCAGAGCGGAGACCCTGCACCCTGTGGGACACTGTCTCTGGCCACCATTACTTCTCCAAACTAGTCGATTCCCTCTGGGCCTCAGTGCCCATATCTATAAAATGAATTTTGGATTAAATGACCCCAAGACCTCCTCCAACTTTAACCTTTTATAATTCTCTGGTTTAGATTTTGTCTTAGTTAGGGTTATTACTATGTAATAACAGCCGTGATCAAAAGCAACTTAGAGAGAAAAGGGTTTATATTTGGCTTACATATCTGAAGTCATAGTTCATTGAGGGAAGCCAATGCATGCATTCAAACAGGGCAGGAGCCTGGAGGTGGGAACTGATGCAGAGGCCATGGAGGGGAGCTGCTTACTGTCTTGGTCCCCATGGCTTGCTCAGCTTGCTTTTGTATAGAACCCAGGACCACCAGTCAGGGGTGGCACTACGTTCAATGGCCTCGGCCCTCCTCATCAAACACTAATTGGGAAAATGCCCTACAGGCTTGCCTGCCTACAGACTGATCTTATGGTGGCATTTTCTCAATTGAGGTTCCCTCCACTCAGATGACTTTAGCTGTGTCAAGTTAGCATAAAAGTAGCAGACATGGACTGGTAACAGCTTTGTGTCACATGTTTCCCGTAGAAATAAAAGGCAGCCTACAAAGGTGCATGTCTGCTTTCTCTGCTCCACATTGGATACAAATTTGGCATTTGCTGACCATCTTTCTGAAGGCTATGGGTGCTCCCCTGAGTAAGCATGGTACCTGAGGCTCAGAGGAAACTGGGTCCCATCTGTTTGGTTGCTGCTGGGCATGGGTACTTATCCACCCAAGCGTACTTACTTTGTAGAACCAGTTGGATGCCAGCATTTGGGAGATCTAATTTGGAGCACGTATCCTTCTCCCACACAGCAGACTTCTGCCAGGGATAAAGTTAAGAGATGGAGGGGTTGGGATTACCTTAGTGCTGGAGAATGCCCCGCCCATCCCATAAATTTTTCTCTTGCAGGTGAATTGCCAGTCCTGGTATTAGGAAAGAGTTGTTGTCATGGAAACCAGTCTAGTGGTGACCACTGTGATTAGAGCAGAGCTCCCATGGTGTCTTTTCTTCAGCTTGGCTTTGTCACTTGTCAGAGTGGCCTCCAATTTCCTAACACTCTTTCCAGAGGTTTTTGAGACAGCTTGTTGGCAAATGTGGCTGGCAAAAAGTCCTACTTCAGAAATTTGGTTGCCATCCAGGGACAAGTGAGGAGAGCCTGCTTTTCCAGCCCAAAGAAACAAATCAAATTTTTCTCCAGCCCCTCTCCAGTGAGACAAGCAGATGCAAGATGAAGAAGGAGCCCTGGGCTCTCTCTGAGGAAGGCGTGGTGGTTCCCACTCAGGCTAAGGTATAGGTTGTCCATTTCTCAGGTATCCCCAGTAATACTAGGAGATCATAACCCTGATACTTCCTGGCACCTGCTCCATTCTGGTCAAAAAGGACACAACAGCAATGAAAAGATAATTGTGCACAGCGGACCATAGCTCTGTGTTAGGCAACTCAAGTAGGCTGGGATTCATGATTTGTCCAAGGTCTTATGCTTCTAAGAAACTGGGGGGGGGAGGTAATATGGTACTGTCTAGCCCTAAAGTCAAGACTCTTAAGATACACCAGTAGCCGTGCATCTTTACTTGAAGGTCACAGTCCCCAAGTATTACCTGGAACTAAAGTGCCCAAACACGGATAATCCAGAAAGAACCGGGACAATCTTTTTTCCTGGGGTATAGGAGATACTTGGGAATTTTGCTGGGACTCTCTCCCAGGGCAAGATTAAGGAGCTCAGGCAAATTTGCCAACTGCACACAACCTCTCACTTTGCAGGAAAGGGATTGGGTCAAGGCCAGATGCAGCCAGAGATCAAGTACAGGACCCTTCTTACTGCGTGAGGAAACCAAGACAGAGATAAACAACGAGGAGGAATCCAGGACTCCAGCTCTGGCCCCTGCAGGTGCCCGGCTGGGCTCCTCTGAGGAGCTGCTCACATTCCTTCACCCCTTCAGCATGTTACTTGCCCACTTGGTGACAGGCACTACCCACAGCAGAATGAAACGCCTCTACTTTTCCCTCGTGGGCATTCACACACACACACACACACACACACACACACACACAGAGAGAGAGAGAGAGAGAGAGAGAGAGAGAGAGAGAGAGAGAGAGAGAGAGAGAGAGAGAGAGAGAGAGAGAGAGAGAGAGGACAGAGACAGAGACAGAGAGAAGCAGAGACAGAGAGACAGAGACAGAGAGAGACAGAGAGACAGAGAGACAGAGAGAGAACTATATTAGTAGACATGAAAATTCTCTAATAAAAAGGTGGCATTTTGCCACAACCTGCTGCCATTCTGGGAATAACTGTCCCAGACATAGGGCTCAGGATATCAACTAAGGTTCTCAGATAGACAAGACATGTGGTAGGGGTTGGAAGACTGTGTGATCATTAAGTGAGGACAGATGAGCCAAGGAGGAAGGCAGGGGATGAAGCACATGGGGATGAATTCCACTGGGAAAGCCTTGCGCCGTGCTAAGGGAGTAATGGCCAGAGCTGCTTTTAAAAGACCACCCTAGATGCTGTCACAGGAAGCTCTGCTGATCCTCAGGCCACTAGCCAAGCTCCTAAGTCTTCTCTTGGGGTGACTTCAACTTGCCCTTTGGACCTTGGAGAGAAACGTTTGGGGAAAGAGGGAAGGGAACGGAAGGTGTTGACCACCTCCTCCAAGAGTCACTCTGGGGGGACTGACTTCATAGGCAAGGGCAGATGGAGATCTTTCTTTCCTTGCTTCCTGGTGACAAAATCGTCGTGTTCCAGAGACTTCTCCAATCCTGGGCCAGTCAGATCTGGTGGTGTTGTATAGTAACGTCCTCTTAATTGAAACATTCTGCCCTAGAAAGAGGCTCCTTTAGACTAGGGAGGTAAACAATTTCCACATTTTTAGAAGTCCCCTGTCCTGTCTCGAAAAAACAAAAAAAAAAAAAAAATAGAAGTCCCCGAAACTGACTAGTTTCACGAGGTCCCTCCCTGCCCAAGGGAATAAAAACAACAGGAACTGATGGACTCTGTAAGTTGCACAGGAAGCTCTATGGTTCCAGGTTTCAGAAGTTGCCCTCTTTGCTGGCGCAGGCTGTTCGTGACACAGCTTCACCCGTGTTCATGTAAGGAACCCCGACAGAATTGTTTCACCAAACTGAACTGTGGTTACTTTTGTCTGTCATTGGTTTCTTCTCTAGGATGAGAAAATATTTATCTGGGTCCCCCCCACACAAATAGTATGACACGATACAATTGGTGCCCAAACAAGGACTGACGAAACCACAGATGAGCTGGGGTGGTAGCAGTAGTGGCTGCATCGCCCCTGCAGCAGATGCTGAGACACAAAACTGAGGCTGACGGATGTAAAAGATGGAGCACCTGGAGGGAAGCCCTCAATATGGCAGCCCTTCCCCGTTAGGATCGGAATGCATGTGTCCCTAACGTAGAGGCAGTTGCAAGGTTCAGTAGATGGTTGACAGAATACACAGGCTGAGCTGTTTATGAGTGGAGAATTGTGGGAAGCAAATCCCTGGGTGACCATCTTCCTCTGCTTGGCATGGAGCGGCACGTGTCCTCGATGAGTGGGGTCTACCCAGAGGATGTGCAGTAAAGTCTCCCGAGTTAAAGATTTTCACCCAGACTGTGCCTTTATCAGCCAAATGTGGCTGATGGGAAGGCAAGCTCCACAGTGCTGGTCTGCAGCCTGTCAGAACCAGGGTTCTGACTCCAACAACGGGCTTGGCAGGCTAGAATGAAGCCCTTGGGCTTGAAATGAGCCGACGTACACAAGTCAGCCCCGCTGAGACCATTAGGGGATGGGAGATGCAGTGTCTGCATGACAACAGCATCATGCCAGAATGAGGAGGCAGAAGGACCAAGGGAAATGTCTGTGGATCATGGAAGCCTAAATGGGACAGGGTCTCCTGCCCATGTCACTGTACCCGATATTGCTCTTTTGACTAAAGAATTGATAAAAAGTCATGAGATCTTTTTATGCTGCACTGGGCCTTACTAACTTTTATTTTTATCATCTCCTTAGCTGTCCAAGACCAACTAGGGCATCTTTTTTAAAAATTTGTTTTTATTGGGCTTTATGTTTTTCTCCTCTTCCCTCACTTCCTCTCCCCTGTCCTCCTACCCTCTCCCATGGTCCCCATGCTTCCAATTTACTCAGAAGATCTTGTCCTTTTCTACTTCCCATGTAGATTAGATCCATGTATGTCTCTCTTAGGGTCCTCTTTGTTGTCTAGGGTCTTTGGGGTTGTGAATTGTAGGCTGATTTTTTTCCCTATGTCTAAAAGTGTATGAGTGAGTGTATATGATATTTGTCTTTCTGGGTCTGGGTTACCTCACTCAATATGATGTTTTCTAGATCCACTCATTTGCCTGCAAATTTCAAGGTATCTTAATTTTTTTCTGCTGTGTAGTACTCCATTGTGTAAATGTACCACATTTTCCTTATCCATTCTTTGGTCGAGTGGCATTTAGATTGTTTCCAGGTTGCGGCTATGACAAACAATGCTGCTGTGAACATAGTTGAGCACATGTCCTTGTGGCACGATTGAGCATCCTTTGGGTATATACCCAAAAGTGGTATTGCTGGGTCTTGAGGTAGGTTGTTTCCTAATTTTCTGAGAAACTGCCATACTGAAATCCAAAGTAGCTGTACCAGTTTGCACTCCCACCAGCAATGCAGAAGTGTTCCCTTTACCCAATATCCTTTCTAACATAAGTTGTCATCAGTGTTTTTGATCTTGGCCATTCTTACAGCTGTAAGATGGAATCTAAGAATTGTAAAATTTGCATTTCTCTGATGGCTATGGATGTTGAACATTTCCTTAAGTGTCTTTCAGCCATTTTAGATTCCTCTGTTGAGAGTTCTCTGTTTAGGTCTGTACTCCATTTTTTATTAGATTATTTGTTCGTTTGATGACCAATTTCTTGAGTTCTTTGTATAATTTGGAGATCAGCCCTCTGTCCGATGCGGGGTTGGTGAAGACCTTTTCCCATTCTGTAGGCTGTCGTTTTGTCTTGTTGACCGTGTCCTTTGTTTTAATGAAGCTTCTCAATTTCAGGGGGTCCCATTTATTAATTGTTTCTCTCAGTGTTTGTGCTACTGGGGTTATATTTAGGGAGTTGTCTCCTGTGCCAATGCGTTCAAGTGTACTTCTCACTTTTTCTTCTATGAGGCTCAGTGTGGTTGGTTTTATGTTGAGGTCTTTGAGTTTTGTGCATGGTCATAGATATGGATCTATTGTCATTCTTCTACATGTTGACATCCAGTTATGCCAGCACCATTTGTTGAATATGCTTTCTTTTTTCCATTTGATATTTTTTGTTTCTTTGTCAAAAATTAGGTGTTCAGAGATGTGTGAATTGATAACCGGGTCTTTGATTTGGTTCTATTGGTCCTCCTTTCTGCTTTTATGCCAATGCCAGGCTGTTTTCAGTATTGTAGCTCTGTAGCAGAGTTTGAAGTCAGGGATTGTGATGCCTCCAGAAGTTTCTTTATTGTATAGGATTTTTTGGCTATCCTGGGTTTTATGTTTTTTTCCATATGAAGTTAAGTATTGTTCTGTCCAGGTCTGTGAAGAATTTTACTGGGATTTTGATGGGCACTGCATTGAATCTGTAGATAGCTTTTGGTAAGATTGCCATTTTTACTATGTTAATTCTACCCACACAAGAGCATGTGAGATCTTTCCATTTTCTAGTGTCTTCTTTAATTTCTTTCTTCAAAGTTTTAAAGTTCTTGTCATACAAGTCTTCCACTTGTTTGGTTAGCGTTACTCCCAGATATTTTATGTTATTTGTGACTACTGTAAAGGGTGATGTTTCTCTGATTTCTTTCTCAGCCCATTTATCATCTGTATAAAGGAAGGCTGCTGATTTTTTGAATTAATCTTGTATCCTGCTACATTACTGAAGGTGTTTATGAGTTGTAGAAGTTCCTTGACAAAATTTTGGGGTCCCTTATGTAAACTATCATATCATCAGCAAACAGTGAGAATTTGACTTCTTCTTTTCTGATTTGTATCCCTTTGATCTCCTTTTGTTGTCTTATTGTTATAGTTAGAACCTCAAATACCTGCTCCTGTGGAGGTCGCTGCCTCAGGCCTGCTCCAGCTAAGGTGGCAGGCTCTAGCCTGCTCCTGTGGAAGTTACTCTGGCAGAGGTTGCTGGCTCAGGCCTGTTTCCACAGATGTCCCTGGCTTGGGCCTGCTCCCTTGAACGTCCCTGACTCCTGCTCCGGTCCTGTAGAGATCTCTGGCTTGGGTCTGCTCCCTTGGCAGTTGCTCCCTTGTTCCTGCTCCTGTGGAGGTTGCTGCCTCAGGCCTGCTCTGGCAGAGGTCGCTGGTGAGGCCTGCCCCAGTGGAGATCACTGCTTTGGGCCCTAACTAGGACTTCTTATCTAGGAGGGATGACAGTGGGCTTTCAGAGAGCCTGCCCACTCTCTGTAAAAAAGACTTTTGTTGCATGATGCTAACACTTACACATTTTTGATTTGTAAAAACACGAAACACAAAGTAGAGGTAATTGTTGAATTTAAACAAAGACACAGACATGTCATATAATGGGAATGAAAACTTGCAGGAGGAGTCAAAGGGCTGTCGGATAAAAAGCTTAGAGTGGGGAGTTTTTGGACAGGGAGGCCCCAAAGGTCCCCTAAAATAATGTCATTGCCACTGCTGTTGGCTTATGCCAGAACTGGATAATATGGCCCTATGGGTGAAGACAATGTATATTCTGATTATAAAAATGAAAAAAAAATGAAATGTATGCCCTGACAATGCTGAAGCAGGCATGGGCAGTTCTGTTGAACTTGTCCATATTGGGTTTCATGATCTACGTTGATGAGGATGACTGACCAGGTCTCTTCCTCAGGAGGGCACCAGATCTCATTACAGATGGTTGTGAACCACCATGTGGTTGCTGAGCACTGAACTCAAGACCTCTGGAAGAGCAGGCAGTGCTCTTAACTGCTGAGCATCTCTCATGATGTGTGGTTGCTGAGCACTGAACTCAGGACCTCTGGAAGAGCAGGCGGTGCTCTTAACCGCTGAGCATCTCTCCTGATGAAATAAGGCTGGGACTGAACTGCTGACTCGCTGCTGGCTTGTTCTGATAATGTTGGAAGGTATAGTATGTGCAGCCCACTAGGGGACAGTTGTTACTACAGTCTCCCTTGGCCATGGACCCTGAAGCTATGCTATCATAGTGCCCAGAGAGATGCAACTGTGTGTGCAGCAGCAGCATGGACTGTTTCAGGTTCAACAGCAACCTTCTGGCTTTGTTAAACTTTTCTCTAAACATTTGTGTGCTTGGATAAGTCATAGGGCACTGCTGTCAACTGCAACTGGACCTACAAGGAGATTTCCTTTATAAGCAATGGTGGACTGGGAGAGCCTAATAACTACCCAAGAACAAGGCCTTAGAACAAGAGGCTATTGCTGTGGCAGGGTAGCCCAAGGGTTAGGCATATATATCACCCCTCCGAGGCCCAGACAGGGAGTGGAAAGAATGAAAGAACAAGAGAGAAGGGTAGAGAACTGTGTAGCAATTTCCTCTGCATTGAAACACTGTATCCTGAATACCTATCCATTCAGCATCATTAGAACTTGAGAAGTCCTAAAGGGAGGCTTCCTAAGACTGGAAATAACTCATAAGTCTTAGGAAGTCTCTGAAACTTAACAGACTTCCAAGGCCCTTCCTCTCCAATGTTAGATAAGTAGCAATGGCAGAATCTCCTACCTGTTAAGTTGCTGCAGACTGCCAAGGTATCTCTAGGGTTCCAGTTTTCATAAGTCATCAGCCATGCTGGAACTGGCTTTGGTGATGTAGCTGCCTGTGAGTCATCCATGCTCTGTAAATAAACCCTCACCCACACTCCCCTAAGTAATCCCCAAAACTCACTGGCTCACCAAGTTGGACTTGGGTAGAATCCTTACTTTAGTATGTCACTGAACTGAGAAGACTTTGTTCACATCTCCCCAGAAACAGTGTCACACAGCAGTTTCTAGGTGACCAATGTGGAGGTGATGGTATTTCTCGACTGAAAAGAAAATGTCTAATGCTAAGAAGGCAGAAGTAAGAATAAAGGAAGAGGTAAGGCCTCTGTGAGGAAGTTGGATGGGGAGAGGGACCAAGAGTGGAGCCCTCAGCATCTCAAGAGGAAAAACCTGTATGTAAAGCAATGTCATTATTGACTATAGTTTGTCTAATTCCTTCCTCAAAAAATGTGGGAAAAAGCCGGGCGGTGGTGGCGCACGCCTTTAATCCCAGCACTCGGGAGGCAGAGGCAGGCGGATCTCTGAGTTCGAGGCCAGCCTGGTCTACAAGAGCTAGATCCAGGACAGGCTCTAGAAACTACAGGGAAACCCTGTCTCGAAAAACCAAAAAAAAAAAAAAAAAAAAAAAATGTGGGAAAAAAATCTTACTCCCTCAGTGTCATTGGCAAAGTACTCAGAAAAGACTTTCCTAAGTGGGGAGCAGGCCAGGAAGTGGAGAGCCACTGACGGCATTAAGCAGGAGAGCTGGAACCAGCTGATCTGCAGAGGCTCTGGATGCCCCCCCAAGAGAGATTCTTGTAAGGCCATTGTCTGGGTGGGTGTTCACATGGTTTCAGGCACCCCTTCTTCAGCCTTATTGATGGGTGCAGGGGCTTTCTGCCAGCAGTGGACTGCAACGGGAACATGAAGAGCAGCAGAGATCAGCTAAAGAGGACTCGAGTTCCTTCCAGTCCCACACCTCAGCCTTTGATGGGGTTCACACGACTCACTGAGGCCCTTCACAGAGGCAAGGAGCCAAGCTTGGTGCATCAATTTAAATGCTTTTATTAATAATCTTCTTACATTATGAGGATAATGTGACAAAAGGAAAGACTCTGCATACAGATTATAAACCAGCATAGCTCTATTTGTATCCAGTGTTCTAGCCCCCGACACACAGGTACTATAAAGCACAGTCTGCCAAATAATAACATTGAGAGTTGTCTTTTAAAAAGAAAGTATTAACATATTAATATGTGTGTGGTAATAGGCTCCTAGGAATTCCCCCCACCCCCACTTTTTTTCTTTGTGATTGACATGAAAACGGTTCAGCAGCTTAGGGGTGGAGAGGAGGAGAGAGACCAGGGCTGAAAAAGACTACTGGCTCTTCCAGAGGCCAAAGGGTACACTGAGGGATGCCCTAGGACAGCCTGGCCTTTGTCTTCTTATGAACAGTATTGTGAGCAGTTGCCCCCTCTGCACGGAGGCTGGTCTCCTCGATGCCCTGTGGCATGTTCTCTCTCTCTGAGGTACAGTGCATTGTGGGATTGCTACTGGGAATGCCTATCCCTTGGCCAGGCTCTGACCCACTGTAGTGGATGGAAGGCTCAGGCAGTTGGTCCTGAACTCCACTGAGCCAGGCACTACAGGGTGTTCAGCCGGTTGGCAGCTAGCTGTGGTTCAAGGAAGTGGGCATTGGCAGAGCAGACCTGGTCTCAACTGTGGTACAGGACTGGTCTGCTGGAGACTGAGGTCCGTTGGTAGTATGGTGAGGAAGAGCAGGGGAGACCTGCAAAGGCTCGGTATGGGAAGTGAGTGTGTGTGCGGAGCCCAAAGGCAGGCTGGTCTGGAGAGCAGGGAGGGTACCTGTCATCAGATCCTTTCTGCTCCCAGAGAAAGAGGGAACAGAGGACGCTGGGAACAATAGGCTTCTGGCTCCCATCTGGACTGCACAAACCCTCTGCCATCCTGCCAGCTTGCCGGACTCCCTGGAGTCCCAGGCATCCCCACCCAGCTTGGAGAGGTTGTCTGGAGACAAGCTGAAGAAAAAACCCTCCCCAGAGAGAGTGGGCTTGGGCATCCAGTGAAAGAATGACAACAGTGTTGTGAACTAAGCCTAAACCTGCTGCCACAGCAGAGGTGGGCGGACTGCTTGGTTGGTTTGGGAAGAGGGGACAGCATTGTCCTGAGTACAGCCAGCAGCTGTGGCTGCGCAGAGTGGGCTGGGCCAAGGCCCAGATCCTGAACTTGAGTTGCCATTGAAAATGTCAGTGTGCAGATATATCTCTCCCACCAGGCGGGGCTTCTGAATTGGGAGAGGCAGTGCTACCTGAAGCTCACGCTGCCTTCCTCAACTCCTGGTGCTCTGGAGACAGTGGGTGAATGGGTGAAGGAGGCCAGGACGGCTGTACTTCAGAGCCTTGGCCTCCAGGGGGCGGACAGAAGCAACTGGGAAGAGGGGATGACTTCTTTCTGGACATCTGTTCAGCCCAGGTACCCCTTTTCTATTGCCGGCAGTGCTGCTCATTCCTGATAGGGAAGGGCACTGGGAAGTTTGTGCAGAGGTCCCTCCTCGAGGGGTCAGGGACCAAGTCCGAGCCCCTACTGCTAAGCAGCAATGACCAGCTAAGTGAAGGCCAGTGGTAGGGGGAGGTAGGAGCCACTGCAGCCTGACCTCAGGGGTATCTCCTTCCAACCTCAGCCTGAGCTGGCTGGAAAGGAGAGAAAGTGCATGGAGAGAGCTGGGACCCAACCACCCTCCTCTCCAGTACCCCAAGGAAGATGCCCCCACAGTGGCCAGCAATCTAGCCGGCTGAGCACTCCCACCTCCCTTCCAGAGCTGTCTCCTCCTCCTTACCCAACCCAGTACTCGGCTTCCTCACCACCTTTCCAGCTCTATAGACTACTTTTATATCTATTTTAAACATAGAAATGTATAAATATATAGGATATATTTATAGATATATAGACGTGATTTACTCTTACTCTGTGTGTATACGTACTGTATATGTCTGTATATACAATTGATATGCCTTAGCATCAGTATGATACACTGCACATACCCCTGCCTCCATGCACAGCCTCCCAGGGAGACTGGATTGCATAGGTATTTCTAGGGTGATACGATTTGAAGGGATTGGGGAAGGGGAGAGCGTGCTAGATGGAAGAGGAGGGCCATAGCATTTTCCTCTCCAAAGGGCACCTTTTCTCCCTCTGACTAACATGCAAAGATTACCTCAAAGACTCTTACAACTGCCTCGACAGAGGACTAGAGAAGAGCATTCCTCTGAGGGGAGGGACCATGCACATTTGATGCACTTTCTCCCTCAAAGATTGGAGGAATGGCCAGACTAGACTCCAAGGCAGCGTGCAAAGGAGCGATCCCACCTTAACTGCCTGCTGTGCCCGCCTTCCTCATCCCAGAGGACCACTCTCCCTGCTTCAGTTGCTAGCTAGCCCAGTCTGACTAGGCTGCCGCTTAAAGGGCACCCTGGGCACACGTGAGCTCCAGTGAACCTGGACCCTATGCCCAAATTGGGTGCATGGACCACAAAAAAGCACAAATCAGCACAAATCTGACTTGTAATTTAACACAGATCACACACTGAAAACAGGTTAGGATACCAAACTCCTGTTTCCATAGAGACAGAAGTGAAAAACAAAGGAGTGTTCTAGAAGACAGAAATTAGACTTCAGCCCAGGTGGTCTCTCCTGGTCCCCATCGAGCTCCCGGTAGGCAGCAATGGGAAGCAGCTCTCAAGATCAGGCTGGGTAACATCTCAAGTCTATTTCTACCTCTCTACGGCCATGTCCACCTTTATTTCTCCCTCCACTGCTCTTCCTCCAGACAAATGAAAAACATTTAAGATGTGTTTAAGTCACTCCAAGGTCCTTGCGCAAAATCAAAGGTCTAGCATGAACAAGCCAAGAAGAAACCTCAGCAAAATAACTCAAGTTGGGAACACACAGCCTGAGCAGAACTTGGCTACCGAGGGTCCTAGAGCCCAGTGGGCTCTCATTCCCCAGCGAGGATGGGGCAGGATGGATGTAGCGGGCATCATAAGACCCACAGGATGACATTACAAAAGCGCTCAGTTCTGACGCCTGCAGGGATTCTAACTGGGCAGGAGCTGCCCTCGGGGCTGAGTAGTCCTCCTGTCTCATACATGCTAAGTGGTCATTGCTTCCCTTCGCTCAGGAGAACTTTTCAACCACAGGGGTCTGCAAGGTACCGGGCTGACACAATGGCCACAAGCCTTAGTCTACAACACCACCTCAGTTCCTACTCTTGCCAAGAGCCAATGAAAGCCACTGTTAGTCAGCCCAGAGCGAATACTTGTCAGTCCCACACCACATTTGCTCGATGCTTCTACACCAGGGACTGAGTTACAGGGCCCTATCCCATCAAAAACAACTGCATTTATGCTGCAAGGCCTCTCCAGTCTGTTAAACCAACCAAGATATGAGACGAGACATGGTTCTTGGGCCAGACTGGAAGTGTGGGCCACCCAGGCTCTTCTCTAAGGGGAACATGAGCAATACCTAGGCCCGAAATCACTGGGCATCCCAAATGGGAATTCACTGGGCAGAAGCCCTGACCCTCCAGGGAGCATCCAAGCTAAAAAAAAAGACTGTGTGCAGCTTTCATCCCCATTGTTCCTCAGACACTCATCATCCTGAGGCAGAGTGGCCTAGAGAGCATCTGTCACAGACAGCCCTGCCTGGCTGAACCAGCCTCACCAGCACCCAGAGTTTCAGAGGCACCTAGCCGAAGGGGTGGCGTTGGGGAGACGGGGGACCAGGGAATGGGTGACTGCTTACAGCCACATGCTACCTGAACATTCTAGGCCTAAAGGCAGGTCCCCTGCTCCTGGTGTCTTAAGGAACCTCAGGTAACACTGGCTTGGAATGTTAGAACCTGTGTCTCCAGCTAAGGACTTGAGTTTGAGTAGCCACGACCTCTTGGGAAGGAATAGTCCTGGTTCGTATGTCTGGCCTAGGGCCATCCCAGAGAAGACCCTTCCCGGGCGAGGAAGCCCCCTGCACTGGGGAGGAGAGGTTTAAGGCAACTGCTGGCAAGAAGAAAAGGCCCAGGCCATCATTTATGCCTACAGGCTGCCCGCGAGGGACCCACCTTGCCAGCCATCCTTACTCTGAACACTCCTTGGTCCATTCAGTTCTCAATAAAAAATCCCCAGATCAAAGTCTGTGTCTGTGAGGAGATGAGGCTCCAAAGCAGGAGCTGGGCAAGTGGGAGACCCTGTGCTTCAGGACAGAAGCCCATATGGCTCCAGCTAGACTTTGGCCTGGGGTGGGAGGGGCATCTGGAGGGAGACACCAGCTCAGAACCGGCAAGTGAATGAGACCCAGATTCCAAACCTCTGAAAGGGACTTTGGGTTTCCTTCCCTAGTTCCTGCTAACTTTTCCTGCTCAGAGGGCAGGGAGTTAGGATGGGGACCAGAGTGAAGGGAGGACTGGAAGTCACCAGGCAGGGTCTATCAGCTTGTTGAAGAAGGCAGCACAAGAGGCCTGGCAATGGGGCAGGTGGAAAGACCCAGCTTTTTGATGGTTTAGTTTTGTTTCCTGTTTTAACATGCTATATCACTCTTGAAAACAAAAATATTTCAAAAATAATATATATATATATATTTATATCATGAAAACTATTGGCTAGCAGCAATGATTCTAAAGTTATCTTAGCACCAAGACCATGGAGGCAAAGTGAGCATCTGAGGGAGGACAGACAGACTGCAGAACCAGGAAAGGGTACAACATGTTCAGTGTTAATGACATTTCCATGAGGCCTCCGAGATGAGCCGAACCCAGAAGGAAGGAAGCCACCACATAGTAGTAGGCCCAGCTAGGCAGGTTTAGGGCATGGGGGCCTTGCCTGTGGTTGGATCTCTAATACCCCACTGAAGGAGAGGGACAGTTCTCTGCAGAACTGACCGTGGCAGGTACTACAGATCTTCCACCCCTCCCCACACACAACCCATATCCACATTCTGGGACGGCAAAAACTGCACAGATCAGACGTGGAAACAAGAGGGAGGTTTTTAACAGCTCATGAACATTGCTGACAACTCTTTCTGAGGTATACTGGTAGATGAATGAACATTGGTCAGACTCCTCTAGCATAAACCACTATCTGCCCCCAGGGTGGGGGGAGGCAAGTGGCCATTTCTAAAGCTTATATTGTGGCGGTAGAGTGTGTGTCTGTGTGTGCGTGTACGCACACGTGCGTGTGCGCGTGTGTGTAGATGCGCATACGTGTTTTTATCTTGAGAATCCCACTTCACTGTTTTCTCCTTTTCTTTAGGACATTTCAACCCTATTCGAAATAGGAGGAGCTCATGGGCAGAGAAACTCTCCTGGCATCCTGTGATCCGCAGGCCAGGCTGCGGAGCATATCACCAGCCTGTTGCAAAAGGAACAACGTCTCTGCGGACTCTCACCTGAGTTCTGCATAGCCCAGGACGTGACTTGCATTGGCGGATTCTGACCCTGAACTATCAAACAGTGGCTCCTTGATTACTAAGAGAAACCCGAATCCCCCGCATTTCATAGTTAGAAAGAACATACAAGCAATCTGTGGACGTTGAATCTACACACTTTGCATTTTACTTGTTTTAAGCCCAAATTGCGGTCCTGTTGGGGTTTAGATTTCTTGGCTCACTGTCTCCCCAAGAGTTCTAGCTCTGAATGGAAGAATAATGTTTTATCCTCTGCTGGAGCACAAAGCTCACCCTCCCCATGGTCCCCAGATTTCAAGCTCAAATATGAACGAAAGTTGCCTTAGGTATGACAACTAATATCTCTAACTCCAGAGGTCTGAGGAGGGAACTGACAGCCTTGGGATGGGAGGGTGGCGTGGGGGAGTGTGGTGGGCTCACAGTTGAGGGGGACAAGTGAAAGAATCACTCAAAAAATGAACAAAGAAAGCTCTCCCAAACTGTCAGGTGACAGAAGAAAGACATTCAGAAATCCAATCCACCCCATGGAAACCCTGACACAAATGCAACGGGAACAGAATGCCAACGAGGAGAACACACCTTGCCCCCCAGTCATAAAACCATATCAAAGAGGAGAAGGTGAGCGCATCATCCCAACCCCCAGCCCCGTGACCAATACATGAGAGCAGAAACAGAAAAAGCCACCTAAGAATGACGAAGAGACTCGTCATTTAGCTTATGCTGATACTGCTTTGACTGTTGGGTGGGAACACGCGTGGCCTGGAACATGCTGTGTGAGTGAAGAGGGGCCGCGTAGGCTGCAGCTGCCAAGTGTGGAGCCAAGAGTCAGTTGCCGACGCCGCTCCTTTCTGAAAGCTGTCAGTAGCTTCCGGTGGAAACATCACCTTAGTTTTTAAAAAATTTTCAGTGTGGATTTATATATATATATATAATATAATATAATATATATTTATATAATATATCAAAGCTTATGAGTATAGATTAAAAAAATATTCACCAGCTTTGTGACCTCTGCTGTGCAGGCCCCTACATGTCTGGGTAGAACTCAGAGGCATGGTCCACAGCCTGCAGCATGGGCTTCTGCTCCAGGGCAGACATCCTACTGAGGACCTCGGCTGACAGTGTGTAGCTGTTGCCAGACTTCTCCTCAAACCAGCTGTCCAGGGCTCGCTTGGCATCAAAGTTGGCGATGGGTGGTCCATTCACAGCAATTGTCAACAGGTCACTGAGCTGCTCCAAGGTCAGGCGGGAGCGGTGGTTTTTTCGGACCCGCTGGAGAGCACTGCGGCCTTTCTCACAGCAGGCAGTGGAGGTGGGGAGGACTTTAAGTACCTGAATGACCTTGTTCAAGAGCGGAAACCTTTGCTTGTACTTGCAGATGTGACTGATGAGGTCTTTGAAGCCATTTTTGGTGTAGTAATCAGCCTTGAGGTCTCTCCACTCCATCAGCAGGCTTCCCCGGGGGTCCACCCCTTCGCGGCATACATCCCGGGAGAAGGTAGGAATGGCTTCCAGGTGGTCGAAGATCTGAACCATGTCCTCCTTGCCAAAGCTCAGGAGTTCTTCACTGTTCCTGGGCCAGGCGGCTAGATCGAACACTTGGCAGGCCTTCACAAAGACCCGGCTTCGGGAATCGAACCTCTGTGCCAGAATGACCTGTGTCTTCTGGCAGATCTTCTCCCTGATAGCCTGGAACTTAGCCTCAGCCACCCTGAGGTTCTTCACGGCGATCCCATTGAAGCTCTCTCGGAAATTCTCCTCAAATTCCTGCAGGTACTCCCCCGGGGAGTCTGCCAGCCGGCTGATCTCCTGGATGGCCTCTTCGATCTTGTCGTCCACCTGCGACACCAGGAGATACTCTCCCTGGAAGATGTAGGCCAGGCGTGAGAGCACGGCGATCACGTCCAGCAGGAAGTAGATGAGCTTGATGGACTGGTAGTCCATGAGGAACTGCAGCAGGGCCAGGGCGATGGCGGAAGCGTCCGCCCGCTGCGTCTGGCTGCTGACATCCTTGAGGTGGGCCACCACTTCCAGGTAGTCCTTGATGAGGGCGTTCAGGACATTCTGCTCACCAATGATCCACCGCACGGCACGGATGTCCCCCAGGAACTCCGTCTCCTCGCACAGGGTGGAGGCCGTGGAGCGCAGCTCACACATGAGACGCGGCGAGTAGCGGTAGAAACTCAGCAGCTGCTTCAGGTTGTTCTCCAGCTCCTCCAAACAGGGCAGCTCCTTCCCACTGATGGCATCCAGGATCTCCAGGTGGGGCCGGTGCACCATGAAGGGCAAGCACAGAAGCCAGGGCAGCGTCTTGCGGATGGTCATGAACATGCTGGCACGCAAGCTGGCGGTGATGTTGGCCCCATCCACTCCCAGGCCGACAGTTGGCTTCTCGTCCTGTAAGCGGATGCCAAGGGCAGCAAAGGCCCGGTCGAGTGCCTGGAGGTAGCTCTCTGTGCTGGAGAAGCCTAGCTCCTGCAGGGACAGGAATTCTGTGGCCGGGGGCCCATCACTGCTGGTATACTGCACGTAGACGGCCACCGTGTCAGCCAGAAGGTCGTCGCTCTGCCCGTCCAGGATGATGCTGAGGCAGGGTGACTGACGGAGGCGCTCCACCAGGTCCTCCCTCAGCGCCCGGGCAATGTGGTGGATGAGGATCTGGCAGTCACCCTCATTCATGTACTGGTCTACCACCTTGAGCTCACACTTACGCAGCAGCTCTGCCAGCGGCCGGAAGTCCAGGTAGGGCCTGCCCTCCAGGGCCAGGTGGTAGGCGGTGTTGAAGAGCAGAGTCATGTTGCGGCACATCTCCTCCGTCTTCTCCGGGTGCATGCGCAGCTTGTACAGCTGCAGACACTTCTTGTGCAGGTTGCTCTGGCTGTGCAGCTTGATGGTGTGGATCTTGAACTGCTTGGAGCCGATGATGAAGGCGGAGGTGCGCGAGGACTGCACCGTGTACTGGCGGCACACGTGGCACCACATCTCGTTGAGGGTCGGAGAGTACCGGAGGAACCAGAATTTCTTCAGCCATTCCTGCTTGAAGCGCCGGATGCGGCGTCCAGCAGCGGAGGACATCTTGGAGGGTTCATCGGTTACTGTCATCACGTCATTGGAGACGGACTCGTCTGCAGAATCCACTTCCTGGTCATCATCCTCCATGATGGCAGGGCCAGAGACCATGCTCTCTGAGGCTAGAAAATAAGAGGGGATGGAAACATTCACATGTGCTGTTGACAACACAGATTTAAAATGTATACTGCTGGAAATTAGGCCCCACAGGGCTAGAACCCCAGCTTGCTCTCCGCACGGAGGTTTCCTCCCCATGGATTGCCCATGGTGGCCTCTGGACACTACCCATGCTCCAGGCTCCAGGCTCCAGGCTCCAGGCTCCCTGTATCTGAGCTCAGTCTTGACTTGTGGGTGCTTCTGGGTTGGAATGTTCTAGAATGTTTGCTGTCACATACTCAGGTTACACTGGAGGACCAGGCACTGGAATGCCCAATGCCGATATAGTCAGGGCAAGCGTGTGGTTTTTAACTGAGGGAAACCTATATACTGAGGCAAATGTATTTTTATGTCTATCCCATTCCATTCTGAGGGCAGCTGAGAAGGGGAGCTGAGGGAAACAGCCCGGCTTAGCTGCAGATCTGCATGGAACCAATCCCCATGTCCCCTTGGTTCAAAAACTTGAAGAGACCCAGGAAGCCAGCAAAACAGGACAAAGTTGCACAGCTGTTGGCTCCAGGTCCTCTGGTTCCTTATCCTTCTAGAACTCTGGGCTGGGAACCAAGCACCATGTAGGCAGGACAGAGTCTGGAAGAAGAGGACTAGGCTGTGCTCCTGGCCTGAGTTTGGGGAGCTGTGAGAGCTCCCAGCAGACAATCTGTTCAGGATGAGGGAGAGAGAAGTTGGGCTGGGGGGAACAGTGGGGGGCCCCAGAGAAAAACAACAGGTCAAGAACACAACACACAGCCCTCCTGCAATGGGACATCCTTTATTGACAAGCAAGATACAGGTTGGCACATGCAATACCCCCAGAGCCTCAAGCCAGCCTGCCTCTGGCACCTGAGGGACAGGGTTCCCAGCCCTGGAGGTGGCTGCCTCTGCGTTGCACTTCTCGGGTCTCCTGGCAGGCAGCTGTGACAGAGAGCTCTGGGCCACCCTCCACACGGCGTGCCATGCGCTGCTCTTCCCTCTAACACCAACTTACCTGCAGGATCTGAGAACTCAGGGAGCTCCAGTACCTGCGGAGGCAGAACGGAGGGCTCAGGCGCCTTTCCAGACTTTAGCGTGTCGAGCTCTGCCTGCAATTCCCGCACTTTCTTCTTTAGGCGAATGCAATTAGGGCAGAAGGAGGTGGTGGGCAGTTCATGTGGGTCGGATGCCAGAGAGGCCTCGGCAGGACTGTCAGCCCTGAACGACGAAGGCTCCTCCTCTTCATCCTCCACCCTTTGGGGGACCTTCCAGTCCCCTTCCCCCTGGGTCCGGTGGATATTCTGTATGCCTTGGGTCATGGCAGCTGCGCTCTGACCATAGTCATCATCCTGGTACTTGGGGACTTTCCGAATGACCAGAGAGGTGCTCAGAGCCAGTTGGCGGGCTTCCACATTAGCGGACGCCAGTGAGGCTTCTAGTACATCCTTGAAGATGAGATCTATTTTCTTCTTCTTGGCCTGAGGATGTATGTCCCCCTCATCAAAGCTGCGCTTGTAGGGACTTCTGCCCTGTTTCAACACAGGGTACTGAGTGGAACCCCTTAGGTCTTCTGGATTATCCAGGGCTTGCTCAGCCTTCTCCCTCTGCAACCTCTTCTCTCCTAGGAAGGAAAACCAGGGTGTGAGGATGTGGGGAAAAGCCCCAAGTGGAGGAACCAACAGGAAACAGAATGGGCCTTCTGCTAGGGAGTAGCCTTACACGTCCTCCTGGTTCTAGCTGTCTGGGTCAGGTGAGACCCAGATGGAGAGGGGAGCACACCATGGGAAGTCATGAGAGTCACAGGACAAGACTTTACAAAGAGGCAGTTAGTTCTGAAGAGCCCTTGCATGGATAAATGCTATCACCATGAGCTGGGATGTGCCTGAAGAGGAGAATAACAAGAAGTGACTATCCTACGGGGATGGGACCTCCATACTATGACCCTAAGAGACAGCATCCCTCCCCATCTGACTAAAGCAACAAACTTCACCCACCCCGGGAAAACTGCCCTCCAGACCTAGACTACAGGATGGCTGCCATGCTCAGTGAAAGGTATGGGGAGAGCATAGGCTCCACCCTACTCCGTGCCCAGTTCTGGAGAACGGGAGAAGCAGCCACCCTAGAGCTGCTGTCTTTCTGCTCTCCCAGCAGTATGGAGACAGGAAATACACAAAGAAGGATGCTTCAAAGTCCTGTGGTTCTCAGTCATGGCTAAAATTTAAAAAGGAAGAGAGCTTCCTAAAAATGTCAAAACGTAAGCCTTCTTCAAGGTGAGAACAAGGCAGTCACGAAACCCCAAGTGTTCTCAAATATAGCTGTTTCCCCACCTGCCAAAAGATGTTTCTTTTTCTATCATTTTTAGTTACCTTGAAATGTTGGTGAGCTCACCAAAATAAGCTATTTTAGATTCT
Organism: Arvicola amphibius; assembly: GCF_903992535.2. NCBI lineage: Eukaryota > Metazoa > Chordata > Mammalia > Rodentia > Cricetidae > Arvicola > Arvicola amphibius. Next base: position 82,333,861 of record NC_052051.1, on the reverse strand, counting down.
TTAACACAGCCAGCAGAATAGCACAGACTGCTAAAGGGTGCTGGTTTCCCCGGGGGGCGGGGGAGGGGAATGCTGAGAAAGCAGAGGAGTCTTCCAGCTTTCGGAAAGTTCTGGCATCAGCCTGTGGGGTTGGGCAATCTCAAAGGCTGCCTGAGCCAGGGTCAGGGTCAGGGCCTGGTTCTGTAACCTTGGACAGAGATTGCTCTGAATGCACAGTGTTCAGGCTTCTGGTGAAGGGATTTATTCAGAGCCCTAGGTGAAGGTCAGGAGATTCCAGGTTTGGCTTCCCTTCGCTACTTTCCTCAAGGCTCCAGACTCCCACAGATGACAGCACAGCAGGGCTAAGTCACTCAGGTCTCTATTCCATCCTCACAGGAGCTGCCTAAGTATCAGACTCACCCAGGCTCCTGTCACTCAGCCAGCTTCCAGGAGCCCGGGGTTCCACACCAGCAGAACCACAGATAGCTCACTGATGGTGAGGTGAACACTTTAAAAGCGCAGTGTGTGGACTGGAGAGATGGCTCAGAGATTGCGAGCACTGGCAGCTCTTCCAAAAGACAAGAGTTCAATTCCCAGCCCCTACTCTGAGACTTTAGTTCTAGCGTACCAGAAGACATCCTCTTCTGGCCTCCGAGGGCACCAGCACACAAGTGATGCACAGACAGACATGCAGACAAAATACCCACACATATAGAATACATAAATAAAATTAAATTTAAAAATTTTAATGCAATGTGTTTGTGTCAATGAGCAGGTGAGGCGTTCACCAAGCTGAACCTCTGAAAAATCAAGGGTGCCTTTTCAGGTTTTTATAGACTCTTCAGACATCGGGAAGCTGGAGATGCAGGGAGGTCAGGGTGGCGAGACAGTGGTGGACTGCCACTGTCTCTGTGTTCTAAGACAAAGTCATTCATGTTTCCTAGGCTTCTAGACTCAAGGCTTCCATGTAGAATCCCTGGTCCACAGATGACCTTTCATAAAGGTCACCATGAATTCTATTCCAAATATTCTATGACATTCAGGGATCAAACCAGAGCAAATAAAAAATCCCCACATATATCATACAGATCACCTAAATGTGTTGACGCCTACCCTTCAAAGAACCACAAACGAGTAACTGACATTCTCTCTGGAAGCTCTGGGCTCCACACCATACTTTTCCATAAAACAGATGAATGATCTGCTTAAGTAGCCTCTGTCTCTCTAAAAGCCAAGTGCAGTGGTGCCCAGTAACCTCAGCATTTGGGAGGTGGAAGCAGGAGGCTCTGGAGTTCAAAGTCAGCTTCAGCTGCAAATCGAATTCAAGGCCAGCCTGGGATACGGGAGTCCTCATCTCAAAAATGGGGTGGGGACTTGGGTGGTTTGTTTTCCAAGTATGAGGACCTGAGTTCAATGCCCAGAATTAATGTTAAAAAATAGCCAGGTCATCAGAGAGGCTTCACCCAGCAACTGAAGGAAACAGAGGCAGAGACCCACAGCCGAACCTTAGGTGGAGCTCAGAGAACCCTGTGGAAGAGGGGGCGGAAAGATTGTAGGAGTCAGAGGGGTCAAGAACACCACAAGAAAACCCACAGGATCAAGTAACCTGAGCTCATAAAGGTTCACAGAAACTGAACCGACAACCAGAGTGCCTGCAGGGCACTGACCTAGGCCTCTGCATATATGTTACAGTTGTGTAGCTTGGTGTTCTTGTGGGACTCCGAATACAGAGAGCTGCCTGCTTTGGGGACCCTTTCCTCTTACTGAGTTGCCTCACCCAGCCTTAGTAGGAAGGAGGTGCCTAATTTCACTACAACATGAAATACCATGGCTGGCTGATATCCACAGGAAGCCTGACCTTTCCTGAAGAGAAACAGAGGCGGAATGGATGGCGGTTAGGGAGAAAGAAGGAAGGTGGGGGGAGACTGGGAAGAGAGAAGGGAGGGGAAACTGCGGTTTGGATGTAAAAATAAAAAATAAATACGAGAGAAGAAAAAAAGGCCACGTGTGGTGGCAGGCACTTGTAATCCCAGCACTGAGAAGGTGGAGACCGCTGGCTCCCTGGGTTCACGAGCCAGACAGCCTATGGGCAAGTTCCAGGTCAGTGAGAGTTGTCTCAGAAAGCAAAGTGAATGACTGCTGAGCAATGACACTTGAGGATGACATCTGGTCTGCAGATGTACTCACTTGTGCATGCACCTGCACACACACACACACACACACACACACACACACACGCGCGCGCGCGCACACACACGCACACACAAACACACACACACACATGTACATGCACACGCACGCTTGTGCGCATGCACACATGCACACATGCGCACACACACACATACACACACACGCACACACACACGCACACACGCACGCACGCACGCACACACACACACCTCTGTGATACCCTAAGTGACTGGGCAAAGGGGACTGTCCAAAGCAGGGCTGACAGGCCACTGAAGGCACACCAAAGGACCTGCACTCTGTGCCTAACATCTGGTATACATCAGTCATCCACCAAGGTCCACTCTCAAGGCTTACTTTCTTCACAGCTCCAGGCGGCCTGCTGTGGTTGCTGGTTTCCTCCTGCACCCTACAGTTCAGCCTGGTCAATACCTCCCTCCTGTCTCTTGTAAGGCTGGCTCTATCTCTAGTCTGTGTGCCAGGCCTCTTGTGAGCCTCCACTTCCCCAGCCTCGCTCTTTTTTCTAAGCTGCCCTGGGTCTCAGGACTTTGAGGATGAGGCAGGTGCTTTGGAGAAGATGCCAGAAGAAATGCTCCAGAAGAATCCAACTATGGAAATCTGTGCGCGGCTGAGACTTCTCTCGGTTTTCTTCTCTTTGGGTGCTAAGATTCCCCTGGGAACTCCCTGGCTGCTTCAGTAACGTCTGCTCTGCTTTTATCCTTGCAACCAAGGTTCACCAAACACTTCGAGTTTCAGGAAGAGGCCAAATGGCAACCACCTCTCACCATAGAAGCATGCCTTCCTAATGAAGCCAGCACAGCCCAAACTCAGCTCCAAAGGGTACAGGAGATGAGTTCCCCACAGGTCTATCACCTCTCCTGAAGTTACCAAATGCTTTGAACTAAGCCAGATGGCTCTTGGGCACCCAAAGGCCTGTTTTGTTTTGTCTTCCAAGTCAGCTTCATTTCAAGGAGTCACCTGCTTCCATCTCCTCCACTCCTCGTCCAAACAAGGCTGGCTCCAGCCAAGAGGTCAGTAAAACATATGGTAAAGTAGGGCTTGGCCTGGTTTTGGCTCTGAGGACCAAATGGACTCTGGGCATGTGGATGTGCGGCTTCTGTGCAAAGAAGAGACTCTTGAAAGAAGGGCCTGGGTGTGCCAGTTTACCCCGGCCAGGCTGAGGATGGCAGCAAGGTCCTGTCAAATGGCTCATTTCAAAGGAGCCTGAGGTCATCTTCCCACGTCCTTCAGCCTTCTTCTGGTAGAAACCATTCTTCTATGCTTCTTTATGCTTGGACTGACAAGAAGAAGTCCAGCAATCCCATACTGAAGCTGGCTTTATCTAGTGGCCACTGTTGGCTACAACTTAGATCCTGACTTCATTTGTCTCAATTGGAAACCTAGCTCTGACCTCATGAGTCATGTGACCTTGGGTAAGCCACTGCATTTCTGTAGAGCTCAGTGTGGTTATCTGTATGATGATGGGGCTGAATTTTACAACCAAGCACTTAATTACCGTTGAGGTAGAGATTGCATTAATGGTAGTGGTTATATTGGTCCATGAATTCTTAGAGCATCTTAGTGGGTTAGTTCCCATTACTGTGATCACGTGGCAATGTGTTGGAAACTCAGCGAGCACACAGGAAGTAACTGCCGAGGTATTGAGTGAGAAGTGTCTGTGCACCAGTTAGAGTTAGGGGAACAGGACTGGGTTTCAGTCAATGATTTACTTGACTGGGTTTCCTTGATCTCCTCAGGACTGCCTTCTAGGGAAGACAGTTCCCTGGGGTAACCACTGACTTACTGTGCTGAGGTCTGGCCTGCCTGTTGGATACTGCATTCCTCAGTGGTTTCCTTGGAAGATTCCCAGAGGAGCTTTCTGGGCTTTGGTGGTTCAGAGTGGGTGCAACCCTCCCTGGTGGGCATGGCCTTAGCCTCGTGGATATGGTCTTGGGCCTGCGGGCATGGCCTTAGCTTTGTGGGTGTGCCCCTTCACAAGAACCAGCCTAGCCCTATGGGCTTAGCCTTGTAGGTGTAGCCCTTGCCCTTACTCACCCCGGGTCAGATTGCGGTGGATGGTCTCCTGGGACATGCTGTGCAGGCGCTTCATGTAGTCCTCGCTGTACCAGACCCGCAGCCGCTCTCCTGGCCGGATGTCTCGGCATGCCCGGAAGTAGATGCGCTCGCTGTGCTGGAATGCCAGGAGGTTCTGCTCCCTCTCCTCCCGTGAAATGACCACGTACCTGGTGGGGATGGGACAGGTGAGAACCATGGGTCACACACCTGGTGCAGTGCCTCCAGCGCAGGGCACAACTGGTTAAGGTCTGTGGGCATGTAAGCAAAGCTGCTGCCCCGCCCAGAGACAGCTAACTGGAGTTGGTCCTCCTCACATCTTTCTCCAGACCTTAAGAATCTGTTTATCTGAGACTGAAAAAGGTACCTGTCCTGGCAACCTCATGGGTCACAGTCAACATCAGACTCAACAGCAGGTGGCCATCTCTTTCTCTCATCATTGTGTTTTAAAAAAAATATATTTTATTTTAATACTTTGTGTGTAGAGATGTTTTGTCCACATGTCTGTATCTTGCTCTCATAGGCCAGAGGAGGGCGTTAGTTCCCCTGGAACTGGGTTACAGAGGCTTGCAAGCCACCATGTGGGTGCTGGGAATCAAACCTGGGTCCTATGAAAGAGCAGCCAATACTCTTAAGCACTGAGCCATTGCTCCAGCTCCAGTGTCACTGGATTTTAACCTCAGGCCTATGATGGCAGCTGGTGCAGGGGACGCTTTGGGCTATTTTCATATTCCACTAGGCTTATCACCCTCTAAGAGTGACTGGTGATAGCTCAACCAGGGTTAAAGAGCAGCATCTTTACGCTGGTCCAATGAGGACAAGCGAGAATGGTAAACGAGAGATAACAGAAGATTGGCAGCATAGTTTAAGATAAGGACAAAAGGACTCAGAGAGGCTGAGCAACTCCCCCAAGGACCCCACAAATTAATGGGTGCTGCAGATTTGCAGCCTATTCTTTCCACCACTGCAACTCATGGCTTCCACGTGGGCATGGAAAGCACCCGTCCAGCCATGCCCAAGACACCAGTGTAGTTCCATCCAATCCAGGATCCACACCAGTTTCCCTCAAACGACACTTTCCACGACCTGCCAACACCTTACCCATCTCCACAGCAGCGCTGCTGTGATGGAAAATGAGAGAGGTCAGAGCCAGAGCCACTCACTCTGTGTCTCGACAACGCTTCGAGCCCGCAAGAAGAGCATGGGATGAGCATGCCCATGTTTTAACCATGACCGTCATCCTGAGAGGATCATCTCTGGAACTGAATGCACCTTCCATGTTTGCTCAACAAAGTTTATGCTGTTTATCCAAGTACTCACACAGATGTCAGTCCCTTTGCAAGGTGACAATGGGGGCCAGCAGCTCCAAGAAGACCCCTCCAAACCTAGGGCCGTGCCTGCAGTCCTCATATCCACCCTGCGCCTCTCTGACAGGTCCCTGCAGAGTTAGCCTGACTTAACCTTGGAGGAGGCTGGCACCTTACCAACACATCCCCTGACACCCAAGAAGCAATCCATCCTGGTGACAGCACATATCATAGGCTGGAGGAGTGAGGGCCAAAGCAACCAGAGAGCAAACACCAAGCTCCAATCTGGACAAGGTCAATGGTGCCTACAGCCCTGGGCCAGACATCTTGTTCAGACCTTAACCTCAGTCCACCTGTGTTCTCACCAGTATCTTATATGCGCATCAGAGAGCTCCCCTGGGCTGTGGAAATGTCAAGAAGGTCTCTATGCACCTAGGTACAGCTAACCAAGGCAAAAGACAGGCCCCCAAGATGCCAGCAGCCATCCTCAGCTTCATCTCTCCACTCAAAGGACCAGCCTCAACTCCATTCCTGAGATTTCTTTTTGTATGTGCAAAATAATTCCAAGCTTCTAATCTAGCAAGAGTCTGAGATTGGTGTCCAAATATCACCAGCTTAATGGTCAGCAGGGCACAGAGCAGAGGCAGTGCCTAGCTTCTCTGTTCCAGACACATTGGAAAGGCAGAAATACCATTCCTGTGTTCTCTCTCTGGGCTCATACAACATATTAAGTGTACCCTCTTCCTTCCCCCCTTGGTTTCTGGACAGCCAACAAATACTAAATGCTAGATGAGAAGGCAAACGAGGAACAAGTCACTATCAAGGCTTGACTCAAAATAGCAATGTCTGAGATGCGTCTAAACATTTCAACCTGTTTGCATCCATCTTCATTTGCACACACACACCCCGGGCAGGGCTGATCTACACAACAAGAGCTGGCATTTAGAAAGAGCACCCTCAGGCTTGATACAGATCACAAAGTATTTCAACATCGGATCAAAATGTGTTGAGCATCTTGCACTGGGTTGCTTTAAACTTGGCTTTTGAAATGAGATACATATGGAAACTGTGGGCGAATCACAGCCACCCAGTCCTCTAACAAGACATGTTTACGTGACAGAACTTTCAAGACTCAGCACCCGTCGCCCCTAATTTGATTCCTTCACTCAGCAGCACTGAGAGCTTGGCCCATTCTTAAAGCCCCGTTGTCCTGATCACATGGCTGAGGATCCCAAGGTCCTCAGGAACCATCTCCTCCTTGTGACCAAGGAGTTCAGTTGGCTGCAAGAGGGTCTGAGTTCCCAGCTCACTCCCTTGGTGGGAGAACAGGGCAGAGTGCACGGCTGTCTGCTTAGACCTGGGCACCCTAGAAGCAACTGAACGGTGGCAGGCAGTGGTGGTGAGCGCAGGGGCTCTGAACTGACTCTTTCCAGAAGATAACACATTGTTTTCAGTCCTGTCTCCTCATGGCCTTGGGTACTGGACAGATAAGCCTGGGGGACAATGCTCAGGCCTCACCCACTGGGTCTTATCAAGTGTACCATATTTTCTAGCTGGGTCAGGAAATGACTGTAAGTTCTGATCCATAGAGGCATCCACTTTGTTTAATAGTACCGGCACAGGCCAGGCTAGGCGAGTGCAACTTTTCAGCAGAAAGGAAGTTGCTTGGGGAGACAGAAATGGGGAGAGTGGCTGAGAAGAGCCTGGGCTCTGTGATGTCGCTGGACTAGGTCTCTGGTACCCAACCAGGTGGTCACCCAGCCTCTGGAAAACACTGTCCTTATATGCTACGGGCTTCCTTCAAGGTTTCCCTTTGGGAAGCTGGCATAGGCTTCCCATGTATTTCCTCTTCCTATTGAATATGCTGGCCTCCTAGTCCCCACTGCTTCCAAGAAACCAAAGCAGAAATTTCCATCGCAAATGGATCACTGTCCCTTGGACTCTGATCTTGTTTCTGGTTTACAGCCTCTAATTTGGCCTCTTCTTCCCTGAGACCAGAAGTAGAGGCCAATCAGTCACATGGATTTTGACAGCGGAGACCCAGGCCAGCTGCTGTGCTCCTTGTATCTCCTACAAACTGCGATCTTCATTTCCAAGTTATGCATTCTAGCCAGGAACTTAGAGAATAGTCTGGGTTCTACAGCCACATGCAGCTAAGAACCATCTAGAAAGGATATTATAGGGTACAATTTGAGGGTTCCTGCTTCAAGGAAGTTCTCTCCGTAGTTAGAGGTAAGCCAGGCTGATGGCAAACGAGAAGAATGCTCTGTGTGGGCATACTATAGTGAATGGCAGAGGAAGCCATTCTTGTCCTCCGAGAAGTCTTGGGGCTCAACAGGCAGGGCCCTGCCCTTCATAAGCAGCTATCAAGATCAGTAGGGCTGCAGCTACTAAGCAGCATGTCTCATTCAGGATGTCCACCCCCTGGATAGCCAGGAGCCTCTCTAGTCTCCATCCAGAAATCATTTCCCTCCCTTGAGTATCAGGTTGAATTCACTGAGTACTATGCCACTTTTGATGTGCAGGAAAATGAAGAACAGCTGACCTGGCATCCATGGGTGCTTAACTGCTTTTGGCCTACAAGTCCCTGTCTTTCCCTTGTGAGGACCAATCATGGGTCTAGGCATGCCCATGGGGAGCTTACGAAATCCAGGGAATGCAAGGGGCACAGAGCCCTTCTCAACATACTTTCCCTTAAGCATCTAATCCCTGTTCTGGGAGGGGAGGTGTAGGTTTCCTTGGGATGTGAAGAAAGAGAATACACACCAAAACAAAAAGATCCTGGAGCCTGGCTGTGTTCAAAGTGTGAAATCCATTTCGTTTTATTGCCATCTTAACAAAAATATTTGAGAGGGCTATCTTGGGTTCCAGCATGGGTAGGCAGGGCAATTCCAGGCACTGGGCTATTACTGGACAAGGCAATGTTCAGTCTGAGGAGGCAGGAACCCCCAAAGAAACACAAATTGGGGTGATGGAGCCCAGGGCCCAGGGACACGGCAGGTACCATCCATCCATTCGCCTCATGGAGGACAAAGTATGGGGTTTGTTCCTAAACAGCTCTAGCAATAGCCTCAGCAGGCACTGGGTCCAGAAGGCTTCCAGCCCCACTTAGGCTCTTAGTGGGGAAGGGGGTGCAAAGGGTCTGTTGGGGTCAGCCTCAGGCCAAGGAGCGAAGACAATGCTGCACCTCCATCAGACCTAAGCTTTCAGCTCGGTCTCCCTCACTAACTCTCTGACCATGCCCCCAAACAAAATATAAAGCTAGAAGGGTATACAGCTAAGTAACTACACAGCCCAAGCAAGCAGAGGCAAGGCATGCTGGGAGGTGGACTGGGCACGGTCTCATTACGAGCCAGTGAGTAGACAGTTTGCCTGCTGGCTCCTGAGGCCTGGGCCCTGACCTCCCCACCACTGGCTGTGAGGCTTGGGGCCATGGCAGGCCGGTAGACTTATCTATCTCCATGCTGGTTCTGTTCCCTCTCCCAAGTGCAGAAGCTGAGGCAGGGGCAGAGCTTAGGTGAGAAGCATCTAGGAGCGCTCTAGAACTGGCCTCTTGAAGGAAGCTGGCCAGGTCCACAGCACTGTCCCCCACTACATGACTGTGTCATTGTTGACCCCTGAGATGCATGACAATGCATGATTGGAATGACCAGCAATTGGTGATTTTAAAGACTGTCTTGGCTGCCTCCTCACTGTTCAGACGGTTCCCTGAAATGGCCTGCCAGGTACAGGCTTGGGAAAAAGCTCACAGTGTGCTAAGAATGCAAGACGGTCTCCTTCCCCTCATCAGCACACCCCACACTCCTGCTCCTTCCCTCCACAAAAGGCAAGCACAGCAGCTGAGCAAGGCAGGGCAAGCACAGGGCCAAGGCCAGGCTCCACCCACCCGGCTGAGCTAGCCCCGCCCACCCACAGGCCGAACCACTAGGGAAAGAGCAGAATCAGGACCTGGGAGGTCAGCTCTGCTGCAGCCCTGCGTTGGAGGCAAGATTCTTTCAGATGATGCCCCCTGCCCCAGCAAAGCCTGCTCCACAGGATACAGGATACAGGCCATGAGGAGAGCAACCCTCTAGGCCAAGCAAGCATCAAGCAGGCAGCTTCTCTTGTATCTTGAGCATCTTCCTGAGGTAAAGGGCGGACCTGTACACCCGCTGTTGCTGTTGCAGCACAGGAAGCTGGACTGCACCAGGTGAGGAGATGATCATGCCCCAGGGTCATCAGTCTTGGTTCTGGACCCAAGAGATTCCCCCATCTCAAAGCCAGACACCACTGCCATAGCGCCTCCTTATGCAAACTGGCCAGGTTATAAATTGTGCTTTCTCTTCCGAGACCTGGTAGTCCGTGTTGGGGCTGGTTCTGGGGGGTCTGGTGTAGGGGCTGGCAAGGGTGCCTGAGCCTGGGGAGTAGAGTCTATGGGGGCTGCCATTTCTGGCCCCCGCTGAGATGCCTGAGCTGCATCCCGGATCTCCATCAGCGTCTGATACATCTGACCAACACGGCTGTTCAGTTCAACCATAGCCTGGCTGATGACATGCATGCTGTCGGCCATGTCCTGATGCACGGTCACCAGCTCCTGGCAGAACTGCTGGAACATTTCAGTCTGGTGGGCATGGGCATGGAGGAGATGCCAGTACAGGTCCATGGTGGATGAGTTGGGATGAGGCTCTGGGGTCCTGCAGGCCTGGGCCTGGGGTGAGGGATGGGACAGGACCTCTGACTTAGGGCCCAACATCTGGGTCTGACTTGAGGATGAAGGTGAACAGAGCAGCGTGGGCCTGGCCAGGTGGGCCTCTTCCTCTGGAGGACGTCGGAGGGGCGTCTGGAGAGGCTGCTGTGAGGGCCCAGGAGCCTCCTCATCTTCATCATCTTGGGGCATACAAGGAGAGAAGGACAGATGGTTACAACAGGACCAGGGCAGCCCTGGTCATGGGCCCACGCCTGCCACCTCTTAGCCTACAGTGGTGATGCCCACGGAGCAATGCCAGCTCCTAAGCGCCTGGGGTGTGTGGGCCAGGCACTGGGAGAAGGGTGAGCGTGAGCTGGTTCCCTTCTTCCCCCAGCAACAGCTACATTCCAGGGGAAAAAATCCAGTCCAAGGACTTGGAGGTCCCAGTTGCAGCGGCAGGCACGCCATCTAAAGGCTCGTGACCTTGACGGTGTCATTGCATTTCACTCAAAGGAACACTAATGACTGCTCTGTTGAACCTCCGGGGCCTCTGGCTGGGCAGTTAGTTGGGCTATGAAACCCCGGACGTTACAGCGCAAGGTGAGCTGAAAGCACTGCCCTGTCAGAAGCCTCCCCTCTCTGTGAGCTCAGCCTCCCCTCTCTGTGAGCTCAGCCTCCCCTCTCTGTGAGCTCAGCCTCTACTCTCTGTGAGCTCAGCCTCCACTCTCTGTGAGCTCAGCCTCCACTCTCTGAGTTCAGCCTCCCCTCTCTGTGAGCTCAGCCTCCCCTTTCTATGAGCTCAGCCTCCCCTCTCTGTGAACTCAGCTTCTCCTCTCTGTGAGCTCAGCCTCCACTCTCTGAGTTCAGCCTCCCCTATCTGTGAGCTCAGCCTCCCCTCTCTATGAGCTCAGCCTCCCCTCTCTGTGAACTCAGCTTCTCCTCTCTGTGAGCTCAGCCTCCCCTCTCTGTGAGCTCAGCCTCCACTCTCTGTGAGCTCAGCTTCTCCTCTGTGTGAGCTCAGCCTCCCCTCTCTGTGAGCTCAGCCTCCCCTCTTTATGAGCTCAGCATCCCCTCTCTGTGAGCTCAGCATCCCCTCTCTATGAGCTCAGCCTCCACTCTCTGAGCTCAGCCTCCCCTCTCTGTGAGGTCAGCCTTCCCTCTCTGTGAGCTAATCCTCCCCTCTCTGTGAGCTCAGCCTCCATAATGGAGGCATTTTCAAAGTTGCCTGGGGCCACCTTGAAACCTTGTTGGAATCCTAACCTAAAAACCACTGCAAGTTGATGCCAAATGGCTGTAGATGGGAGGGAAGGGCTGGTGCGGGAATTAGCAGGGTTAAGTGGGGCAAGCTACCAACCCTGCCGTCCCCCAAAGTGGGCTGCCAGGTCAGCTACATCATGACCCATCATGAATGCTTGATTATGTAGAACTTGTGAGACAGACTGCTAGTTCTCCTCAATAAGGGATACAGCGACAAGCCCTATACCCTGAACATATACTTTCAGGTGGCCACACTATGGGTAGATTTCCACAGCAGAAATAAAAATTGTGACAGACTCATCTTGCTGAAAGGGGGTCTCCCTGTCTGTGGTGTGGGGCTAAAAGTCAGAGTTACCGCCCAAGAAATTACTCTTCTAGGTGGTTTCCTCCTTCCTAAGGTCCCTGGGGTCTCATGGGACTGGCACACTGAGAACCTTTTGCTTCCTGAGCATGCCCAGTAAGCAGATGCCAGAAGGGTGGGAATGAGCACTCTGAGCTGCTACTACTCCCTTCCCAAGTCCTCAGACCACTGAGGCCCTAACCAGGCTGACACTGGTGACTATTAGTAAATATGGGGGCTCCTGCAGCCCAGGCTACCTCTGCTAACCTCGCCATCTTTGATCTCTAGGGAATGGAGGGGTGAGTAGGGCAGGATTCAGGAAGCAGGCTTTTCTGGATGCCGCCTCCTGAGGCTTCAGTAAACCCTGGCAGACCCAGGCTCAAGTCTGGCTCAGTCTCAGGGGCACCTCTGTTTTCTGGAAGATTGTTTTCCTCAGCTGACTAACAAGGAAGCCCGCCTCATCGGGAGCTCTCTTTCCTACTCCTGCCGCTGACTCTGAGAGTGGCCACCTGTCAGAGGCCCCAGCCAAACAGGAAATGAGCAGATCCCGTGGCAAAGGGCCAGGGAAGAAGGCAGACTCTGTGAAGCACCTTCCTGCGGGCTGCGTGCGGCCCCCACAGCCTGCTCAAGGGCCTCCAGGGAGGAGAGCAGATGAGGGTGGTGTGGGTGTGTGAAGAGGAGGAAAGGAAGGGGTGGCGTTCTTCAGAAAGGGACTCCAATGGCTCCCCCTTCTGGTCAACTAGAAAGACTGTACGAAAGTCCCAGGAAGCAAGAAGTTGGGGCAGCAGGGAAAGAGAACGGGTTGGGCAGGGAAGCCAGAGAGAGCATGGGGGAGCCTGGCCAGTCTCAGGTGAACATCAGAGGCACGGACGGACGGCAGAAAAGTAGACCCAACGCAGAAGACTGGGGCGCGGAGGACAAGGCAGACAGTGACCAGCAAGCAGAGAAAGGCCTTTCCTTGGCCCAGCCCTGCACTTGGCTGCTGTGATAGTGCCCCTCCCCCGGCTGGCTATGCTGGGGCTTCCCTGGCTTCTGCAGTTCCTGGAACGTGCCAAGCGCCTTCCTGATGTGGGCTTTGTACATGCTGTTCCCAGCCTGCTCGCCCTCCCCTCCCCTCCTCTGCGCCTCACACCAGGCCTGGTTAACTCTTCCTCACCCTTTGAATGCCTTCCTCAGCCAGGCTTGGCCTGATTTATTTTACAGCTTCAGCATCTCCTGCCATGTGCTTTGCAGACCCAACACAGAATGAAGACACTGGACCCCCCTGGCTGCAGAACAGCAGGCCCCGTGTGGGTTCTGGGTATCCCATAAGTCTAAGGCTGGAAACTGGGGATGTCCTGGACTGGGTCAACCCTTATCTGTCCACTAAGAATGAGCAATAATCTAATTCAAGCAGCCATGTCTAACCTTTGACACTGCAACACAATGAGGTCACCTACAAGTTCCTGCTCAAGGTACAAACAAACAAACGATTAAATAAATAAATAGCTTGTAATGTTTTAAACAAGCTTATGCTTTGGGTTAGGCCACATTCATAGCTATGTGCATGCAGCCCTCAGTCCAAAAGTTGGACGCATCTGAAGCTTTTTAGTCCTACAAGTGTCTGTGTGGGTTTTCAATGCAGCCCTGTTCCCAAGGCAGCTTCTAACATAGACAGGATGCACAAGAAGTGGGGACAGAAGTAGGGTGCAGGCATGGAGATAGCTGGGGAGACACTGAAGGGAAGGGGTGTGCAAGAGGAAGCAAGCCCCCACACTCAGGCACAAACAGGCAGCGATACTCACAGCTGGTAGAAGGGCTGTCGATACCATCCAATTCTGCACTGGGAAAGCTGTGCCCAGCCGGGGCAGTGAGTAGTGCTGACTTGATGGCCCTCTCGTGGACAGTGAGCATCATAGGATGGGCATGGCCCCCGGTCCCGGGGCCCGACAGTGACTGCTGCATGAAGGCAAGCTTGTCCTTGGTCCTGCGCTTCATGTCATCCCATCTGTGCTTAATGTCCTTGATGGAGCGGGGAACCTGGCTGACGGAGGTGACTTTCCGAGCTATGCCTTCCCAAATCTTGTCCCTGTCGGCATGGGACAGTCGCATGGTCTCTCTTCCAAAGAGAACCGCTTCATGACGGGTCACCTCTGTGACCAGAATGTCCAGCTCCTCCTTGGAGAATTTAGGCTTCCTCTTACGCTCCGCCAGGGGCAGCATGTTCCTTGGGTTGAATATCCCACAAAGCATAATTGGGTAAATGACTGTCAATGACGGTGGTCCTCCTTCCTAATCACAGGCCCCATCTGGGGAGCCAGGGAACACTTGTGGCCACCTAGGCTCCATCACACCCTCCTCCTACAATGATGCCTATTCCTCCCTCCTCAGAAGGAAGGCAGGAAAACGAGGCAGAAGGAGCCCAGCAACTGACTGCAGGGTAGGGCTACCCTACAGCACCTTGAATTGCACCACGAAGTTCAAGTTCATTGGAACTTTGCTGCCTCATTCTCCCATTCAGAGTGGGGATGCCAACCACAGCAGTTTCTGAAGGCTCCATCTATGTACAAGAGCCTTAACAACTCAAGGGCCTGGAAAAATGGCTCAGTGGTTAACACTGACAGCGGATTAGAGTTTGTATCCCAGCGACCACATCAGAAAGTTCACTAATGCCTCTCACTGAAGCTCCAATGCATCTGTCGCCCCCTCTGGACTCTGTGGGAATCTGTACATGTGTGCACACACATATATAGAAATATAAAAGTTTTGAGAACCAAAAAAAGAAATAGCCCTACAGTGAACTGCAGTGGCCGGTGGCACTGGCTGCTAGTGTCCATCATGTTGTAACTACAGAAAGCATATTCTGTACTTGTGGCTTGTTTCCTTTTCCCAGTGTCCCCCACACCCCCGTCCCTGTATATGTGCAGAGTAAAACAAGCTCTTCTCCCTCCACCAGCTGCTCCACCAGCTCCCCCTCAAGTAGCACTCTGGGTACGATATGAGGTGCCCATGAACACCCTCCAGGAGACATGTTACCCCTGGAAGGACACAAAGACAGCCTTGATTTTGCCAAGGCTCTTCCACCCGACCTGGTACCTACTCTGGCTTAGGAACCCAATCTTTTCACATGGTGGTTCTACCTACCTTTCACTATAGCTTTGAAAGTTCCACCCAGGGGGAACCAGGGTGCTGATGGAAACCCGGATCCCAACCCATAGGCTTCCAAAGCCACAGCAGGAGATCAGAGGTGCTCGGTTCCTCCAGCCTTCTTTTTCTCCTCCCAGTCAAGGGTATAATCAGGTAAAGGAAAACTGGGGGCTTCAGGATCCCGCTCAGGACAAAGTCTTGCACTCAGACAGACTATCCCTGTGGACCACAGGGCCTCTGTAAAACTAGGGTGAACCTGCAGGGCCCTAATTAAGTCCCTATGGGCACTCACAGAGTCTGTGCTATGAGATGAGATTTCTGTGGAATTTCAATAATATGCTTACCTTTTACCTCAGTGCAAACCAGGAGCACCCATGCATGAAGCTCTGCCCATCAAGAATGTCTGAAAGCACCGCCAAAGGCACACATGTCTCAAGTAACCCCCGGAGGCACAAAACAGCCCTTATTACTGCACGTGGAACACCTAACACAGAGCTTGAATAGGTTACCACTCAGAACATGAATACCTAGCCCTTGCCTGGCCCACCACTAATTTCCTAAAGACATCTATCCATTGCATCACTCCCAAACCCCTGATCCGTGAGAACACAACTAAGAGAGTCTGTAAATTAATAAGAGCTACCAAAGGCAAGGCCACACACAAACACAGCACTAGATCCTGGAAACTTTCCAGGACAGGACACAGTGCTAAGACCACCAAGGAGCCACTTGGAGTCAGGACACGCTAGAATCATCAGGACAGAGTCATGCTAATAAGGTGGGAGGAGCAGACTCCGGCCCATTGCACCCACCCACAGCTCTGCCTGGTCCCTTGTGTGTTAGAAGAAAAAACCCTGGCTTGCAGGTAAAGAACCCTGGCTTGCAGGTCCAGAGACACAGGGCCACGGTCCTCACTTTTCCATGGATGACATGACGTTGAGCAAGACTTTGCCCTGCTCCGGTCTCAGTTCATCAATGGGGCATGGCCACCAGCACAGAGCAATGGCTGTCAGCCTGAGGGGCCACAATAAGCACTATAAAGAGCTTGCAAAATTTTGATGTTCCAGATCCATCCCCAACCAAGTTATATCCGCATCCCTGGCATGCTAAACAATGGCTTAGTTGGTTGAGATGAGGCAACATCTCCTAAGGGGCTATGGGAAAGCGTTTTCCCCGTGGGAAAGCTCAGAAATGGGGAAACATGGAACAGGTCAGTTCTCTAAGCAATAGTTCCTGGATTTCTGCAAGTGACACCAGGATGTATCAGACATGCTCCTTCAGCTGGCCTGGACCTGACTGTAGTGACCCATGCAAAAACCCAGACAGGGTCTGGTCTGTGCTGTCCACTGACAGCATTTCTGCAAGGCTTGTACTACTTGCCCCAGGTGCCCTCGACAAAGTCCTGGTCCCTCTGAGGGTTCATGTCAAAGGCTCCTCCCTGTTTCATCTGGACCCTCACTGCACATGTCTGTGCTTTTCTACCATTTACGCGGTGGCAGATGTGAGCCTGGCAAGGATGAAGAGGACAAGGTTGGGCAGGGCTGGACTGGCCTGTTCTGAAGTGCCCATCCTGTATCTGAACAGAATCAGTGCTCAGCATCAGGGATACGAGACGCAGTTGAGCTGACCTTGGTCAAGGGGCCATTGGACATGGGGAGAAGGTGGCTAGGAATGTCCAGCCCAACTTCCTTTGCAGCTTTCAGGGATAACTGGCCAGTGTGTAGAGGAGGAGGGTGCTGATTCTACACCTGTTCAGTGGCAGTGGGAATGGCTGCACCCTCAAACTGCCCTGCACGTTAGCTGCAACTCTGAGGGCATTCAGGTGGCAGTGAGGCCACCAAGAGGAACACAGGGAACCTCCTCATGACTCCCCACTTCTAACCAGCTCCTCCTCATGTGCTGAGATTCCCAGAGACATCTCCTGCAGTCCCCACCTCTTGTCTTCCCATCAGTCCCTACAGAAGTGGCAAGGCCTCCAACCCACAATGTGAGTGGGCCCCCGGGTCTGTGAAGGCCTCTCTGATCTCCCTACCACATCCAAATCCCCTGTCACCACCTAGTGGTACTGAGTCCAGACTGACCCTTTTCCTAACACACACCCACACGCAGCACACAGGTCAGCTCTAAGCCTGGATCCCAACTCAGTGTAGCCACCTGAGGAGGGACCCCTGTTCAGTTCTCTGCTTTCTCTGGTTAGACTCTTAGGACCCTTCTGATATAAACTTCTGGGCCACATCCTGGGGTCAGCGTAGGACCACTCTTGTAAGCAGTCAATCCTGTGTGAGTCCTGTGGGAACGGGAGCTGGAGATGGCAGGAGGCTTCACCCCCACATAACCACAGGATGGCTTTGGGGTCTTCCCTGAAGAGATGCACGCAAGCAGAAATCTGCCCCAGGTCCATCCTAGGGTGGGGACCAGTCTCCTCTTCTGAAGGAATTCTACCAAGAGCTCAGAGCCTCTGCAGCCTCTAGGATGTCTGCAGCCACAGGCCCTCCACGAGAGCCTCTGATGGGGGCACAGGCAGTCCTCTCACACACTGCCCACAGCAGTTCTGGAGCAGCCTGGAAAGCTCTGAGAGCATGGAAGCCCAGGACGCTCCCTTGGCTCATCCCACTGGAGCCAGCAGCCAGCAGGGCTGGGACTCACCTCATCCAGTTGGCCTTGGTCTCATCCGATCCATCTATGGACTTGTAGCGGTTGTTCTTGTCCACAATCTGGAAAACAGAGAGACTGTCTAGACTGCGCCATTAGGGCTCTTACATGCCTGGGCTCCTCCTTACCCAGGCCAGGATCCAGCTCCATCCTCAGCTTCACCTCTTCCCATTCTCCTACACTGTCCCCAAAACCACCCCAGATGGGGTCAAGAATCCTTGTTGTCTTCTCTCTACCAACACCCATTCTCTTAGAGACCCTGAGAGGCCTGAGAGGAAATAGTCACATCCCTCTCATTTGCGCTATACTGATGGAATCCTGGGCAGCATGGGACAGGAGCGCCACTCTCCACAGGTGACAAAAGCTGACTGCTGCCCTTCTTTCTCTGCAGTGTCTGTGGGCAATGGGGGCCATCACTGGGCCCCAGGCCTTGTGATCTTTTCCCCAAACTTCAAATGTTCAAGACCCTTGGAATTTGGGGTTCAAATGTCTGTACTCCACAATCATTCTGAATATTAAGATCCATTGAGACATGGGATTCTAGGCTGTCTTTGACTTTCCTTTTGGAGGGCAGGGGTCATTAAAAGACATTTCTAATATAGATATGAAGCTTGAAGGTGAAGACAGAGAGGCACTCAGAAAGGAAGATTCACCAAAGAGCATGGGTGTTGGCTTCTCTAAAAATGTTTCTGGTTCTTTCATGACCCACTTTTAAAGCAGCCTACTGTTGCTCTACTATGGATCTACTATTGGTCCTCTATGGATCTACTATGGGTCTACTGTCAGTCTACTCTGGGTCTACTGTTGGTCTACTAAGGGTCTACTGTTGTTGGTCTACTATGGGTCTACTGTTGGTCTACTATGGGTTTACTGTTGGTCTACTATGGGTCTACTGTTGTTGGTCTACTATGGGTCTACTGTTGGTCTACTATGGGTCTACTGTTGTTGGTCTACTATGGGTCTACTGTTGGTCTACTATGGGTCTACTGTTGTTGGTCTACTATGGGTCTACTGTTGGTCTACTGTGGGTCTACTATGGGTTTACTGTTGGTCTACTATGGGTCTACTGTTGTTGGTCTACTATGGGTCTACTGTTGGTCTACTATGGGTCTACTGTTGTTGGTCTACTATGGGTCTACTGTTTGTCTACTATGGGTCTACTGTTGGTCTACTATGGGTCTACTGTTGTTGGTCTACTATGGGTCTACTGTTGGTCTACTATGGATCTTTTGTAGTCTACAATCTTCCACTTTGCTCAATGCCTGCTACCATTTTGCATCATGTTTTTTGAAGCTAAGATTATAAAATTCTCTTCAATGCATAATGATCACTTCTACATTTCAGTTCTGGAAAATTCTCAGCTTTTACATTTTGAGTAAGCCTCTTATTCTCTCCAATATCTTCTGGTAGAATTTCTATTAAATAAACACAGGATAGCTCCTTCAACCCTCGGTGTCTTTTAATTAACTCTTCATAGTCTACTTTGTCTTCAAGGAATATTTCTCAGAACTCTATTCCAACTCACTAATTGTCTCTCTGGGCTTCCTCCAGTTTCTTCCATCTATCAGAGTTTTCCTGTCTTACTTCACTTACTTTTTTGATGTTTTATTTTCATTTTAGTTTGTAACATTTTTGGACAGAGCTTCTCTAATGTGGCTCAGACTGGTCTTGAACTCTCAATCCTCCTACTCAGTCTCCTGAGTGCTGGAATTACAGGCATTCACCACTAAGCCCAGTGTCTTTGCTTTGTTTTTAATGATTAACCTTTCATTTAATAAATAGTTTTTCACTTTCAATATTATTGATTCTTTTGAAGATCTGTCTGTTTTCCATTTGTCTTTTGGATTTCACAGTGTCATGTTCCTTCTTTCTTGTTTCCACATCTTAGATAAGGTATAATTAGCATATAACACAAAATTTTCTAATTGTGAAAAACTATGCTAGATCAAGATTAGTTCCCTGAGGTCTCAGTGGAGCAGAGCAGCCTCCCAAGTCCCCTGATACCAGTGTTAACATTCTACCCATTGTCCTCAAAACAGAAGACCACGTGTCTGTCGACGGAAATCAGACCACATCACTCTCCACCTCTAATGTTATCCACTGAGTTTATGTTGACATCCACATGTGTGGTTATACCCTCACAAGCCTGTGCACCCGAGTCTGCCCACCTGTCTGACTAGCCTCAGCCTATGGTTTGAACATGAAGTGGCTTCATCAGGCTCCGGTGCTGAGCACACGGTCTCTGGTTGGTGGTACTATTTTAAGAGGTGCAGAGAACTCCAAGAGGAAGATGTGTTTGGAGAGAGCTAGGAAGGGTGCACCACGTGGTCCCTTCATTTCTCTCCACTTCCTGTCCACCACAAGGTGAACACTCTTCTTCACAGGCTCTGACTGCCATGTTCTGCCTCACCTCAGGCCCAGGATTAATGGAGCCAAAGACTATGAACTGGAACCTTCAAGACTATGAGCCCAAATAATTTTCCTTTGGCTAGTGTTTATGTCAGGTATTTTGTCATAGTGAGAAGAAAAGTCACTAACCCTGCCTCTCTCTGCCCCTCACTTTGCTGCAGCCTGTTCTGAGGAGAAGTCAGTCCAGCTTTCATCCACGCCCAGAACCCCTTTTCCATACTCTGAAAAGAATCATACTTACGGAGTACTTCACACACTCAGAAATGGTAAGCGGAAAATGTAGCTGGCAGCAAGAACCAGCAGAATGTCCGCTAGTCACGTTCATCTCAGATCTTTCCCTTTGCTTCAAGAAACCCCAAGCTGGGACAGGAAGATGACTCAGTGGGTGTATGTACTAGGACATGGGCCTGACAACTGAGTTAAAGCCCAGATCACAAATGGAGACAGGAAAGAACCAGCTCCTGAGAGCTGCCCTCTGACCAAATAACTGCACACACACATATACATATGCACACACATATACATATACAGACACATGCATACTCACAGGCATGCACACATATGTACACATACATGCATGTGCACACACATGCATATGTATACATACATGCATGTGCACACACATATGAGCACATGCATACAACACACACAAATAAATAAAAATTATAAATCCCACATAAAAATCACTTCTTCCTCCAACTCCTCCACTTCCTCCCTCCCAGGGTAACCACATTCTGAAGCTGGCAGGGATTTCCCCCTCACCCCTGTTTTGCCAAACACACTTTCCTCTTCTACGAACAACAAGCTACATTGTTTGGCAAAAAATCTAGAAAATGCAATAGTCTGGTCTAGAATGTTCCCTTCAGGCTCATGCTTTGATGGTGTGGTTCAATATAGTGGTAGCACTGTATTGAAGGGTGTGAAGACTTGAGGAGGTGGGGCCTGGCTGGCAGACTCTGGTTTCCCCCTCCCCCGCTTTATTTTTTAAAGAACTTTATTTATTTACTATGTATACAGTGTTCTACCTGTACACCAGAAGAAGGCACCAGATATCATTATAGATGGTTGTGAGCCACCACGTAGTTCCTGGGAATTAAACTCAGGACCGCTGAAGAACTCTTAACCTCTGAACCATCTCTCCAGCCCTCTCTAACTCTGCTTTTATGTGAGGCATCTTCACCACACACTCCCACCACCACAAACTCTGCCAGCCCTTCCCTACTATGGTAGTCTGAAATCCCCCTAAAACCCTGGGCTAAAATAAGTGCTTCTTCATTTTCTCTTTCTGTTGGGTACTTGATTATAGTAACTAATGCTGAGAAACAGCAGTTAATGTTGGAACTCACAGAAATGGCCCCCAAATGACCATGTCCTCGTAAAAGGTTTCCGTGATAAGCTGTGATATCTGCTCCCGTCTGATCTGTGGGTCTCAGACTGTGTCACCTTTGTAGGCCTTCCTGATCTAGGAAACTCTCTGCTGCCACAGTTCTGGTCTCCCCTAGCATTTGCTTCATGACACCCCATTACTTTTTTCACGACCCCAGTGACAAAGATCATTTCTATTGATGGTATGTCTGCCAGCTGTGAGTCAGATGAGGGAGGGGCTCCCTCACCAGGTCTAAAGGGATGGAGGCAAGGCCCAGGGCTCTGCCATGCCCAGCGGCGGCCCTGCTGTCTTCCTTAGCATGTAACATGCTAAGTTAACATGGTAGTTAACATGTTAACATGGTAGTTAACATGGTAGAATCCTGGTGGATGATGGAACAAAGAACCTCTTAAAGTAAAAAACAAGACAAAAACCAAAAATCTGACAGTGTTGATAGGTTAGTAAGGAAGCAATGAATGAGTGCACCGAGCCAGCCTGCGCTAACCAGGACCAGCTGTTAGCTTGCTGGGCTTTCCTTAACCAGCTGAGACACAGTCATCATCACACTCACAAGACATCAAATTTCACATTTTCCAAAGGTAACACTCAGAACTTATGCCTCCCCAGCTCTTTTACTACATTTGACTGTTATCTGTGTTGCCACAGCTTGAACCTGGAATGTTCCCCCAAAGCCCTTGAGTTAGTAACTTAGTTCTCAGCTCAGAACTACAGGAAGGCAATGGAACCTTTAAGAAGCGGGGCCTAGTGGGAGGTCTGGGGTCCTGCAGACTCCCCTTCAAGGTGCTATGGAACACTAGTCTCTTCCCAGGGGTCATGTTATATAGCAGCTTGCTTTTCCCCCCCACCCCCGTGCTCCCCATTATAATGGACTGCCTCACAGCTGGCCCCAAAGCACAGCAGTGAAGTGTTGGGATTAAGCAGCTGAAACTATGAGCCAGTTCCCAATTTAACTGGCTCACACATTCTATTCCAGCAGCAGGCAGTGGGGGTGCAGCACTGCAGTGGGTCCCTTAATAACACGTGTAAGGCCTTCGGTTCCGTTCCCAGCACCACACACTCAAACACTCCAAGTTTGCTGGAGTAATCAAAACTAACTGGCACGCATTCTCTGTGCAAAGAAGTAGCACATTTGAAGCGTCCTTCCCAACTCAGCATTCAGGGTGGAAAAGCTGGGAGCAAGGCAAGTCAGGAGCTTTGTCACTCTAGAAACCAGTATGCACACCCCACCATCACCAGCAGGTGGGCACCAGCACACAGCTATGGCTGTGCTTACAGGATCAGAGGACCTGGGCGATATTCCGCAAACATTCAAGTCAGCTGTACCGCTAGAGAAGGAGAGAGAAGTGGGGGTGTTTCTCCTTTGTCTGCATATGAGCCTAACCAGTCACTGTGTTTTAACAATCTCAGAAACAGGACGCTGGGAAGATGAAACGACATGAAGACCTGAGTTCAATCTTCAGAATCCAAATACAAAAAGCTGGCCACAGTGATGTAACCTTGTAGTCCTGACACTGCAGAGATGGGCACGAGAGGATCTCTGTGGCTTGCTGGCCAGCCAGTCTAGCCAATTCACAAGCCTCAGGCCAGCGAGAAACCTTGTTTTAAAAACAAACCAACAAAAATAAAATGGACCTCTAAGGAATGACACCCAAGGTTGAATTCTGACCCCTACACACATGAATACATTTGCTTGCACACACAGGGACAAGTGCAAACACAAACAATTTAAGACAAAAAGGTCAGACATGCTGCAGCTCAGACTTCCTTTCCTCCACAATCTCCCCAGATGGCAGATGTCCTAGCATACAGGGACCTCCATGGAGTGGCACGAAATCTGGTCCTTATGCCAACAGTGCATGCTTCCGTCACAGATCCCAGTGGCCTGAAATCTCAGCTCACAGTTTAGGATCGTCGTGTGTGGCCTCGAACAGGTGTTTCACTGGGCAGACCTCAGTTTTCTCTGGACAACCAGTGAAAACCAAGCCTGCAGCCTTGCAGCCTTGAGCACCCAGAAGGCATGAGGTCAGTGGCTGTCAGCATCATGACTGTGACTGCCATTAAGGAAAAAAACTAAATGGTCCTTGTTAATTCAACAAGGAACTAACGACAAGGGGGTGGCGTCTGCTGAACAACACAGAGTGGTACTAAAGACCTTTCTGTCCCTTACAGTGTCAACAGAGAAGGATATAACTGGGCTGGGACCAACATGGTAAAGCCTCTATGGCTGGTTCAGGCCTCAAGGTTTTCTGGGGGATGTTCCTTGGTTTAACTTTACTACAATTCAGGATTTTCTCGATTCAAGAACTCAGTCATTCAGCAAATTCCACCAGGAGAGCAGCTAAAGTACCAAACTCTGGGGATAAAGTGGCGAGGACAGTGGTCTCAGTCACTCTTCTACCGATATGAAGAGACACCAAGACCAAGGCAATTCTTATAAAGGGACGCATTTAACTGGGGGCTTATTGTTTCAGAAGTTTAATCCATTATCATCATGGTAGGGAGCATGGTGGCATGCAGGCAGGTGCTGGAGCAGTAGATGACAGCTATGTCCTGATTCATAGGCAGAGAGAAAGAGAGACAGAGAGACAGAGAGACAGAGACAGAGAGAGAGACACAGAGAGAAACACTGGGCTTGGTGTGGGCTTTTGAAACCTCAAAGTCTACCTCTTTTCTGCAACAAGACACACTTCCTAATCAATCTAGTCCTTTCAAACAGTGCCACTCCTGGGGACTATGCATTCAAATATATGAGCCTATAGGGACCATTCTTTTTCAAATCACCACATTCTACTCCCCATCCCCCATATGCTTGTAGTCATATCATAACGCAGGAATACACTCAGTCCAACTTCTAAAGTCCCCACAATCTATCAGTCTCAACACTGTTTAAAAGTCCAAAGTTCTTCTGAGACTCATGACAATTTCTTAATTGTAATGCCCCATAAAATCAAAATCAAAAAGAAGATCACAAACCTCCACCATACAACGGCGCATGATATACATTGCCATTCCAAAGAGCAGTAAAGGGAGCACAGTAAGGAAATGCTGGACCAAAGCAAGACCAAAACCCAGCAGGACAAACTACAAATTATGTATCTCCGTGTCTGATATTAAAGCACTCTTCAAATGACTAACAACTTCCAGCTTTATTGACTATGACACACTTCTCTCTCTTAGGCTGATCCACGTGCGGTCTGCAGTTTTCCTCGGCAAGTATCCTGTCCAACATCTTGGAGTCTGTTGTCGATGGCTTCCTTCACTGCTAAAACTTTCCTTTAATCCTTATCACAGGTTAGAACCTTAGCTGAGTGGAGTCTCATTCTGAGGTCGACTTTACTTCTGACAACAGGCTTTTCTTTAAACTTTTTATCCCTCTGAGCACAGGATTGGACTCCAACATGACATTTGTGTTTCTTTTTGTCCAGCTTGTTTCTTTTCATAATAGGTCTAAATAAATGACTACTAAAAGCCACACAACACAATCAAGGCTAGGCTGTCTTAAAACCTTCTCTGCCAGGTCCACTAATCCAAAACTCTTCAACTTAGCCTCAGGCAGATTTTCAGGACAAGAGTAAAAGGTAGACACACTCTTTGCCAAAATACCACAGGAACAGTCTCTAGGCTGCTTACTGATGCTCTTCATCTCTGAAACCTCTTGATTTGGGGCTCCACAGTACAAATTACTCCCAACACTGTCTTCTAAGCTCCTCCTAGGATGATGCTTTAAGTTCCTCCAACCCCACTTAAAGCATCCAACGGCTTTCCTAGTCCAAAGTCCCAAAGTCTTCTATATTCCTCCAACAAACAGTATCACCAGGCCTATCACAGCAATACCCCAGTCTCTGGTACCAACTTCTGTCTTAGTCACTGTGCTATAGCTATAGAGACACCATGACTAACGCAGCTCTTAGAATAGAGAGCATTTGATTGGGGACTTGCTTACAGTTTCAGAAGTTTAGTCCAATAAGCAATGAGTACTTCCTTTTACTGCTCTAAATCTGCTGCTTATCAGATTCCTTTTTATAAAAACACCTTACTGTCTCCCACATCAGAGGCCTGACTGGCACACCCAGTGGTGTGCATGTGTAAAAGACAGCTCTTGATGCATCTGGGAACAAGTACATACCACAAGACATCAGCACAGCCCGTGCCCATTGCCTAGGGTTCTTGCTGCTTCTGCCTTAATGGTCATTGTTATTGTGACTCCACCAAGTGTCCACACTGCCCTCCGCAGTTCTGACACAGCACTGTGTATTCCAGGCCCTGAGCTCTGTGATAACTCAAGGACCTGTTGTCTTATATGATAAGCACCTGGCACACTCTGACAGTGCTTTGTTTTCCTATGTTCCAGCTCTCAGCAACCATCTGCCTTTCTGTCTCTGCCTCTGGGAGTTTGGTGATTTCAGATTCTTCCTAGAACTGCCACCAGGGTGGGTTTCTTTACTTCTGTGCATTCACTGCTATCAGCAACAGTATGTCTCTTTTTTTAATACTTAATAAGGATATACCTCAAGATCCAGCTATGCCACTTTGGGCATATACCCAAAGGATGCTCCATCCTATCACAAGGGCACTTGCTCAACTATGTTCACAGAAGCTTTATTCATAAAACCCAGAAACTGGAAACAACCTAGATGTCCTTCAACCAAAGAATGGATAAAGACAAAGTAGTACATTTACACAATGAAAATTATTCAGCTCCTAAAAACAATGACATCATGAATTTTTCAGGCAAATGGATAGAATTAGATAAAATCATTCTGAGTGAGGTAACTCAGACCCAGAAAGACAAACATGGTATGTACTGACTTGTAAGTGGACATAAGCCATAAAGCAAAAGAAAATCAGGCTATAACCCACACACCTAGAGAATCTAAGTAACAAAGAGGAATTAAAGGGTGGGTGCATGGATCTCCTTGGGAAGAGGAAACGAAATAGTTTTATGGATGGGTGGGGTTGGGAACAGGAGGAATGAACTGGGGGGGGGAGAAAATATTGGGAGAAACTAATGGAACTGGGAGGCATTTGGGGGCGAGGTGGAAATCTAGTGCGATGAAAACAACATGGAATCTACGAGAGTAACCCTATTAAATACTCCTAGTAATGGGGGACACGGAGCCTGAATTGGACATCTTCTATAACTATGCAAGGCCTCAAGTTGAGGGACTGGAACATCAACCCAGTCACAAAACCTTCAACCTAGTTTGTCCTGCTGCAGTGTTATGGGACAGGAGCCTAGCAGAATCATCAGAGACCAGAGAGACTTCATCCAGCAACTGATGGGAGCAGGTGCAGAGATCCACAGCTAAACATTAAGTGGTGCTTGGGGAGTCCTGTGGGGGGGGGGAAGGAAGGATAAGAAGGACCAGAAGGCCAGGGACATCATGAGAACATGGCCCACAGAATCAATTGACCAGAGATCAGAGAACCTGTATGGTTCTCTACGTATATGTTATGGCTGAGTAGCTTGGTGTTCTTGTGGGATTACTACAGGGAGAGTGGGGGCAGCTGCTGACACTTTTTGCCCATTTATGGGACTCTTTTCCTCCTACATGTTTGTCTGGTCCAGCCTTAATTTGATGGTCCTGGGAGGCCTGCTCTTTTCTGAGGGGAGGCGGAGGGGGCATAGATCTGGGGGGAATGGGAGAAGGGAGGAGGAGGAGAGGGAAGAGAAACTGTGGACAGGATGTGATGTGGGATGTCCTTCTGTATATGTGTTTCTTTCATTGGTTGATGAATAAAGCTGTTTTGGCCAATGGCTTAGCAGAATAAAGCCAGGCAGGAAATCTGAACAGAGATATACAGAGAGAGTAGGTAGAGTCAAGCAGACACCAGCCAGTCACTGAGGAAACAAGACACGTAGAAAATGAGATAACACCACAGCTATGTGGTAATACATAAGCTAATAGAAATGGATTAATTTAAGATGTGAGAGCTAGCTAGAGATATGCCTGAGCCATCGGCCAAATAGTGTTGTAATTAATATGGTTTTTGTGTGATTATTTGGGTCTAGATGGCCAGGAAATGAAAGCACAGTCTCCGTTTACATAATGATGCCCAATGTGGGACATCGGGCAGGTCCTTCTTGTTGGTAAAGATGAGAATTGTGGTGTCCCTCATCTCTCGGTCACTGAGAATGTGGTATAGCTATGATGCAATATATAAGAGAATAATAAAAAATGAAATAATAATAATAATAATAGCCCTGGAGATGTGCTAAATGAGGCTTATTTGCACCTAGATCTTACATACAAGTCCAATATATTCACACTCTCTAGCCCTTCCCCCAAACCATGCAAAGTTGGCCAAGGACAATCACCTGTCACCTGGCCTACTGGGCATCTATACTCATAACTTCAGGGTATCTACCAGAGGCTGTGTGCTTGTTTCACACATGGAAGCTCGAGCACAGTCAGAAAGGACGATGGACTCGAAGCCATCGTCCTTTCTGCTTGACTCCACCATCCATCCTTTCTTCAGGGTTAGAAGTGGGCTCCTGGGGAAGCAAGGCATCTTCAGGCCCTACAGTAGACCTCAGGACTGGCGAAGATGGTTTAGAGCAGGAAGGACCTTGAGCAAGGGTGGAAAGAGACCTGGAAGAAGCCGCCTGCCCTAGAAGTAACACAAGAGGGAAAAGCAAAAGTGAATGTGAAGCACCATGCTGCAGTGCAGAAGGGTTTTCCTAAAGAGACAGCAGTGAGCCACATCCTGGCACCTCTGCAGTCACAGGGACAGCCAATCCTGCACAGATACTGTGTCACAAAGCTGAGGTGCTGGGGAGAGGTGACCTGAGTTCATTCTGGGTTAATCAGGACAGAGCACCATCCTAAGGACATCTGTCCTTGCAAGAAACACTGTGACCCACACAATGGGGGCGTTGCCCATCTGGCCCTTACAGAAAATACTAATTGGCTATGTTTCATGACACTGAGGTGGCTGGTGTCACAGAAGATTTGACTTTGCACCATCAGTTACTACCTGGGTATTTAGAGATTCTACCAGAAACACTACCTAAGAAGCTACAGTGTGTCACATTCAAATGATTTTGTTGGTCTCAACTGTGGAGCAAGGGTTCCTCACTCTAGTCACTCTCCCGGCAAACTTCTTTCTGATGCTGCCTTTCCCTCCCAATACCCTGCAATGAGAAAGATGAAACACTACTATTGGCAAAATGCGTGGTCTCCAGGCAAAGACCTTCATTAAGGGTATTACGCATGCAGCTGGGGAAATCTGAATATGAAGTAGCAACAAGACAGCACTGCACACGTGAGACATGCCTGGAGTAATAACCCAGAGAGGTGGCAGACAGCACTGCACACGTGAGACATGCCTGGATTAATAACCCAGAGAGGTGACAGATAGCACTGCACACGTGAGACATGCCTGGAGTAATAACCCAGAGAGGTGGCAGATAGCACTGCACACGTGAGACATGCCTGGAGTAATAACCCAGAGAGGTGGCAGATAGCACTGCACACGTGAGACATGCCTGGAGTAATAACCCGGAGTGACATACGAGAGAGGCCAGGCAACTACTGATGGCAGATCACATGTCATGCCCCCACCCCATTTTCATATACCCCTGTAAACTAAGAATGGTTCAGGCAATATAAGGCTGAGGAAGACAGCCAAGTCAAGCTCTGACCTCTACAGGCACACACACACACACACACACACACACACTCACATGCATAGCACTTTCTCACCTTTATACACTCCTGCACACACACTCCAATCTGTCTCAAATGTCCCCTCCTTACTCGCTGGACAAGCCTGAGGCTCTGTGCTTCTCTGAGCCCCCTGAGGCCTAGCCTGCTAGCTCCTGGAACCATCATGAGACCCCACTTTTCTTTTCTCTCTCTCTCAGTTGTAATATCCCACTGTGGTCTATTTAATGCACCTTGCTAGGCTGCCCTAAATCCTCTCTGGAACAAAACATGGACTGGACAAAAAAAAAAAACTTAAAATAGAAGCCTTTGCTGGCTCCTCTTTCTTCTGCCTCTTTTCCAAACCACAGGGCTACACAGAGACTCTAAGCACCTTGTGCCTGCAGCATTGTGCTGGCCTGCAGAATCTGGGAGTGGGGGGAGTCTGACCCACGATTTACAGCAGGATAAATTCCATTGGGCTGAGAGAGCAGAGGAAGGAGCATATCTTGTCAAAGCAGTCAGAACAGTGTACAACTCACGCCAGGGCAGCAAGGCAGTGGAGAGTGGCCTTCCATCCCTATGAACCCAGAGCCTCACTTGTCAGCACACAGTGAGGCCAGTTCTCCAGCTGAGAAGACTCTGAGAGGGAATTGATGCTGAGCAAGAAAAAGGAGCAAAGATCTAATCAGAGAAGCAGGAAGGAAAAGGCACAGAAGGCAGGGAGGTGGGGAGGACCAAGAGGCCCAGTGCAGCTCTGCCTGGCTGCTTAGTTTGGTATGCAGTGGCCTGTACCTCACCCCCAGCAGAATGGCAATGCCTTGTGCCACAGGAAGCACACTGCAGACGCATGAGCAATGTTCGCAGTGCTGAGTCCACACCTGGCTAGGTATGAGTAGCGCACTGAACACTAAGGGCTGTGTTTGCTATGATCAGGCTCCATTCCCATTGGAGTGTTGTTTGCAAATATCATTAAACTGTTGTACACAAAACAGTAATGTGTGTGTGTGTGTGTGTGTGTGTGTGAATATGAGTGGCTTTGAAAGTTAAAATCCAAAGGTCAACAATTGATGTCTTTCTACAAGACCACTCCACCTTTTTTTTAAGACAGAGTTCCTTACTGGCCTGGAGCTCACTCATTGACTAGAGTGGCTAACCAGGAAAGCCCAGGGACTTTCCTGCCTCCACCTCCCCAGACCTGGGATTACAAGAGGGAGCCACCACAGTGTGCTTTCTTACGTGAGTTCTGGGGATCAAACTCAAGTCCTTATGCCTGTGCAGTAAGAATTTAGCAATAGAGCCATCTCTGCAACTGCAAACATGGGGGCAGGGCTTCGAAAACCAGGAAAAAGGTCAAGAAAAAGATAACAGCAAGGAACGCTTGGGAACAGGAGTTGACGAATGAGTGCAGCTTATTTACGATGCAGGGTTTCCAGAATCCAGCCCCAAATCAGTATCATGGTTCAGATCTTTTCTTTCCTTTCTGATTTACCATCTAAGTAGGCCAAGCTGCTCCCTGGGCTTCTCACTAGGGTCCAAAAAGCCACCCCTGACATATGTGGGACACACACACACACACACACACAAACACTTGCTTTCTTGAGCCTTTCTGACCACCTCTTCTCTTCCAGATTTGGTATCACTCACTTCTTGAGATTCTGAAGGTCAAATTCCTGCCATGCAGCCCAGCCATCTACCACCCTGCATATTCCTGCCATGTGGCCCAGCCATCTACCACCCTGCATATCCCTGCCATGCAGCCCAGCCATCTACCACCCTGCATATCCCTGCCATGCGGCCCAGCCATCTACCACCTTGCTGCATATTTTAGGAGATGTCCCTGACCCACACGCAACCTCCACTAGTCTACGTTTCCTATTGCTGCAGGAAAACAAACACCTACACATAAACACATGCACACACCTTGAACAAAGCAAATATATTCTTTTACAATTCTAGAGATCAGAACTTCTCCAGTCAAGAGCCTGAATTATTATCTCCACATCTATAGGCCACCAGCATCCCTGCCTCCTGAATGGAGAAGTAGATAAAAGGAAGGCATGACTTCTCTGAAGGGGTCGAGGTTTTTATTATAGATATAAGGGGGATCACTGGCAGAGGCGTCTAGAAGGGTCCGTACTGAAGGCGTAGGCCAAGAGAGGAAGAGAGAGGAATCAGGAACCAAGAGGCCAGGAGCGAGCCAGGAGACCAAGAGACCAAAAGAACCACTTAGTCAACATGGCTGGGTTATATAGAAAAGAGAAGCTGGGGAAAGGAGGCCAGCCGAGCCCTGGGGCTGGACAGTTCATAGTAGAGGGTAGGGTATACCAGCCAGGAGGACCCTGTAACAGGTAGGGACTGAGGGAGACAGCAGCCGAGTCTGCTCTGATGTGTTAATAGGCACCTCGGTGAGCTGTCACCTAACATTTATCTTCCAGCCCTCTTCCACTTCTGCAAGGCCAGCAGGGACCACGTCCCCACATCTGATTTGACCCTGACCCTCCTGCCTCCCTTCATGGAAGAATTGTGTAATCACCTTGAACCCAGTCAGAAAACCTAAGATCATCTCCCTGACTCAAAACGCTCATCATAACCACAGATGCTAGCACCTTCTACCACCAAAAGGGCCACGAGTTCCGAGGATGAGGTGCTACGGGACCTATCTTAGACCTATCTTAATCTCGTTTCTGCCATAAAATGATCTGACAAAGCTAACTGAAGGCAGGAAGGGTCACTCTGGCTCACAATCCCCAGGGTCTATCATGATGGGGAAGTCCCATGGGCAAGAGTGCGAGGCAGCTAGCTGCACCACGTCACAGTCTGGAAGCAAAGAGGAGTGAACACCTGCGCTCCACCCCTTCCACTTTATACAGTCCAGGATCCCTGCCTAAGGAATGTTGCCACCCACAATTAAGATGGGTCTTCCCACATCAATCAACCCATCAAGATAATCCCCCCACAGGCATGACAGCTTGTCTCCTAGGTGACTCCAGATCCTGCCAAGCTGGCAGTTAACACTAGTCTTCCCACAGCCATTATTTGGCTACCACACCTCCCTACCCTGGGCAGTCCCTTAGACAATGGACAATATGCTGACCTGTTCCTTTCCATGCCCATTTGCTTCTCCAGAGCCTTCCAGAGGGTGCTACAAATGCATATGGCTCCGGTTTCTTTGCAAAGTGCTCCTCCTGCTGACCCTAAGGATGCTAATGCTAACTTCCCCAGTAACAGCTCCACTGACCCTAGTGGCCTCCTCCAATCACCATCCCCCTCTCTATCTCTCTCTTCCACTTTTGAGCTCTAACCTAATTTCTGAGAAGTTGTTCTACTGGCCACCTCTCTGTTAATCAGGTGCCCAGCTCCAGCGCTCTCCCACAGGGGGTAACTGATAAGCCTTTGTTGCAGTCCTAGGCATCGCACAGCACGTAGCTCTGTCTGTAGGTACCATGAGCACACCCCTACCCTGAGCTATCAACATTTGCCAAATACCATGTGGGTACAAACTCTACCACTCCTGCTCACGTCACAGTGCTCTTGCAGGCACAAGATCCAACAGGCTCTCCTGAGCCCTGTCATCCTGGGCTTGAGCATGAGAGCCACTGCCCCCGCAGCCTTTGTAGAGTTCTCTTCTTGCTATGTAGACAGGCGGTTCCCTTGGTCTGCTTCTCCTGCAGTGACGCTCTCCCATGCTTCATTTTGGACTGTTAACTGTTAACTGTTAACAGTGTCAAGTCCCTTGACACTGAGGCTGGGTCTCCTCCACTTTTACTAGCCACCCGCAAACAAAAGTGACATCTCCATACTTCCTCTGCAGGTTCCAGAACTGGACATCCACCTGCCTGCTACATTACCAGAGTCTCAATGGTTCTCAACCTTCTCTCCCCCGGAAATCCTCGGAAGTGAAGGCATCTCTACCCACCTGCTGGGTGAGAGGCAAGGAGAACCAAAGCTGTGACACTTGGTTCCCTTACTGAAGCCATCCTATCCTCCCTGGAGCTCACCCCCTCCCATCCAGGCCTAAGCCAGTCTTCCCTTCACCACGTCTTTTCCCCATCTCCACCCACGCTACCTCCACTGCAGGCCTGAGATCACACTGACTCTCTACCCGCTTCCTAACCAATGCCACATCTCTGCCCCAATCAGTTCGTAGGCTGCAGCAAAAGTTGCTGTTAAAACATTAACGTGGGGTTGGAAACATGGCTCAGTGGACAGTGTTTGCTGTGCAAGCATTAAGACCTGAACTGATCCCCAGGATCCAGGTAAAAACGCAATGCTGTAGGATGTGCCTGTAATCCCAGTGCTGGGGAAGTAGAGGCAGGAGGACCCATGGGAAATCTACTGGCCATCCAGTCTGGCTGAACTGGTGAGCTCCAGATCAAAAGTAAGGTACAGAACAGTCAATAGACATTTACCTCTGCTTCCACACGGGTACACACATAAACACAAACAACCACAACCCTGAACACATACATACACAGGAAAACAAATAAACAAACAAGGAAATGTGATCTGGTCATTCCTCATTTCCTGAAATAATCTGGAAACTTCCCACAGTCCTTCAAAGAGTGAAGTCAGCACTGGACCCCACATGGTACATGTCCGTACCTTCTCCATCCCCATGTCTGCTACTCGGACATGCTGTGTGCCCCTTCCTGCCACGGGGCCTTTGCTCACGCAAGTCCACCTATCTGATACCCCCTACCAACCTGTACTTTGGTGGTGTGATGGCTATTCTTGATTGTCAACTGATTACATCAGGGATTAACTAAAATCGAAATATGGAAGGGAACACCTGTGGGGGATTTTTGTTTAATTTGTAGTGGGAAAACATAGCTTTATCCAGATCTTTGAGGTAGGAAAACCCACCTCTAATCTGGGCCACACCTTCTGCTGGAAGCCAATGTAAGGAAGGACATGGAAGAGGGAAGCTTTTGCTCTTTTCCTGCTTGCCCTTGCCTTGCTAGCAAGTCCATTCCTTCACTGTCATTAGAGCCTACTTCTTCAGGGTTCCAGTGAATACTGAAGACCAGCTGAGATATCGAGCCTCATGGATGGATGGATGGATGGATGGATGGATGGATGGATGGACGGGTGGATGGTTGGATGGGTGGGTGGGTGGGTGGATTAATGGATGGATAGATGGGTGCATGGATGGATGGGTGGGTGGGTGAATGGGTGGGTGGGTGGGTGGATGGATGGGTGGGTGGGTGGATGGATGGATGGGTAGTTGGATGGATGGGTGGGTGGGTGGATGGGTGGGTGGATGGGTGGGTGGATGGATGAATAGATAGAGATATTCATTCTATAAATTCTGTTACTCTGGAGAACCATAACACAGGTGGCTGTGCTCCTCCTTCAGCCCCAATTCACTGTCAGGAGACCTCCTCTGACCTCTGGTCACATGGGTTCCCCTGGTTCTTTACTTTCTCCCAGTTTTTAATCTCACTGACACCTGCCAGTAGTTTTATGTGTATTTTTATTATTTTTTGGTTAGTTCCATCTCCTGCCTATGCGGGCAGGATTTACATCTGAACTGTCCTGACACAGGGCCTGGCACCAAGGGGATGCTCAGGCAGAGGCACAGATGTGTTATGAATGACCCCACTACTTTCTCTACCATCCTATGTCCCACTGTCTGCCTCTCCTCCCATGAGCAGTCCTAGGAATCCCTCCTCGTGGTTTTGAAAGCCCCTACTCCTCACTCTGGCTCTCTGCCCATCACACCAACCTCAGGGCTCTCCCTCTTGAGTCTCAGATTCGTCCACCTCCAGACCTCAATTCCAGCCATCACTGTTCTCAGCTGGCATGGACCCTCTCCCCAGCCTCATGCCTGAGACCAAGACTTTCTGTGCCACAGCCTGACCTCGCCACATTGCTGCCTGGCCACATCACCAGCTTCCCTCAGTCCTCAGGCTTAGGAAATGTGTCATACACTGGCCCTGCCATCTCCTGGCAAACCTCCACTACCCCCATAGCCGTCTTCTTCCCCTTCTCTTGACTGCATAGAACCAAGTTCTAGCCCCTTCCAAGATTCTCCAAGCCTCAGACTGAAAACACCCAACCAGGCTGCGTTAGTTGGGGTTTCTATTGCTGTGAAGAGACACCCCTGACCACCTCTTATAAAGAAAGCATTTAACTGGGGCTGGCTTACAGTTTCAGAGGGTTAGTTTATTAGCATGCTGAGTAGCACGGTAACATGCAGACAGACATGCTGCTGGAGAAGGAGCTGAGAGTTCTGCATCTTAATCCCCAGGCAACAGGAGACCACGCCACACAGGGAGCACAGGAGACCTCAAAGCCTGTCCCCATAGTGACACACCTCCTCCAACAAAGCCACACCTCCTAATATTGCCACTCCCTATGGGCCAAGCATTCAAGCATATTAGTCTATGGGGGTCATTCCTACTCAAACCACCAGCAGTAATATCAAGCAATGATGACTGCCTTAGTGGCTTAGCAATCACAGCAATTACACAACCAAGAACGGTGTAAAACCAATGAGAATCTTCACCAGCAGCTCGCACTAGCCTTGTGTCACCAAACAGGCCCAGAGAAGAAAGTGGCGCATTCAAAGTCATTAGACAGCAAAGCTTGCTGACACTTCCAACGTAGGTTCCAGGTACCACAAGCACAGTGTGCCAAAGTGTGCTGTGCTCCCTCTCAGGTGGCAAGAATCAGTTGTACATGCTTGTTCAATGCCTGTCTTCTCAAGAGACCATTTGTTCCCAAGAATGGGAACCACGTCGGCCTTCCCTCCAGTACCTGACATGCCCATTTTCTGAGCCAAATACCATGTTCTGTGGTCCTGCAGTCCTCAGCTACAAACCTTCCCCTTTGAAGGAATAGTTGGCTGAGGTCTTTGTAAATACTACTGAACGGACAGCCGGGTGCATGCGCACGCACATGCCTGCACGTGCGCACACATACACAGGCATACCCACACGCACATACACACATGAAAATACTTGGGAAGATCAGCCTTAAGTTCTACCTGGTGATGACTAATCTGCTAGCTGCTGAAGTGGGATCCCTTAGCATGGCTCTTGGAAACCTAAGGACGAAGGCCACATGGCTAAGACAAGAGAATATCAAGACCCATCATCCATAAGCCATAGGTAACCAAAGAGCAGTTGTGCATGCATAAATTATCCCCTGCTGGTTTCTCTCAAAGTCTCTTATCAACCTCTCCCAAGGAATAGCACAGGGGACACTCACCAACCACGAGAAGAAGCCAGCTGACTTGTCCTGGGTAGAGATCTGCCCCTCATAGGGGCCAAAGATGTGGCCCTTGGGGACGACCTCGTTTATACACCGCACATCGCTCTCCCCACCAGCTTCCTTTACCACCTCCATGCCCTGTGGGACGGTGAGGGCCGCCCGATCTGGGATGCCCACAGGCACTGGCGTGTCAGACACAAACACGGGGGGACCGTGGTTCGGGCACTCATCCACGAAGTACTCTTGGCAGGACTCACAGACTGGAGGGATGTGAAGAAAAGGGAAAGTTCAGTGGTGGTGTGACACAGATTCCACACAGTGGCTGAGGAAATTCCTAGGGGCCACACTTAGAGCAATGAACACACTGTATGTGGATCAGACCTTCCAGCCCTAGACCTGCCCACACAGCTGCAGGCCAGGGCCCTCAGCAGCAATAACCTATGATCCTCCCTGGGGGGTGAAGGACATGCTGCCAATGTCGGGGCTTTTGTCTCAAGTAAAATATGGCTTTGGGGCTACGGGCCTGAGCTGGTATTGCACATCTGTGGGCTTTAAGACCTAAGAGAGGCTGAACCCTGCGTGCCTGGGTGAATGCCTCTAACTGGAGCTCTGGAACAATATTCCCAAGCCAGTGGCAGGTGGGGCACGTGGAGAAAGAAGGAGTCGCCCAGAGCCTCCACTCCACTTACACCAGAAGTCCACTTGCTGGAAGCTTTTGGTCACGAAGAGCTCACGCTTTCCCTTCAGCTTCTTGGGTTCAACTTCCATAGAAGAGGCCTCCGGTCTCCTAGAGCTGGCCAGGGCAAGGGTCCACAGAAGAAAAGCAAAGAAGCCATCAGAGACAGCCCAGGGGGAAGACAGGCTGGACACCTGTTTAGGAGGCAGGGGCGTTGCAGAAGGGCAAAGAGCTCCAACATGGTGGTCATTTGCTTGCAGGAGTGGTGGAGCATGTGAATTCCTGAGAGCTGGGCCCTGGGAAACTGCCCAAGTTCTAACTCCTGCTCACCTCTGACCCCACGAGCTGCCCAGTAAGGAAGGTGGCCATTCCCTGGATCCCCAGCCAATCCAATCCAGCCACCCCCTCCCATCCTCAAGTCACCACCCACAGGCCTCACCAGGGCTGGCCATACTCCTGGTCCCGGAGTGGTGAGCAGACCTCTGTCTTCACTACTGTCACCATGTCCCCTACAGCAGCCTTGGTGTGGGCCAAGCACTCCTTCATGTTCTCAGTCATTCTGTCCTGGGGACAGGCAACGGAGGCCGAACCAGTACAGGAAGATCAAAGAGACAGGGGAAGAGGGATGAGTGGCTAGGAGGGAGAGCAGGGGTCCCTAGGCGTCTGGTTACCCTCCCTGCCATCCCCAGAGGAAGCGCTTAAGAACTCAGACAACAAAAACAGCTGTAGCCTGGCCAAGAGGAAATGCCATTTCTATCCTGGGCTGGTCCTGGGGACTGGAGCCACCAGCCCCATGGGGTCAGGGCCCAGGGGCAGCTCAGGCCAGGAGGCAGGCCTGGGAAGCACAGCCTGGATACTAAGTTCGAAGGACACAAGGGACCCCTAAGAACCTGACGAATTCTGCCAAGGGGGGACCGAGGGAGTGGAAAGCTGAAATGAGCTCTGCATGGCTGGCTGTGAGGCCCCGAGTGAGGGGCTCCCAGGAGGAAGAAGCCAGGCCCCTTGGGCAGCTCATAGCAGGTACAGGCAGGGCTGGGGAGCTGGTTGTGTGCCAGCCAGGGCTAATCCTGACTCCAAGCCCACCCCTCTCTCCAGGGGGGAGTGTCCCCAGAGCATGCTTACCGCCCTCACCACAGAACCCGGCTGCAGCCCCTCCCCAAGGTCCTCATGCCAGACCCCCGACACTCTTCTTCAGCGGGCTGTGCAGTAGCTCGGCCTCGGGACCGTGCTGGGCCCCGGGACTGGGCGAGCAGAGTGTGTGTGTGACTCACTCCCCGGGGCCCCCGCTGGCCACACCCCTGCTCCTCGGCTCACCAGCCCCCTGCTCCCCACCGGGGGCCCCAAAGCCCGCGGCGGCGGGAGGGGTGGGGGAGCCGCACGGCCTGCCCCTCCTGCGAGCCGGGACGCGGGGGGCGCGCGCAGGGGACCGCAGGGGACAGGGTTCCCTGCCCTCAGCCCGAGGGCCGCCGTTCGGCCGTGAGTGTGGTTCACCGGGAAAGTGTGCGCGGGGGCGGCGTCCCGGTCGTCACCCACCTTCGCGGCGGGGCGCCGCGGTCCGGCCCACCCCCCGCCCGCCCGGCAGCCCGGCATTCCTTGCGGGGGCATGTGGCTTCTTGCCGGCCCCGGGGGCACGCAGTTGGCTGGCGGCCGGGAGGGGCGCGGGGCGCACAGGGCATGAGCGGAGGGAGGGGGCGGCCGCCGAGGAGGACAGTCCCGGGTTCACGCGCGGACGGTCGCGCGCGGCCCACAACAGCCTCCGCAGCGCCGCCGCCGACACCCACCTCGGCCACCGCAGCCCACGCCCTGCGCCACCTGCACCGCCCGGGGTGCGAGCGCGCGTTTTACTCCACCTCCAGGCCCGGGCTACGGTTCCCCAGTCACCCGCGGAGAAAAGGGGTGCCAAGGGCTGGAAGCTGAGAAGGGACTGTCCCAAGGTCAGGCAGGCTGACCGGGCTGCAGTTGCACAGGTAGGAGTCCCACAGGCCCTTCGTCTGGAAGCAGCCGAAACTCCAGAGAAACTCCAGCGTTCAAGTCTCTAGAACACACTGTGCAGCCATGGGGCAGGTGTTGGGGGCTAAACATTTGCCCTTTGACACTCCGCTATGTTCAAGTCCTAAATCCCACTATGACTTTTTTGAAAGGACACAGACTGGATAAGGTGTTGCCTGTGAGGATACATCAGGAAGGTCCCATCTGCAAGGTAGAGATCCCTCATCCCAGTGAAACTGAATAGGTGCGCCTTAACCTTTGACCTCTCAACCTTCAGAACTATGAGATTGAATCCACATGGTGGTAATATCTGGTACTTGGCCATGGCTGCCAAACTGGATGATGATGAGGATTGTCTGACTTCTCTGCATTCCCATTTCTCTTAGTAAATCTATTTAATTTAATCTGGAGTGGGGTCATGCCTCAAACACGTGTGTGGAGGTCAGAGGAAAACTTGCAGGAGTCGGTTCTCTCCTTCCACCAAAGTGTGGTTAATGATAGATTCCATCACAGATGTGGTAGATGACAGGAAGAAATAGCTTTGGGGGACGCTACAATTCCAGGAGAGAAAGCGGATCAAGAGCTGCACATAGTGACTCGCGCCTTTAATCCCAGTACTCAGGAGGCAGAGGATGGAGGAGCGCTGTGAGTTCGAGATCAGCCTGGACTATTTAGCGAGTTAAAGGA
Organism: Arvicola amphibius; assembly: GCF_903992535.2. Taxonomy (NCBI): domain Eukaryota; kingdom Metazoa; phylum Chordata; class Mammalia; order Rodentia; family Cricetidae; genus Arvicola; species Arvicola amphibius. The sequence goes on along the minus strand of NC_052051.1, from coordinate 82,294,262 downwards.
CAGCCTGGGCTACACAGTGAGACCCTAACGCAAAAAAAAAAAAAACACCGGACAAGCCAGAACAAAAAAAAGGAAGGAAAGAAGGGAAGGAAGGAGGGAGGGAGAGAGGAAGAAAAGCAAGCTGATCAGGAACATAACCGGACAACCCCAACATGGGCAGCTTAGAATAGTCTCCACTATTGAATTTCTCTTTTTAGCCAATCACTGACAAACTCTAGAGCTTTCTGAGAGCACACAGCCTAGGACCATTTTGCACAGTGCTCCCTTGCTCTGGCACCTAGGGACCTAGGTGTGTCCCTGCCTGTCTCCTCACTGCCCACTGACCCTAGGAATGCCCCCACTAGTCTTGGTCACATCTGATAATAGCTACCTTATGTGTAATGGCCTCTAGCTAGTTCCCTGAGGGCAGGCTTTACAAATGGCTTCACAGGCTCTGTGGCTTGTCATTGCCTTCCTAACACCTGTAACAGGTGCCAGAAAAATATGCTAGGAAATTTGTGGAGGCTGGGAAAACATACGCCAGGGATTAGGGCAAGAACCTAAAGTGGACAGGGGACTTCCATTCCCAGGGAGTCTGTGGGGCATGGGAGTGGACTGCCTTTAATTCTGCACCCTAGTCTCAGCTCTACCCCACCCCAGGCAGGGTTCATATCTGCCAAACGAATTAATGAACAAATGACCCAGGTCAAAATGCACTGCCTTCTGTGTCCTAGTTGCCCCCACAGACACTCAGATCAAGAGATTTCAAGGAAAGAAAGTTTGGGGAGTTTTTTTTGTTGTTGTTGTTTTAACTTTCCTTCTTCATGCAGCAAGACTAGAGGGTGGTAAGGGAGGTGACAAGGCTGGCACTGAGGGGCTGGGTCAATGAGAGGCACAGCTAAGTCAGATTTGTGAGCATGGGTGCCCAGTCCTTATGGTAAGTCCTAAAGTATGAGCACTCAAGAGTCAATGTGTCCTTCTACTGGGCATGCGCCCCAGGATGCCCTCACAAAGCCATAGACTCACTTAGAACATCCTGAGATTTTCCTTCCTTATTAAAAATTTTGTAGGGGTTGGAGAGATGGCTTAGCAGTTAAGAGCACCTGTTGCTCTTCCAGAGGACCCAGTTTTGATTCCCGCACTCGGCAGCTCATAACCATTTGTAGCTTCAGTTCCAGTGCACTCTTATGGCCTCCGTGGGCACCAGGCATGCATTTGGTACATACATGCATGCAAAATACACATGCACATAAAATAAAAATAAAAATATCTTTAAAAAATCATTTTATGGATTTTAGTTGTGCCAGAAACAGAGGGAGGGAGGGAGAGAGGGAGGGAGGGAAGAAGGGAGGAAGGGAGGAAGGGAGAGGAGGCTGTACATGTGAGTATAGGTACCCATGGAGACTAGAAGAGGTTGTGGAATCTCCCTGGAGCTGGAATTGCTATGAAAGTTCAGTGTGAGCCACTGAGTCATCTCTCCAGCCCATTTTTTGTCTGTTTGTTTGAATTGCTTTTCAAAGCTCTGGAGTGTGAATTTTGTAGAAGACAACGTCAGTAGCAACATCAAAAGGTTGGACATGCCTGCAATTTAAGCCTTAAGAAGTCTTCATAGACCAGCCAGGGATAATCATAACTGCCAGGGCATCCCACAAGGAAATAATGGGATACAGACTGAGGGGAGGCCTTGGAAAGAGTCTAGTAGCACTTTATAAGGGCTTGTTTCGCTGGTGCTCAGAGGTGAAGGCAGGGGTCAGGTACAGAGGGAAAGGGACACAGTGACCATGCAGGACAAGAGGTACACAGACAGGCCAATTGAAATGGTCATCAGGCAGCGTCCTCACCTCCCAATAGAGAGGCCTGTGACCTTTGCTTGCATCTTACAGAATCACACCCAGGTTAGCTGTCACTGTCTGAGATGCTCAGCCAAAAGTGTTTCAGACCTAGGAGCGTACCAACACTGGAATGCTGGCATACTCCTTACCAGATCTCAATGCTCCAAAATTTGATCATTTGTTGGATATGTCAGATTTTGACTTACATTGCATTTGGGATTTTCAGACTAGGAATACTCAGCTTGTACAAAATAGGATGGCTAGGAAACAGGGTGTCAGATCTCAGGTTCTGGGTGTCAGAGACAACAAGAACGTCCTATGTCTACCATGCTCTCCCATGGGCTCCCATGAGACACCAATTATAACAATCTATTGCTAGATGCTTAGTGATGGAGCATCCATTCAGCTCTGAGCTCCCTGGTAAACAAATTGAAAAGGGTGTCCTGTTCTCATTACCTTACATCTACTTATTGGCTATTATCTCCATTCTTGGAAAAGCCCAGCGGCTTGGAGGCCATGATCAAGCCTCACTTGTATGCGTGCTGCACATTTAAGCCCTGAAGTGGGCCACAGGCACCTTTACTTTGAAATAAACTCTGTCTCAGCTGCAGGCTTATGGGGACAGGGGTGAGAATAGGATGTGACTAAGTGAGCCTACACTTGGAGAGAGAGCGCAGGGCTATGACCTTCACCAGGTCCTTCATATTAGTCTAAGCAGGCACCGGAAGGCATGGGCCGGGTGGAGCTCTAAAAGCCATTTCTGCATATGGCTCTGGCCTCCTTGCCCAAGCACAGGGCATCCTCGCAGAGCACTACAAGCTGCTGGCACTGCTCCCTGCAGCCTGGCTCCTTGGAGTCTGCTCTTACAGAGATTAAGCCTGGTGCAACCTTCAGCAATGAGATGCAGACCCAAGAGGAGGGGGAGAGAGTGGCCAGAGGCCTGCAGCTCGTTTTTTTCACCTTTGGCAAAGAGCCAGAATCCCAGAACGCCTGGCAGCCAGGGGGCTGGAGCATCAGGAGGCTGTGCCCATTCAGCTTCCTTCACGCCTAGCACCATGAGAACCCCCAATTCTGTTTGCTATCCACCCTGCATCTTCCGATGTCCCCTTGAATAACAAAAGGACTTAAGGTCAGGCATATATCTGGGCTAGGGATCCTGAGCCTTGGGGGCTTGGGATGGTTGGGCTGTAAGTTGAGATTTTCTTCCTGAAAAGATCTGATTAAGGATTTTCATTTTTTTTTTCTTTTTGGTTTTTCGAGACAGGGTTTCTCTGTGGCTTTGGAGCCTGTTCTGGAACTAGCTCTTGTAGACCAGGCTGGTCTCGAACTCCCAGAGATCCGCCTGCCTCTGCCTCCCGAGTGCTGGGATTAAAGGCGTGCGCCACCACCGCCCGGCAAGGATTCTCCTTTTTGATGTTGTTTTGTGGGGAGCTAAATTTTTATTTTACTTTAATTTATGTGTGAGAGTTTGGTAGGCGTGAAGATGTGCATACCATGTGTGTGCAGTGCTCATGAAAGCCAGGGGAAGGTGTCAGATCCTCTGGGACTGAAGTTAGATGAGACTGAGAACCACCATGTGGGTGCTGAGACTTGAACTCTGGTCCTCTGCAAGAGCAACAAGTGCTCTTAACTGTTGAGCCAACTCTCCAACCTAAGTTGTTTGTTTTTTGAGACAGAGTTTTACTACGTGGTCTCGCTGAACTGATACCTGCTGTGTAAAGCAAGCAGGCCTCAAGCGTGCAGCAATCCTCGGGATGCAATCTCCCATACTGGTGTGCACCCCACAACACATTAACAAAGGATCATAAATAGTGGACCAAAGGAGCAGGAATGGAGACATTTTGGAATTATTAAAGGGAAGAGTTAAATTAAAATTTTTATATTTAGGTGTGGAAGATTTCATTTATTTATCCTGGTGCTAGAGTTACAGACAGTTATGGGTCACCTGATGTGGGTTCTTGGGACGACACTCGGATGCTCTGTAAGAGAAGCAGCTCGGATGCTCTGTAAGAGAAGCAGGTGCTCCTAACCCCTGAGCAGTTATCTGTGGGGAGAGTGATGACTATTCCTTGAATTTACATGTAACAGAAGCCTGCAAAGACAGGCAGCTGCTCAATTGCAAAAGGTAATTTTTAAAACCTATTTATCTGAGATAGAGAGAGAGAGAGAGAGAGAGAGAGAGAGAGAGAGAGACTAAGCCAGGTGTGGCAGACTATACCTTTAATCCCAGCCAGCACTGGACAGGCAGAGGTATCACAGAAGATCTCTGTGAGTTCTAGGCCAGCCTGATCTGCATAGTGAGTTCTAGGCCAGCCTGATCTGCATAGTGAGTTCTAGGCCAGCCTGATCTACATAGTGAGTTCTAGGCCAGCCTGATCTACATAGTGAGTTCCAGGACAGCCAGAGCTGCAGTGAGACCCTGTCTTAAAAAACAAACAATCAAACAAAATAAAGAGTCTGGCTGTGTAGCACAGGTTAGCTTCCAATTTAACAATCCTGTCTCTGTGTGCCAGGATTACTAGAGAATACCACTCACTATAAGATAAATTTGTTAAAAGATACTACTGAATTCACAGAAGCATTTTTTGTTTTAAAAGACAAGGTCTCTCTACATAGTCCTGGCTCTCCTCGTATTGGCTGTGTAAACCAGGCTGGCCTGAAACTCACAGAGACCCTCCTGCCTCTGCCTCTCAAGTGCTAGGATTAAAGGCGTGCGCCACCACACCTGGCTAAATTCATGGAAGTCTTACACCAGCATACATCCTGTCACCGCTACCAGCATAGCCACACCTAGGCTGTGCAACTTCGAAAAGTGACAAATGGCTGATCATCCACACATTTCTGTTTCACGGGTCAGGTGTACACACTAATGTTTAGCCTGTAATAATCACTTCATTAACATTAGCTGTTCTTCTTTAAATGTTATTATCACTTAAGAATATAATAAACTGGGTAAATGGTCTGGAGAGATGGCTCAGAGGTTAAGAGCATTGCCTGCTCTTTCAAAGGTCCTGAGTTCAATTCTCAGCAACCACATGGTGGCTCACAACCATCTGTAGTGAGGTCTAGTGGCCTCTTCTGGCCTTTAGGCATAAATATAGACAGAATATTGTGTACATAATAAATAAATAAATATTAAAAAATAAACTGGGTAAATCCAGCTATTTGGGAGGTTGATAGGAAAATCATGAGTTCAAAGAAACATAGTAAATTTGTGTGTGTGTGTGTGTGTGTGTGTGTGTGTGTGTGTATGTGTTGGACATTAAAAGTAAGTTGGTGAAAGTTTTCTGATGTTTAGGGTTGAGTTCTGCCCCCTTGCCAGCTGCCTCAGGCAGGAGAGCTGGCCCTGGTGTAGACGCGGGAGAATGGATGGGCTGACCAATTCAGGCCCAGATCCAGGACTTTCAGTTGACCCACCCCAACACCCACCCCATCTTAGAAATATTAGAGCATGTGAAGCAGCCAGTCCTGCAGAACCAAAGTTATAGGATCTCCACGACACAGGGCAACAATAGGATATCCGAGAGTTGTTCTGGTGAGGCTCCGGTATTGACAGTGTAGCAGAAGCCAGAGACCACGACCCGGCTCAGTGACTCACTGCGATGAACACTTGAAACAAAACTGCGCAAAAGGGTGACACACCACAGCTACCATGGCAAGATTTTTTTTAATTCTTATTTTTTTTGTTTTCTTTGGGAAGAGGTTGCAAGGGCAGAGGGAAGATATGGGGGGGTCAGGTTGATGAGTGGGAGTGGGTGAGTGATGTGAAATTCACAAAATTCAATAAAAAGTTTAAGAAATAATTTAAATTTTTTATATTAGCTTACAAAGTAAAAAAAATGGGTTGGGCTTGGGATATCAGTCAGAGGTAGACCATTTGTCAATCATGGGTGAGGCCCTAGCACTTATTATCGTTAGCACTTGGGGGAGGGGCTTCCCAGAAGTTACTACACCCAACAGAAAAGCACTTCTCATCAGTCTATAAGATGATCCGCCCAACAGGAAAGTAATGAACAATTTGTAAGAGAAGTGACAAATGGCTAAAATGCTCAATGGGAAAGTCCAAAAGCGTTAACACTCAGGCTCTGGTGTCCGAGATGACAAGCAGACAGCTCCCATACTCTCAGATGTAGCACCCATGGCAAGCATCACTAATCCATCAGAGTTCTCTTCCCTTCTTTGCTTGAACTTGGCCTCTGATCAGCATCTCTCTCGGTATTAGGCAGCCTTTTCTGGTATCATGTCTCCATTAGTAAACTGACAAAAATCTTAAAATCATAGTGGTACTGAGGATTGCCGTGAGTTAGGAGGAATAGCTGCTCACATATTATGGGCTGGAGTATGAGTGAAGCAGGGTTCCCAGACGGCACTCGGCAACCCGAAGGCTGGCTCTCCACACGAGAGATCCCTGTCTCCGGATCCAGCACACGAGAACCTGCAGACCTATCCTCTACACTGTAATCCACAATAGCAAAAACACAGACGTGATTTGAATCTCCAAGATCATGGGATAGAACGCTGGACGGCCGTTAACAATCCTGCTGGGCAATTACTGACATGAGAAACATGTTCTACATGTGAAAGGAAAATGGAAGTTACTACTAAGTGGGAAAGGTCACTGAGGAACAGCTACATGTTCTATGATTGCCACCATGTGACATTCTGAGACAGGGAATCTGTGGAGACAGTAATATGGAGGAAGGGACAATTTGGCAGAACACTTGACTGCTCATGAAGTGACTCTAATAGATACAGGTCAACATCCAGTCACCCGTCTGTGTGAACCATAGAACACCAGTACCAAGAGGGAACTCTCTCACGCTAGCTATGGACTTCGGCGATCATGTCACTGTGAGGTCATCAACTGAAACAAGCAAGCACGTGCGCTCTTGTGGTGGACAAGGAGACATATGGGAACTCTGTACTTTCCACTCAGTTTTGGGGTGAGTCTAAAACTCCGTGGAGTGGGAATGAGCCCAGGAGCAATATGAAAAGATACAAACAAAGTAATCCCATCTGAAGATCTGGAAACGGACTTGAATTTGACCTCAGCATAAAGAAGAAGACGAGAAAGAGAAAGAAGAGGAGGAGAAAAAAGATGAGGAAGACGGGGAGGGAGGGCAAAGGGGAGGGGAAGAAGGAAGGGCAAGGAGAGACCTTTACAGCAGTGGTTCTCACCTTCCTAATGCTGCAACCCTTAACACAGTCCCCCATGTTGTGGTGATCCCAACAATAGTTGCTACTTCACGACTGTGATTTTGCTACTATAATAAATCGTAATGTAACTAACTGATGCACAAGATATCTGATATCTGGCCCTAAAGGGGGTCAAGATCCACAGGTTGAGAACCGCTGCTTTAAAGGAATTCTTCTCATTTATCAATAGTCTCTGGGATTCAACCCTAGGCTGGCAAAAAAGGGGGATCCAGATTAGAAGCTGGGCACAAAAGGGGTGCTTTTGATGGATGAGGGATCCACTAAAGGAGCAATGCGGGCTGGTATTTCCCCCATGAAGCATTCCTGGCTTTATTTTATGAGCCTACTTTGAAAGACTTGCCTGCTTGCTGTAACCATCCCCTCCCATCGCATTTCTGTGTGCCAACCAGATCAACGCTGATTAGCTGTAAGCATCCTAAGCAAAGACCTTGAAGGACCGTGCACACTCACTCTGCCCTGCTTCCTCCTGGAGTGCATGCTGTTCGCTGAGTTTGCCTGTTTTTTTTTTTTTTTGGTTTTGAGATAGTCTACCTTGAATTCTCAACCCTCCTGCCTCAGTCTCCTGAAAGCTGAGGTGACAATCATGTGCCAGTGTATAAAATAAAATCAATTAGTGGATAGAATACCACACAGAAGGAGAGGTATCTAACCAAGGTCACATGTACACTATGGCTGAATCATAACACTGAGAAGAGCAACTAGATACCCAGAGAGGTTTATAGAAAGTTAAGAAACTAAACAACTAGATACAGCTGTGGTGTGAAGTAGCTATGGTTTTTAACTTGATAACCAGATACAGCTATGGTGTGAAGCAGTTACAGTTTTTAACTTGATAACTAGATACAGCTGTGGTGTGAAGCAGCTATGGTTTAACTTGATAAATAGATACAGCTGTGGTGTGAAACAGCTATGGTTTAACTTGATAACCAGATACAGCTATGGTGTGAAGCAGTTATGGTTGAACTTGATAACTGGACAGCTGTGGTGTGAAGAAGCAGCTATGGCTGAACTTCATAACTAGATGTAGCTGTGGTGTGAAGCAGCTACAGTTTTAACTTGATAACTAGATACAGCTGTGGTGTGAAGCAGCTATGGTTTAACTTGATAACTAGATACAGCTATGGTGTGAAGCAGTTATGGTTGAACTTGATAACTACACAGCTGTGGTGTGAAGCAGCTATGGTTGAACTTGCAATGCCCCTGAGGCCTGCACCCTCGCAGGCTCATGGCTTTGGACAGTTAGTCCCTAGGTAGTGGCGCTGTTCAGAGAAAGTGTGGAACTTTTTGCAGTGTAGGGGAGAGCCTAAAGCCACTGAGGGCTCTCTGCAGCATGGTCTGTCACTGAGATGTGAGCAGGATTCACTCCAGCTGCCATAGATGGAGCACCAGCTGCCATACCTTCCCCAATATGATGGCATGTATCCCTTGAGCCATGAGCCAAAAGAAAGCCTTCTTCCCTCCAACTGCCTCTGTCAGGTATGCAGTCGCATCTACATGAAGAGTAAGTGGTACAAAGGTTAAGTTCAGAGCTGTGCTTGGAACCAACCAAAAAAGGCAGAAAACAGCATCCTAGGGCTAAAATCGGGATCCATTTCTTGGCCTGGGTGCTGGTTCCATGGGTATGTCTGTAGAAATATGCTTTTGTAAGATGTGTATTTTTTGTGTGTGTGAACTAATATGTTAATAAGAACAGAGCCAAAATATCTGCAGGGGCCTCAAGGCAAAAAAAAAAAAATCCACTGACAGCTGTGGAACTGAGCTTCGGCCAGATGCGGGCTCCCTCCAAGGAGCATCGGTGGAGCACAGCTGGGTGGGTCTGGTAGGACACTGTGGTCCTTCCAGGGTGGTCCCTCCTGCAGGACTTCTAAAATGTACTACGTGTACTGCTCAGCTGGTAGGAACTGGAGTGGCAGAGGTTGGAGCAAGGCCTGGAGAAGGTGGCTCAGACTGGCATCGTTTGTGTGTGTGTGTGTGTGTGTGTGTGAGAGAGAGAGAGAGAGAGAGAGAGAGGGGCGGGGGGAGCTTCCCACTGTGCTTGATGCTCAGGTATCACACCCCCCTTCAGGAGCATCTGGCCCACTGTTAACCAATGGTACAACCCCATGGTCTCCCCAGTGACTGTGACTGAACATGAAGCCTGGCCTTTTTCTTTCTTTCTTTCTCTCTCTCTCTCTCTCTCTCTCTCTCTCTCTCTCTCTCTCTCTCTCTCTCTCTCTCTTTCTTTCTTTTTTTATGATTTACTTATTTTTATTTCATGTTTATTGATGTTCTGCCTGCATGTGTATCTGTGTGAGGATGTCAGATGCCCTGGAGCTGGAGTTACAGAGTTGTGAGTCGCCATGTGGGTGCTGGGAACCGAACCCACTATCTTTGGAAGAGCAGCAGTGCTCTTAACTGCTGAGCCATCTCTCCAGCCAGTTCTCCAGTTGTGCTTGTTTTTCAAGACAAGTTTCTCTATGTACCCCTGGCTGTTCTAGAATTTGCTCTGTAGGCCAGGCTGGCCTCTGCTTCCTGAGTGCTGGGATTAAAGGTGTGAGCCATCACTGCCCACCAGAGCCAGGCCTTAGGCCTATCACCATACAGGAGACTCCCCTCAGCAGCAGACTCCGACCCACTTTAGGGTCAAAGGGAATGAAAGGTGTTCATTTTGTGACTCTGGTGAGAAAGTTCACAGCCACCGTTGCTAAGACAGCCAAGCCCTGAAGACTTCACAGGACACATTCTTTCCATAAAGCCAGCTGTCAGGGCAGGAGGACACGGGTATAATAAGAAACATCTCTGGCCCTGTCCTTGGTTTCTGGCACACTCTGTAACAAGAATGTCTCCTGGTATTCATAAGAAGCCCTTTGGCCAGTACTTGAGTTTCTGCTAATGAAGTGACTGTGGGGACTCCAGAGAGCTTCAGGGTGGGGCTGGTCTCCCAAAAGCCCCCGTCTTCAGCTTCACCCACTGTCCTCTGCAAGAGGACTAGGGTGTGACTCTGTGGGGCACTGAATACCGAGACCAGAACCAGAATATTAAAATAAACTTTAAGACGGGGGGAGGAGTGGGATGTCCAGAGAGTGACGTACTCGCTGTGTGAGCACAAGGACCTGAGTTTAGTTCCCAGCACCACATACCATCTAGGCATGGGGCCATGTGCCTCTGATGCCAGTGTTGCAGACACAGAGGGGACAGACGGCTCCTGGGGGCTCGCTGGTTACCCAGTCTAGCTGAAACACCGAACTCCAGATTCAGTAACAAACCCTGCTCAAAAAATAAGGTGGAGAGAAACAGAGGAAGACACCAGAAGTCAGCCTCCAGCCTTCACATGTGCTTGCTAGTGTGTGGGCATGTGTATACTGAGCACGCACACACACACACACACAGCCTTAGCTCAGAGACCTGTCAGACTAGTGAACACACTGGGGTTCACTAGCCGGGGTGACATACATAAAAAATTCAGTAGCTCCTTGGCCTCCCACATGCCATCCCCTATGCAGCCCTTCCACCTGCAGTGGGCTGAGCCCCTCCTATAAGCCAGGAATGGCAGGTAACACCATTTCCTGAGTCCCAGGAGCCAACCCGGCAGATGATGGAAATGAAGAAAAGGGCCTGGAGCCTCTGCTGTACAGACAGAGGTGAGAATCCTTAGCACCAGAAGCCTAGACAGCTAGGATCTGCAATAGGACTCTGAGGTGACTCTCTCACTGAGTCTTAGTCCTATAGGGACTGGGCCAAGTCTGGGAAGCCAGCGTCAGAGGCAGATGGACGAGTGGACACAACTGAGGCTGGAGGTTCAGAGAGCTGGCTGATACTGGACACAGTCGAGGGGGGAGTTCAGTGGGCGTGGCCAGGGTGCCTGTCAGCATGTCGGAAAGCCAGCCACTCTGCATTTACTGGAAGTCTGCTTTACTCTCTCCAGCCTGTCCGCTTTACTCTCTCCAGCCTGTCCAGACAAGGTTTCTGTTCTGAGCAGCTGTCAGCCATCCTTGCCTCGCCCTGCCCATTGCAGTATGGGCCCCCTCTGGCTAGGCTTGCTCCTGATGGCTCTAGCACTCCACCTGGGCCTCGTAGACCATCTCCTGCTCTGACGCATCCTCTCTCTTGGGAGTTAGTATCAAGCCCTCTGTGGGGAGGGTCCCGGTTCTGGGGCCTTACAAGATGCACAGAAGCTGGATGTGTGCCTCACACATGTAATCCAGACCTTGAACTCAATGACAGCCTCCTCTACATAATGAGATCTGATCTCACAAAACAAAAGTGTCCAACCCCTGTCCCAGAGTCAAGGAGACTCTGTCACAGGGGTACCTTGCTTCAGACCCTGCAAAGTGACCAGGACACTGTCCCCATTTCCTGAAACCTTGTCTCTCATGGTTCTCCCATCACCCCCAGCATAGCTCCAAGTCCCGCCCAGCCTCCGCATGGGCCTTTGCATGTGCTGTTCTCTATGCAAAGTTCTTTCCGGCAGATCCCCATGACTTGCCCAGCCCTCCAGGCTTTGGCTGGTGTCGAATCTCTGTGCATCCTCTGTGCAACAGCAGCGCCCTTTGCTCCTCCCCTCCTGCCCGCTGGACCATCTCTAGACCGCATCCTCGTCCAACTTGCACAGGATTTATTTATAAGATGGGTCCCGGTCTCTCCAGCTAGAATGGAGACTCCAGGAAGAGCAGATCTTATCTAATGTGTTTCTTGCTGTGTCCTCTGCAGCCAGAATGGCCTGGTGCAAAGTGGACACACAGCAGACTCACGGATGACAGTGGGATCTGAGTAAGAAAGAGAAAGGCTGACGAGAGGCACCTGACATGATGCTTCACATTCTTGTTGTGTGGCTGGGGGAGGGCCTGAACCTCCCTAGGTCTGTGGATACAGGCAGCCTCTACTTAGTAGGGTTGTTATACAAAATATATGTGGAGATCAGTGAGGAAAGGGCCTTGTTGCCAAGCCTGGTGAGTTCAATCCCACACAGTGGAAGGAGTGGACTGACTTCTTAAAGTTATCTTCTGACTTCCACATGCACCATGGCACACGTGCACCCACACACATATACACACATGCACCATGGCACACATGCACCTGTACACATATACACACATGCACCATGGCACACGTGCACCCACACACATATACACACATGCACCATGGCACACATGCACCCACAAACATATACACACATGCACCATGGCACACGTGCACCCACACACATATACACACATGCACCATGGCACACATGCACCCACACACATATACACACATGCACCATGGCACACGTGCACCTGTACACACATATACACACATGCACCATGGCACACGTGCACCCACACACATATACACACATGCACCATGGCACACATGCACCTGTACACATATACACACATGCACCATGGCACACGTGCACCCACACACATATACACACATGCACCATGGCACACGTGCACCCACACACATATACACACATGCACCATGGCACACATGCACCCACACACATATACACACATGCACCATGGCACACGTGCACCTGTACACACATATACACACATGCACCATGGCAGACGTGCACCTGTACACACATATACACACATGCACCATGGCACATGTGCACCCACACACATATACACACATGCATCATGGTATGCATCATGACACACATGCACCCACACACATATACACACATGCACCATGGCACACATGCACACACACATATACACACATGCACCATGGCACACGCGTACCCACACACATATACACACATGTACTGTGGCACGTGTGCACCCACACACATATACACACATGCACATGTGCACCCACACACATTATACACACATGCCCCCCAAATTAGTCTATCTTCAGTTACACAGTAGCATTCTGTGATAGTACACACAGAATGTGTGTGGTACTTAGATGTATTCTTACGTGCTTGTGGCTCAGAGCAATGACAGTTGCCAGTAGTAGATGAATAGCCAGGGAGGAGGCGCTTCTCAATCCATTTGAGACCAGAATACATTCTTAATTTAAAACTAAGCAGCAATGCCCAGGAATTATTAACTGCAGTTGGGTGATAAGTACATAGAAATCCTTATCCATTCTTTGATTCATAATACAAATATTTGTCAATACTAACGGGGAAATGGAGAGATGGGTCAGTAGTTAAGAGCACTGGCTGATCTTCCAAATGACCCAAGTTCTACATGGCAGCTCACAACTGTCTGTAACTTCAATTCCAGGGAACCCAACGCCCTCACACAGACATACATGCAGGCAAAAATACCAATGTATGTGAAATAAAAATAAATTTTCAAAGAGAGTTTTAAAAATAAATCCCAGGCTTCTCCTCCATGACTATCCCAGAATGCTAGCAACACATGGGGGAAAGGATGTAGTGGGTGTTCTCCCCAGCCACTCTATAGAGGAGAGTCCTGGTGTCCCAATAAATTCCCCAAGACTCCAGGGCTCCAGAGTCCAAAATATGGGCCATCCCGGGCCCATTAAAGGCTGAGAAGTCAGCAGATGCAGGGGTGAGGGTGCCTGGGCTGGCTCTCTAGGGTCCAGAAAAGCTACAGTCACTGATGGCAAAGAGAAGGTGGGCCCAGGACTGGACATGGGGGCTCTCTGGAGGATAACCAATGGCTTCCCACATATACCACTAACTTGCTTGTGATGAGCAAGTGCTAGGGCCACACCATGGCCTCTGGTCTCACCAACTCTTTCCCTCACACTGCTAATGAGGAGTCCCATGGCATCTGAGTAAGGGACCCTGTAAGTCCTTCACAGGGCAGTGCTGAAACTGGAACCCTAGCGAACAGTGAGCTCTCAAACATACTCCTGCCACCTGCACACTGTGGGAGAAGAAAGGCACAGTTACATACAACACCACTCTGCCTTGCCTACACCTCCCCAGTCTCCTCCTGTGTGCAGCTCAGCCATCCTCGCCGCTCGCACTGGTTCCGCCCTCACCGCTCGCACTGGCTCTGTCCTCGCCATTCTCATTGGCTCCGTATTTATTGCCAAGGCCTGAATTCTTACAATTAAAAACACCTCCAGTGTGTCTCCATCCTCTTTCCCAAAGGATGAGCCCCACAGCTCTCAAGTGTTGGCATCACACAGAGCTTGCTGGTAAAACAGAAGTGTAGGCTCCACCCCAACTTCCTGAGTCAAAGTCTGCCTAACTTAATTTGTTTAGGGGATTGTACAAATGCATGTTCAAGATGGGGGAGGGCTCTCGCCTGAGTTTTGGGCACACTTGTAGCATCTCCACTGAGCATCTCTGGCTGGAAGGACTTCCTGTCCTCTGACCCCAAAACCATTTCTGCCACTGGTCACAAAGTAATAAAGTAGGTCAAGGGGACTCTGAGCATACACGCGCTGGCTTCCTGAAAACAGGCTTCTTTGTGTTCTGTGAAAGGTGCCGAGCCCTCAGTCCTCGGTTCATCCCCTACACAACAACCCACTGTATGCAGGGCTGCTGCCTCACCTCATCCTCCCATGCGATTTGAGACCAGGGAGACTATTCTACCATGCAGGTGACCACTTGAGCTGCTTGTGAAAATAATTGTTCTGATCCTTTGTACTTTAGTAATGACACTGTGTACCTGGGCTTACTTCCATGATTGTGCGCGTGCGCGCGTGTGTGTATGTGTGTGTGTGTGTGTGTGTGTGTGTGTATGTGTGTGTGTGTGTTTACTAAGCAAGCACTTTTCCACGTGGGTGGAAAGGCTCATGCACAGGTCTGTGTGCTGACGGAGATCCTGACTTTGAGGGAGGCAGAGATCCTGCCTTTCATAGGCACCTACTGTATACATGTTCTCACTTGGTCATTGTGCCCTTCCTTACAGATGATGGGACAGGAGCTCTGCTTCAAAAGGAGGAAAAGCAGTGTGAACTACTAAAGCTCACAGATGAAGGAGACCAATGTTGGGTAAGATGCCTGAGTATGCATGTGACATGGTCACTAACACTTGATGATTGTCACACACCTGTGGGGCAAACTGGGCATTGTTGGGCTGCTCTGGTGAGCTGACAGGCTTAGAAGGAAGAGGCTCCGCAGAGCTGTAACACTGCCAGAAAGGTGACCTTCCTCACAGGCCTCCAGGAAGGAGTGGGAGAGGGAAGCTCTAATATGTCAGTGTGATGGCCTGGTGTCTTCCAAACCCAGTGGAGGGTGCCCATTCATTCCCTCTTGACCTGTGCTTTTGTGGTACCAATACTGAAGGCCAGCACTATCCAACATGCTGGGAACAAGGTTCCCATCCTCATGGCTCAGCAACCATGCCTGTGGACAGGACTTGCCCTGTCTTTTCTCCAGCACGGTGTGCAATTGTGAAGACCAACCAATGAGAGCCTGGATCTGCATACTGGATCAGCAATACCCAATGGTTGGTGCAAGGAAGGGTAGGCGGCCCAGGGCATGGATGAAGCAATGGAGTTTCAGAGGATGCAGAACAGAGGTGCCTGTTGCCAGGCTTGTGCTCCACCCCCATCCACCCCAGCAGCTGCCTATAAATAAAGTCAGCACAGAAGAAAGCTGAGAAGGCTGGACAAAGCCCTGAAGACATTGTGTGAGCCGCTGGATCCCACGGTGCCAGAAGCTCTCAGGACCCTCTTGGACCTTGAGCAGAGCCACATGCATTCTATGTTTGCACAACGGCTGAGTTTCTGGCAGGTTGTATTTCATAAAGTCCATGACCTTGGAGGCAGTTTTTCTCTGCTTTTCTGGTAGAAGTTCAGAGAGGTTAAGTGGTTTGAACAAAGCTGCACAGCAGCTGTGTGGAGTCTAATCGGCCCAAAGCCCACCTACCCTCTTGCCACTGTTTCCAGGTGGCAATTTAGTAAGACAGGGATCCCACATGGGGAAGACAGGGGCTCCTGAGAGGTCCCACAAGGTAATTACCATGGAACCGGCTCCACCCTGAGGCGACAAGAGGGAAGTGGAGGTGGAAAACTGGCAGCTGCTGTGGCTTTCTAGACTTTTATTTCTGCCATAGGAAAGTGTGGACAGTCTGCGTCTCCACAGTCACAACGGCCAGTCACACTGGGCATGTGGCTCCACATGGTGGCAGTGTGCTGGGGATAAATAGGAGCCCTGCTCAGATGGGTCAGCACGGCTGCCCAGCTCCAAAGGCAGTGTCCCGTGCTGTGCGAGGCATCTGAGCTGGTGACCTATGTGGCAGCTCCAGGTGATGACTTGGGAATTGTCCAGCCTACCAGCTCATCTTCCTTTGGACTGCTCCCCCACACTGAACCCTGCAGATGCTGAGGTGAAGCCGATGCAATCGCATGCTCCCAGAGTGCAGGAGAAGCAGCCAGATCCCTGCAAGAAGCAGCTCAGACAGAAGCTGGGAGGGCAGGTGCCAGGGAAACCCCCTGGTGTGAGCACAGTTAGCCTCCCACTGTCCCCTTATGAAATAAAAAGACACAGTCAAGCTGGGCCGCTGTGAGCCTGACCTCTTCCACGTGGGCACTGAGCTTCAGTTTACCTGTCTGTACAGTGAGGCGGCAGGGCTTGGTTTCCTGAAGCACTCATTTGCTCTGGCATCTGTGACCACAGCGGAGGGAAAAACCGGCCTTAAGCCAACTCCACTACTGGACCAGCAGGCGACAAACATCTTTCTGCCAACCTACTCTACCACAGAGGCCAAAACAGACTGTGAGGAAACCGCTGTATTCCACCCATGGGATCCACCGCAGCTGGCACCCCGCACGGACACGGCACTCCACCGCAGCCAGCACCCTTCGTGGACACGGCACTAAACCGCAGCTGGCACCCCGCGTGGACACGGCACTCCACCGCAGCTGGCACCCTGCATGGACATGGCACTCCACCGCAGCTGGCATCCTGCGCGGACACGGCACTCCACCGCAGCCAGCACCCTGCTTGGACACTGCACTCCACCGCAGCTGGCACCCCGCGTGGACACGGCACCCCACTGCAGCTGGCACCAATGGCACCCCGCGTGGACACGGCACTCCACCGCAGCTGGCACCCCGCGTGAACACGGCACCCCACTGCAGCTGGCACCAATGGCACCCTTCGTGGACACGGCACTCCACTGCAGCTGGCACCCCGCGTGAACACGGCACCCCACTGCAGCTGGCACCAATGGCACCCCGCGTGGACACGGCACTCCACCGCAGCTGGCACCCCGCGTGAACACGGCACCCCACTGCAGCTGGCACCAATGGCACCCTGCGTGGACACGGCACTCCACTGCAGCTGGCACCCCGCGTGAACACGGCACCCCACTGCAGCTGGCACCAATGGCACCCCGCGTGGACACGGCACTCCACCGCAGCTGGCACCCCGCGTGGACACGGCACTCCACCGCAGCTGGCACCCAGCATCCAACCTGCAGAGCCCTTCCCATGTCTCTCACAGGTTCCCGGATGAGAAATGAATCACAAAAACCAAAAAGATAAAATTAGCCCACCCTGCCCAGGGGTAATTTATGCAAGGACCAACCCCAGGAGGGAGGACTTACGCAGGCTCAGGGTTGGCAGAGGGTAGCCTGGCCATCTGGAGCCCCTGTCTCTGGACTCGTCTATTTTTGCTCTCAGCTTCCTGGGCCGATGACACCGACTCTAGAGCTTTCTTAAGTCCCTCCTTGTCCCCTCCCTGGCAGCAGACCTGCAGCAAACGGGACACTTGCCTGGGCTCCTGGTAGGTACCTATCCTCCCATCTTACTGCCCTTATTCCATGGGCAAGGAAAATAAGGCTCAGAGAGGCTGCTTGGGAAACTACAGAGAAGTAACAAAACTGGATTCGAAGCCAGACCCCTGCTTTCCCTTTCCATAGGTTGTAATGCTTTCCCATGCTTGGCACTTCCCCTGGTCTCCAGTCCTCAGGTGAGTGAGACAGGAGGACACCGGCATGCCTACAGCCCATGCCTACTATGTGTTTTCCAGTTTCAGTCTCTGAAATCCAGGCCCTATTCCATCCACTGGCAAGGTGGCATGTTCTTACTAACCCAGAGCAAGGGGCTCACAGAGACAACAGCAAGCGTGAGTACCATTGCAGAGATCCTGCTGCTGGGCTTTGTGCAGAGAGCAAATCTGGGTGGGAGTGGGGGACTCCCTGCATGCAGGGTCACGTACAAGCCCGACAGAGACCCTGTGTTAGTTTTCATCCAGGAAGCTGTTCCTATCTGAGGGACCCATGGGGTACACAGGAGCTTCTGGATGGAGGTTCATCTGAAGGCCGGTGAGGCAGGTAAGTTACCTCTCCTTCTTGAGCCTCATTAGTGTGCTCATGTGTGGCAGGGAAGGGGAGAGAACTGTAGGCTAGGTAGAGGAGACCGTAGAGTCCAATGGCAATGGTAACTCAAGTGTCCTGCATGAAGGAGGGCATCTTCCAGAGGAAGCCAACACCACAGCCACCCATGCAGAGAGAATTTACTTCCATCCTGGGGGCTGGCAGCTGAGCTGCTGTGTGGGCAGCTGGGAGGAGCACCGCCTACTCCCTAGGATGTAGTTCAAATCAGCTCAGCTGCGGGTCTCCGGGAGTGAGCACAGCTGTCACGGCCAGGGCCCTGGGTTAGAACTTCCCAGCTATACTGTGTGGGCCTCTTCTCACCAAAACTGGTGTGCCAAGAGGCCAAGTGGCCCACTCAAAGCCCCCAGTCAGATGGGTCCCCTGCTTATGGAGCTCATAGGTATGGGGCTAGACAGGTACACCTGTAACTCCAGCACTTGGGAGGCTGGGGCAGGAGGATCCATGTGAGTTTAAAGCCAATCTGGGCTACATGGTGAGGCGATCTCCCCATGCCTCAGCTTCCCCAGTTGTACATGGGAACTAACAATGGCAGCCACCTCAGGTTATTCTGAGGATGGAGTTAAGATGCATCACGAGGTACTGAGTGGCACCTAACTCGGGTAAGCTCTCAGTACACACGAGAGATGTGAGACTGGACCACTGTGCAAATCCCTCTAACATTATGCTCACGACCTTCACTTGAAGCCAGGTCAGGCCAGCACCTTCAGAGTAAGGCAACAGCAGAAGAGCAGGAGCCAGCAGCCAGAACAGAGGGGCCGACAGGTGCCTTGCCACCACCAGCACACACCAGCTCCTTGGTGTTTCAGAGATGTTCTCTCCCCGGTGGAAAACAGAACCAACGGTGGCTGTTCTCTGCTTCCCTGGGAGTCCCCACTGTTGTCACAGCTCCCTTCCCAGAAGACTGGTCGCAGAGCTCTCTCTAAGAGGGCAGAGGGACCTTGGAGTAGCGGTTCTTCAGCTGGCCACTTCAACTACCAGGAGGGAATGTGGCTTGGTGCTGGGGAGGACTGCGCCAGGGCCAGCCACACACTCCTCTGCTTTTGGAATGTAATCCCTGCTGTCTGCACTCTCTGACCACACACCACTGCCCAGAAAGCCAAGGCCAAGCAGGCTGCCTGCCTGGGCAACAACTGCCAAGATGAGCACATTGGGTGGCCTTGTGAGAGAGAGGTGGATGGGCAGCCAGATGGCATGAGTACCACTCCAGCTCTGCCAGCGGCCAACCATGTGGGTGGCGTTGAGAATGCCATTTAGGAATCCGTAAAATATCTTGGTTTCTCCACCTGAGCAATGGCCACAGCCAGGGGACCTGTTTTGCAGGGCAAGCTGGTCCGGATCCAGGTGGGGCACGCGGGTGCTCTGCCTTTTGCAAGGCTGCAGGTAAAGCCACATGTTGTTCTCCCAGCACCAACGTAGAACCGGGAGAATGATGTGCCCCAGAGACTGAGGCAAACCCTTGCCTGGGCCAACATGGTTCTAAGACACCCAGTTCCCAGGGGACAGTCTGGCCCCAAGCTGCTTTCTTCTCCTGCCCACCCTGCAGTCCAACAGAGATCAAATCCACATCGACAACAGACCCATTGAAAAATCTGCCAATGTGTCCAAGGTGTGGGGTTACATTAGGTACTATGCTCCTGGCCACCTCCTCAGAGCAAATGACCTGGACAGCCTTTTTCCTCTGCAGGCCCCTCTCCAGAACCTTCCTGGCCAAGCAGAGTAGAAATCTGATCACCAGTGCATTCCCAGGCAGCAGTGTCCTCTGGGACACCGCTGACCGTGGATGGGAGGCGTCACGATAGCGAGAGCCAACCCAGTCTGCCCACCAGGGATGCAGGCTCAGCACCCTGTGAGGTGATGACGAGCTAAGGCAAAGGCAGAACTCTATGACACGGATGCTGCCCGGCACCTGCCCTTCGCCTGGCCAGCCCTTTGCCCTTAAGGTTGCTCGGTGACGTGAGAGCTGTTATTTCTGGTTCGTAGTGGGTAAGGCCAAGCCACAGAAAGAGGTGCTACAGATCTGGAAATGGTGGCTCTGGGAGAGCTGGGTCAGGATCCCAAGGACAGCACTCTGATCCCAGAGGCTGCTGATCTTTTGAAGTACCTCTACCTCTGCCCTGCTCCCAGCTCTTCAGAACTGTGCCACTGAACAGGGTCAGAAAAGGGGAGAAGAAGAAGGAGAGGAGTCGCCAGGGGCCAGGGAAGCAGACTTCTACCCAGATCAAAGGAGGACAGCGAAGGATATCTGGCATCATGGAAGGTGTTTGTTTCTTCACAAGCTCTCAATGGGAAAATTTAAGTATCAATTAATAGATTTTTAAAGCATAACAGGTTTCCATAGCCCAGCAACAACAAATCTAGAGCACCCCAAGAAAGCTCTGGGATAAGATGGTAACTGACTTAAACGTCCAGCAGTAGGGGGAGTGGCTAGATACACAGTGATAATGATAGTTCTGCATGTGAAGACATAATCAAACTGATGCTCATGGCTCAGGCCCGTAATCATGGTACTCAGAACAGAGGCGGGAGGATCAACAAGTTAGAAGCCAGGTTAGGCTACACAGCAAAAAGGGGCTTTTGTGGGAGGTGGACATGGAGAAAGCCCAGTCAGGGGAGTGCTTGCTCTGCAAACATGAGGACATAAGTTCAAACCTACTCCCCCTCCCAGGTGAAAAAGCCAGGTGCGCCAATGTATACCTGGGAGGGGGTGCAGATGGTGTCCCAGGGCTTGCTGGCCAGCCCGTCTAACCAAATCAATGAGCTCCAGGGTTGGTAAGATAGAGAATAACAGTCACAGGTGACACGTGACTGAGAAAGACATCTGATTCTGACATCTCGATTCTGCATGCACAAGCACACGTATACACACACGTGACATGCACACACCCGACATGCACTCACAGAGGCACACACACTATACAAAAGCTGGATTTTGTAGGTAGAATGTTAAGTGAGGATTGCTGAACCCAGGACTCAGTCCTGCAGTACTCAGACAACTATCGCTGTCTATGTTCGTATGCTATACATCTGTGTACAGAAAGAATACTGGAGGGCTCTGGTGGCCACTAACTAGCCTTGTGGGGCCTGGAATGTGGTGGCTGCTATAGAAAACCTTGTTTGTCAACATCCCACTTTCACAGTAAATATATGCATGTATGTTCTTTATATGATTAAAACTCAGCACAACAAAATTTAAAAGGCAAAAAGATCTGCCTTGGAAAACAGTTACCAGGCCCCTTGAGCAATACCCACAATAGGGATGGGGGATTCAGAGAAAATTCTAATATCCATGTACACAGGTCGATCGTAGTCTCTGCTGAGCCTGGTTAGGAAAATGGGAGCCAAGACCAAGGTCTCTCTACCCACACATAAGGTCATTAGGGAGAAGCGCTGTACACATTAGATCCTAGGAAGGGGGAGGCTGAAGAATGTGGATCCACTTGTGACTTAGTCAGAGGTAAACAGCTTGGCTATCAAGAGCAGCCTTCTCTTGCCTGCACTACCCAGCTTCCTCAGTGACCTCCGGCCTCCGTCCCAGAAGCTGCCTAGCTCCTGACCAGCTTCTCGGGTGCTTCAGGGTAAAGGGTGCATCTGGGAGGTGAAGCTCAGAAAGGAAAGAGGAGAAAGCAGGGACGCATACCAAGTGTTCATGGGACCAAATACCCAACTGTGACACTGTACTCAGGCAAGAGCCCTGACTGCCCAGTGAACCCTAACTCCAAACAGGTTGAACCTGACAGCCCCAGCTAAACCCTAAGTTGGGGCCAGGTAACAATCAAATGCCAATGACATCACTACTGTAAGTCAGCTCCAGTGTGGAAAGAAGAGCCAGGAGGAACAGACCTCAGCTCTGCCTTCAAGGAACCACACACAAACCTTCCAACATCATTGACCCTTTGGGAGCCTCAGTTAATCCATCTATCAGTTGGGCCAATGATGGCTGGCTGTGGGTAAGATGAGCTAATGATGCCTTTTTGTGGAAAACAATGGCTTTATTAACATAAGAGGTCACAGCCACACTCCAGGTGCACCCGAGGTGCCAAGAAAATAAATGGGCAATGCCTGGACTCTAAACCAAAACAGTCATCGAAGTGAGGAGAGGGCTGTTACTGGAAGGCACTAATTGATTTGCCTGAGACAAAATAAGCAGTTGATGGTGCCCTGACTCCTGGGCAGCCTTAGAGGATTACACTGTGTGTGTGTGTGTGTGTGTGTGTGTGTGTGTGTGTGTGTGTCCTGCCAAACAGGCTGGGAGTGTCCTTTGAGAAATAAGGACACTGGGAAGCAAGGCAGTCCTGCATGACATTCACCAGGGAAATTGCCAGCTTTGGGGGAGGGTGGGTAGCAGAAGGAAACCTGAGGCCAGGGCCACTGACCTGGAACCTGCTCCCTCCCCACCCTACCCCCGACAGAGTGCCCACCCAGGTTGCCACTCTGCCAGTGTGACCGGAACCACTGTCAAAACCCAGGCACCTCAGTGACTCTGGGCTGGTTGGCCAGCAGCCCATGCTGGGTCACTGAGAAAGGCCTGCCCTGTCCCACCCTGTCCTGTAGGAGTAGGGAGACTCTGAACAGCAGCTGCCCAGCCTCTGGCTGCTGCAGAACCCAGCTGGTCTGAAAGCATAACAGAGAGAGAGCCAGGGGCACCCTTAACAGGGCCCCACGGAGACGGGTGAGGCTGGTGCTTGTGGGAAGGGTGCTCCCACAGCTCTCTCCTGGGCAGCACCCCCTCCTTGGGCTTGTGGCCACATGCAGGCCCAGGCACACCTTGGGTTGTTCCCAGAAACCCAAGGACAAGGTGGGTCCCTCAACTCAGGAAAGAGGCTGGGAAGAGCGGAGGGAGGAACTTCTAAACACTACGCAACAGTCCTTTGGAGTGGCCCA
Organism: Arvicola amphibius; assembly: GCF_903992535.2. NCBI lineage: Eukaryota > Metazoa > Chordata > Mammalia > Rodentia > Cricetidae > Arvicola > Arvicola amphibius. The sequence continues at coordinate 82,271,107 of NC_052051.1, read as the reverse complement.
GCTTTTAGGTGTGGCAGGAATGCAGGCCCCAGACCTGGCCATTAGAGGATCCACATAGAAGGCAACTTCAGGCCATTGTCCCTTCTTACCCACAGCCCTGTCCCCAGGTCTCCAGAAAGCAGGCTACAAGCCCCGGTGACCCCAGCCTCTACAACAAGCCCTAACTTCCCTCCTTGAATACAGGCCCAAAGAATCTGGACACCCCACTGGCTGCTCTCCAGGCCACACCCCTGAAGCTCTGGTGTTAGAGGTGGGGAGGGAATGAAGCTTCCCCAACAGCTGTTAGACCATGATCAGGACAGCTTAGGAAGGCTGTGGCCTCATCCCAGGGGCCTGCAGGCTCACCACCAGAACTGCCTCATAGTATAGGCTGATAGCTCGTCCCTGGCAATTCCCTGGACCCAAGGGCAGCCTCCCTGACAGGCAGAAAGAAGGAGTGTGCACCAGGGTGGTCTTGTCCTCCTCTAAATCACCAGGACCGCCTGTATCCCCATTACAAGCCTCCCACCACAAGGCAGTTCTCAACCTAAAAGCTGGCCCCATCTCACCTCTCCTGAGGAGCCATCAGGAGCGCCTCAGTACTTCCAGGGCAACTCCTTCCAGTCCAGAGCCATCTCCTCCTTCTCCCAAATGCCAAGCCCACCTGTCACTCAATGGACCACATGCCATTGTTATTTTTCACATAACTTGTCACCTTTGCACACTGTTCTCAGTGCCCAAGTGCCCTTCCCTTCCCTCCACCTGATACACTTCTGCTGGGTTCTTTTTTGGGGGGTGGGGGTGTCCAGCTGCTCACCAACCTCTGGGGTGTAAAAACCCGCACTTCCTTCCCCAAGGCCCAAAGCCAATCCTTAAACTTCCCGCCTTCACTCAAAGCCAGGCTAGGCGCCAGTGCTGCTCAAACTCTCTGTGGTCAAGAGACTTTGTTTCAGCTTCCAAACAGCGACCCATGGTTGGCATTGTAAACCACGATGGAAATGGCATGGGGACCACATGTTGCAGTGAGAGTTTCTCCAGTTTGTTCTCCAAGTCTGTACCGCTCTCCCTACAGACGACCTCTAACACTTGCCCACCTCGGCCAGAGGTCCACCCAGCACACACTGGACAGCACTGGCCAGGATGCTGCTTGCCTAGTGCTCCAAGGAGATCCAGTAGCGTTTGCATTTCCAGATTCCAAAAGGGCACTGCTCAAATACCTGATGGCAAAACATTTGGTGGGAAAGTCTGAACACCCCATAATACAGCTCCACTTGCGCCAAGAGCCCCCATTTCCCAGACTGACCTGGTTCATGGTTTTTTGTTTGTTTTATTGATTTTTATTGAGCTCTACATTTTTCTCTGCTCCCCTCACTGCCGCCTCTCCCCTCCCCTTCAATCCTCTCCCATGGTCCCCATGGTTGCAATTTACTCAGGAGATCTTGTCTTTTTCTACTTCCCATGTAGATTAGATCCATGTATGTCTCTCTTAGGGTCCTCATTGTTGTCTAGGTTCTCTGGGATTGTGAATTGTAGGCTTGTTTTCTTTGCTTTATGTTTAAAAACCACTTATGAGGGAGTACATATGATAATTGTCTTTCTGGATCTGAGTAACCTCACTCAATATGTTTTCTAGCTCTATCCATTTGTGGGCAAATTTCAAGATGTTATTTTTTTCTGCTGTGTAGTACTCCATTGTGTAAATGTACCACATTTTCCTTATCCATTCTTTGGTCAAGAGGCATTTAGGTTGATTCCAGGTTCTGGCTACAACAAACAATGCTGCTATGAACATAGTTGAGCACATGTCCTTGTGGCACAATTAAGCATCCTTTGGATATATACCCAAAAGTGGTATTACTGGGTCTTGAGGAAGACTGTTTCCTTATTTTCCGAGAAATCGCCACACTGACATCCAAATGGGTTGTACCAGCTTGCATTCCCACCAGCAATGCAGGAGTGTTCTTTTTACTCCACAACCTCTCCACCTTAAGTTGTCATCAGTGTTTTTGATCTTGGCCAATTTTACAGCTGTAAGATGGATACTCAGAGTTGTTTTGATTTTCATTTCTCCGATGACTAAGGATGTTGAGCATTTCCTTAAGTGTCTTTCATCCATTTTAGATTCCTCTGTTGAGAGTTCTATGTTTAGGTCTGTACCCCTTTTTTGTTGTTGTTGTTAGATTATTTGTTCTTTTGATGACTAATTTCTTGAGTTCTTTGTATATTTTGGAGATCAGACCTCTGTCCAATGTGGGGTTAGTGAAGATCTTTTCCCATTCTGTAGGCTGTCGTTTTGTCTTGTTGACCGTGTCCTTTGCTCTACAGAAGCTTTTCAGTTTCAGAAGGTCGCATTTATTAATTGTTTCTCTCAGTGTCTATGCTGCTGGGGTTATGTTTAGGAAGTGGTCTCCTGTGCCAATGCATTCAAGAGTACTCACTTTTTCCTCTATGAGATTCAGTGTGGCTGGCTTTATGTAGAGGTATTTGGTCATTTGGACTTGAGTTTTGTGCATGGTGATAGATATGGGTCCATTTTCATTCTTCTACATGTTGATATCCAGTTATACCAGCACCATTTGTTAAATATGCTTTCCTTTTTCCATTTTTTTTTTTGCTTTTTTGTCAAATATCAGATGTTCGAAGGTGTATGGATTAATATCCAGGTCTTTGATTTGGTTCCATTGGTTCTCCTGTCTGTTTTTATGCCAATATCAGGTTGTTTTCAGTACTGTAGCTCTGTAGTAGAGTTTGAAGTTAGGAATTGTGATGCCTCCAGATGTTCCTTAACTGTACAGGATTGTTTTGGCTATCCTGGGTTTTTTGCTTTTCCATTTCAAGTTGAGTACTGTTCTTTCAAGGTCTGTGAAGAATTTTGCTGGGATTTTGATGGGCATTGCATTGATTCTGTAGATTGCTTTTGGTAAGATTGTCATTTTTACTATGCTAATTCTACCTAATCAAGAGCATGGGAGATCTTTCCACTTTCTGGTGTCTTCTTCAATGTCTTCCTTCAAAGATTTAAAGTTCTTATCATACAAGTCTTTCACTTGTTTGGTTAGAGTTACCCCGAAATATTTTATGCTATTTGTGGCTATTGTGAAGGGTGATGTTTCTCTGATTTCTTTCTCAGCCTATTTATCATCTGTGTAAAGGAGGGCTACTGATTTTTATTTTTAGTTAATCTTGTATCTGCTACATTACTGAAAGTGTTTATATGTTGTAGGAGTTCCTTGGTAGAATTTTTTAGGGTTGCTTATGTAAACTATCGTATAGTCAGAAAATAATGAGAGTTTGACTTCTTTTCCAATTTGAATCCCCTTGATCTCCTTTTGTTGTCTTATTGCTCTAGCTAGGACCTCAAGAACTATATTGAATAGATATGGAGAGAGTAGACAACTTTGTCTTGTTCCTGATTTCAGTGAGATCACTATGAATTTCTCTCTATTTAGTTTGATGTTGGCTGTTGGCTTGCTGTTTATTGCTTTTATTATGTTTAGGTATGTTCCTTGTACCCCTGTCTCTCCAAGAACTTTATTATGAAGTGTTGTGGGAGCTCCTTCCGCTCCTTCAGCCAATAGCCGCTGAGATACCAGCCCATTGGGGCGTGGTCTCTCTTTTTAAAAATGCGGCCACTTCCCTCCACTTGTGCTCTGGCTTCCGGCTCTGCTTCCAGCGACTAGGCTCCCTTTCTGATTGCACAGAGGGCTGTTGGCTGGGACTGTGATCTGTAAGTTTTTCCCCTTTAAATAAATAACCATTCTCTTAATTATAATTTCAAACTGGTGTGGGATTGTTTGTGACTTACACCTTCAATGAAGGGATGTTGTATTTTGTCAAAAGTTTTTTCGGCATCTAATGAGATGATCATGTGGTTTTTATTTTTCAGTTTGTTTATATGGTGGATCACATTGACAGATTTTCATATGTTGAACCATCCCTGCATCTCTGGGATGAAGCCAACTTGATCATGGTGGATGATGGTTCTGATGTGTTCTTGGATTCGATTTGCCAGTATTTTATTGAGTATTTTTGTATCAATGTTCATGAGTGAAATTCATCTGTAATTCTCTTTCTTAGGAATGTCTTTATGTGGTTTGAGTACCAGGGTAATTGTAGCCTCATAAAAAGAGTTTGGTAATGTTACTTCTGTGTCTATTTTGTGGAACAATTTGAGGAGTATTGGTATTAGTTCTTCTAGCAGAACAGTAACTCACAGCTGCTCACCTAGGCCAGATGTCCACCCAGCACACACCGGACAGCCCTGGCCAGGATGCTGCTTGCCTAGTGCTCCAAGGAGATCCAGTAGGATTTGCATTTCCAGATTCCAAAAGGGCACTGCTCAAATACCTGATGGCAAAACATTGGGTGGGAAGGTCTGAACACCCCATAATATAGCTGCACTTGTGCCAAGAGCCCCCATTTCCCAGACTTACCTGGGTTATGGTTCTTTGTGCCCTATGTTTTCACTGCACTACCCGGCAGCCAAGGGGAGGGATGAGGAAGCCACCAGTCACCCAGGGCAAAGATCCTGCAGGCCAGGCCACCACCAGCAGTAACACAGAGTAAGTGATCTTGGCTCAGCCTTTACCAGCTGTGTGACCTTAGACCTACATTTCACCTTACAAACTGGATCCCAAAACATCAGCATCACGGGATGGCTGAGGTTAGAACGACTGTGCACACATATGTGCCTCCTGCAGGCATGGCTGATACTGGTGATTAGAGGGAGCTCACAGGAAGCTCAACATTTCTTGGCATTTCATACTACACCTTTGGGGGTAAGTCCTGTTCCAGCTGCTAAGCCATGGGTCTTTTGGGCACACTTCCTCTTCTCTTCCCAAGGCAAGGGGCTTCCCTCTCCTCACCACAGCCACTCACTTGGACACTGAGTCTTCGGCAAACGCCAAGCCCCCTGGCTAGTCTGACTTGCCTTCTGGAACCCAGCTGGCCTGCAGAGGGGCTTTACAGGCACATAGATAGACTTGGGCACACACAGGGTGAGCCACCCTAACCGTAGTGGGGCTGTGAGGTTTGAGCTAGGTCCCAACAACAGTTCTCCACCCTCCAGAGTCACACCCTATCTCAGGCCATGATAATATTGGGTCCACTGGATGCGTCCCCATGACAAGCTCCCTCACAACAAGCCTTCTCCTGCAGGAATCAAGGGTCTGTTTGGCCACTGTTCCTGCCTCTCTTGTATCCTAAGCCAGGTACTCCATCACCAGGGCCGCTGGCAGTGGGACCTTTTCTTGACCCTCATTCTTTCTCTCCAGAAAACTCTGAGAAAACAGGCGACAACAGTCTGTGAGCTCTGGCACTGTGGGAGTGGGTCCACATTTACTTTCTCGGTGATGTCCACACCAGCTCAGTTCATGGTTGAGTCAAATCATATCTAGATCCCCACTCCCACCCCTGTAGCCTGCTCGCCGTGTGTTTACTTACAACCCTTCTCCAAGTTTTGAAACTGCTTCCTACAAATATATCCAGGAGTGAGACCCTGGGGCACAGGAGAAGGTGAGGTTTGGACTCTGGCCACTCTAACGCACATGACTTTCCATAAGTCACTTCTAGCCTCTGAGCCTCAGTTTCCTCAATGGCACAATGAGGTGTCCTGTGAGCTTACCTGCCTGCCTTAGGAGTCTGGATAAAGGTTTGGGGGAAGGCAGAACAGGGGTGTGGTGGAATTCTGAGTCTCCTTCTGTGTCAGAGGGCAGAGTAGAAAGCTTCAGAGGTTCAGGTGTGTCTTGTGGAAAAGATAGAACCGCCTCCACAGACACCCTGCTCTGAGGCCAATGCCAGGAGGAAGGGCGCCAGCTGTCCATGTCTGGTTCCTTCCTCCATCGTCCCTTCATCTGAGACTCTTGGTCGAGCCAAGTGTGATGCTGCATTCTAAGTCTGAGGTTCCCAGGGTGGGGAAGGTCTGGACACAGCTGCGTCAGCCAAGATCCTACCAATCAAATCCGTTTTAAAGCACAAGAACCCTGTTGGGAGTTATTAGATAAGATAGAAAGTGGCCCCTAAGGCTTCCTTTGTGATGCAGCTTTCACAGAGTGAACGGGAAGAGTCTAAGCTGTGTGCCCTTCAGTCAGTCAAGGGACCTCTCTGAGCCACAAGTTCCCCTTCCATAAATGGATGCTAAGGTCCCTGATACTCAATAAATGTCCCCCACCCCAGAAGCTGAACAGTGGCTCAGTTTGGCACTGACAACAAAGAGGGAAAGATTTTCTTTCACAAATATGAGGCAGGATTGATACCCTCATCTCGGTGGCCAGAAGAGGAAACTGAAGCCAGTCAGGCTAAACAGCAGTCAGGGTGAGGAACGAGTGCCCGAGGGTGTAGCCAGACCACGGCAAGCACAGAGGCCTCCATCCATCTCTTTTTGGGCACCTTGTTCTCAGTAAGGGATACAAGATTATCTCCATGCCCAGGACATGCTTCCCTGGTGCACAGTGACTATACATCCAGGAAGGTAGCTCCAAGTTAAGCTGACACCAGGCACTGGTGCTTGCTGGGAGCTGTCTGTGCAGCCCTAAGCTGGGTGGCAACTGTTATCACCCCTCTTCTATATTCAGGGAACAGCCAGACTGGGAGGACTTGACCTGAGCCCCATATCCTCTGCAAGGCACAACCCCAACCCCCACCCACTTCCCTTTCCCTGCAAGGGCTCAGATCCAGGCATTCCCAAGCCACACCATGTAGGAGTCTCTGCCTGCTTGAGCTGAGCCTTCACCTGTCCGCTCTGACCTGCAACCATCCTGCTGCTTCACCCTCCTCTTCTATCACCTCTGCAAACCTTTCTATCCAGCATTTCTGGACCATATGTCTGGTCACTGTGACTTAGAAAAACCTTCTGAGGCTCCCTGCAGTCCACCAGTGGGCAAACTCATGCAACTCAGCAGGAGACTGGCGTCAGGGAGCACTCAGGGGCCGGGTGGCCCAGCTTCAGATCCCAGTTACACAGCATACCAACAGTGACACTCTCCCTCTCCCTTTCTGGTCCTCAGCATCCTAAACTATAGACTGGGGAAACAAAGATGAAGGCCATGCAGAGAACACCCTTCGTGAGGCATGCCAGTCACTCACAACCTCACACAACACACCATTCAAGCCACAACCCCACCTCTCACAGGAGAGAACCAGGTCCCAGAAATTCTAGCTCTCTGAGAACTAACAGAGAGGGAGAAATAAAAAATAGGTAAGTAAGACATAAGGCAAGTTAAGGAGCAAAAACGGGAAGCTGAGGTATGGAGCAACAGGAAAGCGCCCAGAAGACAGTATTTTGGCAGTCCTGGTGATGGAGATGTAGCCACAACAGAGCTAACTGGAGTGCAGTACCCCAGGGAGATGCCCGAGGGCAGAAGGAGGACATGGCTCTGCTCCACCTGTCCCACCCTCTCGCACCCATCCATCCGCTCATCAACCACAGACCCATGCTTTCCAAGGCTGACCACAGACACTGATGTCTCTCCTCTCTCTCCCCCTTGACATCCTGCCCATCTTCAGAGCCCAGGCTGAAGACTTCCTCTTCTGAGGAGACTGTTCCTTGACTGGGACTCCACAGCTATCCCCTTTCCCATCGACCATAACCTATGACATTTAATTGTGTTTAGCTCTCCACTGGCTTGTGAGCTGTGTAAGGCAGGGACCGAGGGGCCCAAGCCTGGCACAACAAGAACACATGACGAAGGAATGAAGGGCAGGATGACACCCAATCCCAGGCCCCAGGCTTCCCCTCCTGCAGCCTTTTGTCTGGGAGATGCCACCAGTGAAGGTACACTGTGTGTGTGATACTGGACCTCTCAGTCTCAGCTGATACAAATCTGCAATAGGAAATACGCTTTTTTAAAATAACAGCACACGTTTTTCTTCCTTCTTTCTCCCTCTCTTTTGTCTTCTGGCTTTCTGCATGGCTTGTTTTTCGGGCATGGCCCCTGGGCCAGCTGCCGAGAAGCCCCTCCCTGGCCCCACTCTGAGAACACAGGGCTCTGGGCCTCCAATGACTTGCAGGCTCCAGTCAGAGGTGGAGATTATCAGCTAGCTTCAATGCAAGTCCTTGAGCCCTACTCCCAGGTACTCCCAGGCCAGGCACTCCTCTGCTGAAATCCAGTGGAGTCATCTGACCCCAAATGACACTTTCACAGAGCACCCACACACTCACCAGCCACCAAGTCACTCCTGCCTCTCAGAGGCTGGCCCGGGCCCCTTCCCCACAGCCACGCCTCTCCTGCCCACCCTACTCAAGGAGGTTCCAGGACCCTCTGCCTGGTTCCAAGAGGCTGCTCTCAGGAGGTGACATCAGACTGCCACTTTTCAATTCTGATCATGCCTTTAGCTCTGCACCCCTCACCCCCACTCTCAGGGTCTCAGTACCCCTATCTGGGAACACCTGTGGGTGTCTTCAGAACAGGGATGCGGTATGGAGTGGTCCAGTCTTGAGTGTGTCCCTAGTGGTTCATGTGAAGGCCCTGAGACAGTGCAGAGGTACTTGAGGACACGGGGCCCACAAGGAGGTCCCTGGGCACTGAGGGCTTGGAGACACGGGGCCCAGCAGGAGGTCCCTGGGTCACTGAGGGTCCCATCCTGAAAGGAACTAGCAGTTCTTTGTGGAAGCCTGATGAGGTCTCTGAAGACGGTCCTTCCAGACTTCCTGTCTTATCATGTGACCTTCTATGGTGCCATCCACCATAGTGAGTCACTGTCAAGGGGACCCTTCCTAGAGCTGGAATCATGCTGTTTGGACCTTCAGATTCCAAAACAGCCAAATGAATGCCCTTGCCTCAGACATAGTGTCGGATGGACGTAAGCCCTCGGGAAACACTAGCTGCTGTCAGCCCTCCTCCCCACCTGTCCGCTCTTTCACTGAATCATCCCCTTACATCACTGGAGACCCTGGGGGTCTCTAATCTTATCCCTTATGCTCCTGGAACTGCCCATCATAGTTTTCTGAGCTCAGCACTGCTGGGCCCAGGCATCTGCAAAGACCACGAGCTTCACACTTGCCTTCTACAAGTTACTCAAGGCTGTGTCTGAAACCTTCCAGCTGGGATTCTGGTCAGGGACTCGGAGCATACTGCCTGTACTCTGCCTCTGCCCATGGCAATTCCCACTCAGGGTCAAGGGCTCACAGAAGGCATCCATCTAGCAGCTCTCAGACACAAGCCACCTACCTGTGGTCTGCTGACAATGTGAGACCATAAGCCCAGGTCTCGGGTCTATCTCTCACTTGTACTGCATGGTTATGGACCATCAAAGAATACTGCTTAGGACGTGAGCCAGAAGCGGCTCCCATTCTGCTATCAGATGCCATACCACCAAGGACGAGATGCTAGGAGAGTCTACCATTGACCGTTAAATGCTTTAAGCCTCAAGTAACCCATCTCTGTGGGTCCAAACTCACCAGCACAGTCACATGGCCTCATCCTAGACTAAGAGGACCTGAACTACACCTTGTGGTTGCCTGGATTCGCTGGCAATACCTTTGGGAGACCAATAAAGACCACCCTTCCACACCATCTTGTCCCTCACCATCTTTCACTCATTCATAAATTCTAGGTCAGGATTCCAAGAGGGGTTGACCAGGACAGAGTGGGCTGGACACAGAGAGGGCAGATGAGGCTGAGGAAGGCAGACATCTAGGTCTAGTGACAGTGTGGTCCTTCATCAGACTCAAGGGGAGCGCAGGAGCCTGTGGTGGCTCTAAATGTACCACTCCTGACTGCAGTGGGGAGCTGGGTGAATTCTCTTGGGCTCTATAAGTGTGGCTTCAGCAACATGTTCTGGGTTGTGGGGAGAGGAAGTCAGGTGGATTGACTGAAGGGAGCTTCCTGGGCCTGGAGATGGGTGAACTGGCTAAGGGAAACAGACACTAGCGTGTTTCCCACAGGGACCTGTGACATTCTGCATCCTTGAGTGACATCAGCAGTGGAGGAAGCTTATGAAGGAAGTTATGAATACGTTAAGATCCTCAAGCGAGAGACCTCGGGGCAACTTAATAAACAGGCCTGACCCTCCAGCTCCTCGTCTATGGTCTTTCCCTCTTTTACATTTGCTGATTAAGTCCGCGTTGAATCTAGGTGGAGTTAGCCAGATGGTAGACGCTCACCAGACAGACAACTCGGAGAACCAATCTGAGAAACACGGGGACTGGAAAACTCCAGCAACCCAGATGGGAGGTGATGACTGTGGTGACAGACTAAGGGTTCCTGGGACAAAAAAAAAAAAAAACCCTCATCTCTGAGAACACTCAGAAGAGATCCCCTAAGAACAGCTGCTTCTTGGGGGCACTTCCAGTTAGGGCCTGGGTGGAACAGGCTGGGGTCTGGCAAGCAATTGTGATACCCAAGATGGTTCACGGAGCTTTGCCCAGGTTCAGAGCTCTCGCTTCTGAAACCATGAACCAGACCCTGGGTCAATCGCTTGACTGCTCCTGTCTCAATGCTCTTCTGGCTGACTCCTAGAAGGGCTGCACTGAGCCCACTGTAGCAAGGAAAGGCGCCCTGAAGAGGTCAACAGGAGCCCTGCAGAGTCCAGTGCTCTGTGGGAAGGATCCTGAAGATGCCCTTCCCATGAAACTAAAGAAATCAAGGGGCCTGGGCTATGTGCCCAGAAGGTTCCCAGCAGAGACCATGCCCCACTCCCCAGGGATGAGGCAAACAAGCTGGGGCTTCTGACCAATACACCATACACCGTGGACTACCAAACCAAGACCCAGGAACGTCCCAGCCTTCCTCTATAGGGGACAAGTGGGCAAGGCAAGCGGGGGTGCCACAGGCATCACACTTCGTGGGAAATTAGTCTGCTTTAGGGTGGACAAAACTCCCAAAGTTTATAGCGTCCCCAAGATGAAGCACAACCTTCCTTCACCGCTCGCGGTCCCCAAGCACAAAGGACCGGGTGTGCTTCTTCTAGATCACTCTAAATCACAGACCACAGCTCTCCTCCTCAAGAAGCCATGGCCAAAAAATAAAACAAAATAGGAGATTTTCCCCTTCTAGGTCGCCGACTCATCCTAAGGGTCTGAGCTCCTTCTCTGGTGTGCTCAAGACACCAGCAACTTTTTGCCGTCCTCGCCCAAGGCTGCTCCGTAGTCCCTGCAGCGACTTGCCTAGGGCACGTTGGCCTTGACGGAGGAAGGTCATTGGCCACCAAGTTTCTGCAGTTTTTGCATCACATAGTACCTTGGGGACCTGGAATGGGGAGGTGGGGGTGGAGACGACACTCAGGAACGATTTCCCGAAGAGTCCACGCAGCAACCAAGACTTAAAATAGATAAAAGCCACGCCCTTCCTCTGCCGCCCCAGGCCCGCAGCGGGTGGCAGAGAAGAACGCGGTCCCTAAGCCCCCAGCCCAGTCCCGGAGCCCTGGCTACCCGGTCCCTGCAACTAGGCCAGCCGCCGCATCCCGCCCTCGCCCCGCCCTGCCCCCTGTCTACGCGTTCTCTTTCCGAACACCGGGCCGGAGAAGCCGCTCCCATTGGCCGGCGGCCGCGTCCGTCAGCACGCGGCGGAGCCGAGGAAAAGGCTACAGTGGAACAAGGCGGGCGAGTGCGCGGAGGAAGGAGGCGGAGGCTGGGCCGCCCGAGGCCCGCGGCGGGCGGCCAAGGCAACCTGCGGGCCCGGGCCACCTTGGGGCCCGCCCCGCTGCCGGTGCTACGGCCCGTGCCCTGTCGTCCGCACGCGCCCCGCTGCCCAGTGTCCCCGCGCGCGCGTCGCCGCGGTCCCCACGCTGGTTGGCGAGCCGCCCAGCGCCTTCCGAAGCCATGTTCGCGTTCATGGCCACGGTGGCCACCGGGCCCACTCACCTTCGCGGGCTCCCACGCGGGGCGGCGGGCCGGGCCGGGGCCGGGGCGGCGGGGCGCGGCGGGACAGGGCGGCCGCGCGCGGGGTCCCCGGCCGGGCAAAGTTTCAGCGCCGGCAGCAGCACGGCGGCGACTCGCTGCTGCTCTCCTCCCCTGCTTTGACCACCATCTTATTAGTACAGGAAATGACATGGAAAACGGAAGAAAGCGGCGTTTGGGGCAGACGCGGACCCCCCAATTCAGGGGGCCGGAGCCGGGCCTCGCCGAGCCCCGCGTCCCCCGAGCCGGCCCCGCGCGGGAGCTCGCGCGTCCCCGCCGCGCGCCCCACGGGGCGGGCGACGCTGCGGAGGAGGAGCGGGCTGCGCCAACTTTGCGCCCGGGATACTTTCGGGGGGTCGTGCTGGAAAGTTGTGGCGTTTGCGCAAGTCTGTTCGAGGGTGCCCACTGGCTCTGCCCAGCTTCGATGCTGTCGGTCTGGAACCCAATAAATAGTCAGAGGGCGATAAATGTGTTTATAATTTTAACCCTTACTGGGTCCCCTTCCCGGCCCCTTTAACCCTTTGGGTGCTCGGCAGTTTGGAAGCACCAACCGAAGTTGGGTGATGTGTGTCCCACTGAACACCAAGAAGGGCCCTGGGGCGCGAGAAAAAAGAATGTTGGGCTGCAGGCTTAAAAGGTGAGCCTCACTTGCTGCTCGGATCAAAGTACAGTACCGAGACAGAATAGAAAACTGGGAGCGACTGCTCCCTAGCTGGTTTGGAAAAGATGTTTAAGAAGCCCTTCTTTGTCCTGTGCCTCATTTTCTCCGTCTGTGAAATGGGGCTCAGCAAGAAGCAATATTGAAGGGATGTAGTGAGGCTGGGATCTTTTGAAGAAGCTGTGGTTGGGGAATGTGGAACCAGGACAGCCATACCGCAAGTAGCCCCTTTTTTTGTACTGCCCCCACCACAAGGGAAGGCTGAGTGGAGTGGGAGGCCATAGGAGGGTTCACCTCAGGCTGAAAGTTGTCAAAAAGAATTCTACCTCAGTAAGATGTCTTAGAAGACCTGCCCAGTGTCAGGTTGTCATAAATGTCCAGACAGTTCCAAGAAGCTTCCACCAGGGCAATCCCAGAGAGGTGGACACCTGATGGGGACTAGCAGAGGAGGGGACTTGACCGCTTATTTCTCTTGACCTTGATAGTACAGATGCTTGGAATCCCTCGTCTGTCACTTGCATTATGACCTTGAGTGTCTACAGCTTTGACTCTTACCTCATCTTGCAAAGCTGTAAAGTCCAGCTGTCAGCTCTAGTGTGATCCCTGAGGGTTTATATAAAGATACCAGAACCGGCTGTAACACTACAGAAATGTCTAGATGCTATGCTGTTCGACAGTCAACAAGTATAGCTTTCTGAAGCTCTGGGTATTGCAGGTAATAATTGGGACCAGTAACCGTGTTTTCCAGTGAGGCTCCAGCCCAGCCAGAGGTCTGTAAGCCTCCCTCATGTTCATGCCCTAACTAACACACGGTGGAGGAATTAGCCACTTGTCTCTTCCGTGGGGAAGAGCCCATACATGAAACAACATCAAAGGTTGGCCAGGAGTCCTCAGGACGGCATGCCTGGAGGGCAAAGTGATGACCTGGAGATGTCCATGTGCCCTGGGTTTGACACGTGGCTTGCAGTGACTACTGAGTGCCTGGTTCCCAGTAGATAGGATGAAGACGCTTACACGGAGACAGAGGAAAAGAAAGTGTGTGGCCACACACCAGAAGGCTCTTTAGAGACTGAACAGTCTTTGGAGACTGGTTTTCTCTGATCTGAACCATTTGACAGGATTTATAGGACCTCCTACAGACAAATGGTCAGTGTAAGACCAGCCCCTTGCCTCAAGCTTCCCTCTTTGGGTAAGCTGGGCCTGAATCCCAGAAATGTGGTGGGAGAGCGCTCACTGGAGATCCCATAGGGGTTCCCTCAGGGACAGGAGCTGACATGAATAGGGCGCACGGCAGCCCTTTGCCTTCTCAGTCATCTGAGGCAAGCATTGTTTTTCACCAACTGGGAAACATACTCAGAGAGGTCCAACCTGTCTGAAATCATAAAGCTAGTTAGAGGCAGGGGGAGAACCAAGCCGGACTTGAAATGTCCTCCCTCCATTGGACAGTGTCTTCTCCACTTCTTAGTTACTCTTTCCCACAATGTGGCCAAGGATTTCCTTTGTTTTCTTCCATAACCATTGCACACAAAGAGTTCGCCAGTGTCTTGTGAGAGGAAGAGAGGTTCTACCTCCCCTCTCCTTGCAAAAATGTCCCCATGAAGATGTCAACGTGTGGTTTATGGTAGATCTTAGCTCGTCAGAGGGAAAGTCAATGTGAGATCCATTAATAATAAGGATGCCCCGTCCAGGACAGCCAGGGCTACAGGGAGAGACCCTGCCTGAAAATGCTATATGAATTCAATAAATAAAATAAAATAAAAACCACTAATAATAACAAACAAATAAGGATTCCCAAACAAAACCCATACCCAGTGAACTACATGGTAGGTGGCTCCCAGGTCTCTAAAGAGTCATTTTCACACTTAGGGTAAGACAAGCATATTATTTATCCCATCAATTAGCCATATCGTCAACAACCTCAAGGGAGAAATTTCATTCATGATTTATTGCCTGGAAAAACTAAAACTGGAACAAATTACATCTCCCTCGAGGAACACGCAAGCGTCTTCCTTGCTAACGAGAGGAACTCTGTAACTGATTGGGCTTCCCTTTTCACATGGGCTGCCAGGAAGCTCAGAGCCAAATTCCGTCCTCATTCCCAACCGCATTGGCAGTTGCTTCCTTCTCGTTTCTGCTTCCCACTTCTAATCCTACTGGCTCAGCCTTGTTCTCTCTGCCTCCCTTTGTGATGGCAAGAAATAAATCATTCAAATGAGCCTACATTGGAAGAGCTGCCGAAGTGACCTGGATCCCATGGGCCTGTTGTCGGCCAGGCGTGGCTCCATTCTCATCTTGCCCGCTTGCCCAACAGCTGAGGGACCTCTCTCTGAAGGGGCTGGCTTAAGACCAAGGGATTGCTCACACAGCTGCCGGCAAAGGCTAAGATCAAACAGTCAGGGTCGGGTCATCAGTGCTATTTTGTACTTACTGAACAGCTAGCCCCTCTCCTATTAACTCCCTAGGAGTACAACCCGCCCCCCAACAACACAAGTGTCCCCTAATGGTCCATCCCACTGAGAAATGGCAAGAGGCAGCCCTGTCCCTCTGGGGGAGCCACTGTCCTCACTGGATTTGTGTCATGTGCCAGGAGAGGCAACAGGATTGAGGTAGCAGACTAGGGTGGGGTGGGAAGACCAGGGTACTGGAGAGTGTCTTTAGACAGGGTAAACCTCTTTGAGGAAGCGCTACTTTAGCAGGTTGTGCTAGGTAGAAGAGGCAGTCTTGCCAAGAGCAAAGCGGCAGAGTCCTCTGCAGGGGACACAGCCACTGCAAAGACACTGAGGTAGGATAGACTACACAGTAGGAGGGAAGCAGCGAAGATAATGAAGGTAGCAGCAGGATCCAAACCCAACTTTTCCACTTAGATTTGCTTGAAGAACATGAGAAGCCACTGAGTCTGTGATGTGTGTTTGCACAAGCTCACCTAGCTGCCAGGGCGCCTGTGAGTTCTGAAAGAAGCGACTTACAGGAGAAAGGGCTTATTTTAGCTTGAGATTTAAGGTCTAATTCACTGAGGCTGGAGGTCAGAGAGAGCAACAGGGGCTCGAGGTGGTGGACCACCTTAAACCCACAGTCAGAGGAAGAGGGGCATGAACACACTAGAGCTCAGCTTACTTTCTTGGTCTTATACAGTCCAGGATCCCTTGTCCAGGAATGACCTCACCAATAATCTAGAAGGGTCTCTCTCCACACTAACTAATATAAGCAAGATGATAGTCCACAAGCATGCCCAAAGCCCACTCCCACGTGAGTCTGGATCTGTCAAATTGACAATTAGCATATCACAGCTTTGTCAACTTGATACCCAAACACATCACTTTTAAGCCATGACTTTCTACACCTTGTCCTCAACATCTCATGATATTGTAATAATTTAAAATGCATCCTGTCCAATGTTCAAAGTCCCCCGTAGCTTTTTACAATTCCCATGCTTTAAAAGTCTGGAGTCTCACACTTTCTCTCACTTGGGCCCCACAGAATGGCTTCCACAGCAAGTGCGTGGGTGATGTGGGAGGGTCTTCTGTTTTAATAAAGAAACTGCCTTGGCCAGCCCTTAGGTGGGTGGAGTAGACAGAACAGGAAGAAGGAAGTGAGGTAGATGGCTCAGTCAGATGCCACACCTCTCCTAAGTTAGACGGACCACCATGCCTCTCCTCAGTGAGACAGATGCAATGAAGCCAGCCGCCAGGTCAGAGATGCTGAATATTTCCCGGTAAGACACCATTCATGGTGTTACACAGATTATTAGATATGGGTTAGTCAAGATGTGAGTAAGAGGCAGAAAATAATGGGCCAGGCAGTGTTTAAAAGAATACAATTTGTGTGTTGTTATTTTGGGGCACAAGCTAGCCGGCAGCCAGGAGCAGGGCAGGGCGAAAAGCAGGCCTGCCCGCAGCTCCACACTACAGAATGGCGCCCACGTGGATGGCTGAATCCATAGAAAGCCTGAGAAAGCTTGGGAAAGAATAGAGTAAAGCATGGCTTCTTGGTAGCAGCAATTTCTCGGGTCTGAACATGTGTTTTTCGGTTTTCAGCTGTAGCAGGAAAAAGGTTGTGCTGTTGTAAAATGCTGGCTTTCTGGGCTGTCCTGCCAGGGCAAACTCTGACTCTTTCAAGCAGGTGGTCCTGACTATGGAGCTTTTGATTGTTGTTTAACACTGTTGCAGGGACCTTGAAACACTGTAGAATTATGGCAATGAACATGGCTCTGGCCAATATCTCAGCCACAAGGCCGGAATCGCAGAAAGCTAAGGAATGGGCTGGATCTAGCTGTCAAAGTCACAGCTTTAGTCCTACCGATGTTGTTTGGTAAACTAAAGACTCATGTGGTCACAAAAAGAGAGATATACAGTAAAAGAAAGATTCAAAGTCGAAGAAAATGTCTAAATGGTTTAGTATGTGTTGGGAATATACGTAGGCTAAAGGTTAAAGTTCTTAAAAGTAAAAAAGATAGAAAGAGTAGTTGGGTGTGGTAGTACACACCTTTAATCCCAACACTTGTGAGGTAGAGGTAGATTGACCTCTGTGACTTCAAGGTGTGGCAGCACACACCTTTAATCCCAATGCCTGGGAGGCAGAGACAGACACATCTCTGTGAGTTCAAGGTGTTGTAGCACACACCTTTAATCCCAGCACTTGGAAAGCAGAGACAGTGGATCTCCGTGAGTTCAGGGACAGCCTGGCTTACAGAGTTATTCTAGATCAAAGACATACAGAGAACCTGTCTCAAAAAATAAAAGTAAAAATAAAAGAAATAGAGGTTAAAGTAAAGTCGCATAAAGATGGAAAATACACAGAAAATCTTGATACTGTATGCTATTATGCTCTCTTTGAATTGTTTGAATGCTGAGGAAGAAGCAACTAAAAGATATTTGTTTATAAATGCTGCTGAACTAATCCAAGAAAGATATCTTGAAAATACCTTGACTTCAGAATTTGGATCTAAGGATATGATACTTTGGAAAAGAGATTCTTTTGTTTTTACAGAAAATGAGACCCTATGGCTTGCATCTATCCCAATATGGTATGATAGACCACGGCCTCCTGAAAGGTTGCTGTGAACACCTTCAGAAAATTACTTCACCCAACTGATGACTGAGATGAAACTGGCAGACAGGTTACACCATGAAAGATCTGATTAACAGTGTCCCCATTCAGCAGGAAGCAGTTTGGAGAGAAAAAAACTGCGCCCATATTCCCAACTATTGCTTATGAATGTTCTTTTACATTTAAAGGGGGATATGATATAGATATGAATAATTTGCATTGGTATAGATTTTGCTTTATTGATAGAGATTTAAGATCAATTTTGTTATATGTATTTTTGATACTGATTAAGGTATTATGATTGTGTAGTTCATTTTTAAAATGTAATGTGTAATTAGGAAATATAGGTTGCTAATGGATAATCATTGATAATAGTAAAGCTTATAGTCATGTTAGTTAGATTTTCTAGATATATAGAGATATATTTTAGTTAAATAGGCATTCCTAATATCTTTCAAAGACTACAGAATATTCCACTTAAATGTTTTAATAACTTAAGGTTTTTCATGACAATGAGACACGTCTGCTCCTGGCAGCACCAATCTACTTAAAAAGAAAGATGGGCATTGAAGAGGATCCTTATGGAGTTTGATAGCCATTTGGGTAAGAAACTGCTCTTGCCTGGACTGTTGGCATAAACTGGACACAAAGAACCCACAGAAAGAGGACTGCTGAACTTGCCTAATTTCGGAGTTCCTGATTCATGAAAGAGTCTCTGAGACATTCTGCAGGACACAGCAGATAGTGACTGAACTGCCTTTGAAATTTCCTGCTTCATGGAAATGTCTGCTGGAAACTATGGGCCTATAGGCTGAAGATGGATGCCCCAATGGTACAGAGGAACTGTGGGTGACTGTCCAGGAAGGGAAATGTCTCTGTGATTTCTAGAGTTTTGCAAGTTGCTTACTTCTCATTTACTTAGGTAATATTGTGTTCTTCTGGAGTCTTTGATGGAGTTGAAGAATGGATAGATAGTTATAGTTTTCCTTAGTTATGATAAAAGATAAAGTAGATATAAATATTGTAACTATAATTCTTACTTGATAACTGTTTTGTTATATGTAATTCTGCTGTTAAAGTTAAAGCCTTCTTTTTCGTTTAAACAGAAAAAGGGGAAATGATGTGGGAGGGTCTTCTGTTTTAATAAAGAAACTGCCTTGGCCAGCCCTTAGGTGGGTGGAGTAGACAGAACAGGAAGAAGGAAGTGAGGTAGATGGCTCAGTCAGATGCCATGCCTCTCCTAAGTTAGACAGATCACCATGCCTCTCCTCAGTGAGACAGATGCGATGAAGCCAGCTGCCAGGTCAGAGATGCTGAATATTTCCCGGTAAGACACCATTCATGGTGTTACACAGATTATTAGATATGGGTTAGTCAAGATGTGAGTAAGAGTCAGAAAATAATGGGCCAGGCAGTGTTTAAAAGAATACAATTTGTGTGTTGTTATTTCGGGTGTAAAGCTGGCCATGTTGGAGCCGGGCGGGATGAAAAGCAGGCCTGCCCACAGCTCCACACTACACGTGGGGACTGCCCTTCCTTCTCTTAGGCCCCTGTGCTTGGAGCAGAGCTGCCCTGGGCATCAGTGCCACCTTTATTCTGCTTCTTGTGATTTGCCGTAAAAGCATTCTAAGGTTGCAGACCAGCGTGGCATGGATCATTTGGGGCGAGCCCGATCATTTCAAAACACACTGTGGACGTCTTTACAATTCTTTTTAAGAGCACCTTTTATCTCTAAGATTTCAAATGGCTGCACTCTGCACAGTGTGTTGTGGCGTGTTTGGAGGCTGCCAATTTTTGCCATTATAAATAGTGGCATGATGATATCATTATTTGGTTTGAGGGAAAATTTCCTAGGAATGAAATTACTGGGGAAATAATCTGTGCCTTTTTCTTTATGTTTCTCTCTAGAACTTATCATTGATCTATAATGATGTCAGCAGAGTCTGAGCATGCACATTGCTGTCCCCAGCTTGCTTTGTGAGCTTGCCATTTGTGGTGATGGAATGGTAAACTCTGTGACCTTGAATGGATTAAGAAATACTTTAGGCAATGCTGGGATACACCTTTGGGTTTCCAGACAGGCTTAATGAGTGTGGGTGACACTATCCATTGGGCTGGGGTACTGGACTGCATAAGAAGAGGGAAAGGAAAATGGCAGCTGGGCAGAGCATTCCTCCAGCTTCCCGATTTGCTGAGATGTGATAAGCAGCCTCACATTTCCACAGCCACAGCAGGAGCTGGTGCCTGACCTCCAGTATTCCCTGCACAATGGGCTGCTTGCCCTCAAACTGCGAGCCAAAATGAAGCCTCCCCTCCAGTCGTTCTGACTATGCTCACTAGAAAAGTAATGTCTAATTCTCAGAGCCCGAAGACATCGATGTGGTCAACGCTGAACTAGGGAACAGAGCAAGCAGTTCCAGGCTCTGGACTTACACTTTACCCCAGGAAGAACCCCAGGAGTAGCCTCTACTTCAGCCCATCTTGAATCTCCTATAAGAAACCATACATCCATAAACTTCTAGGTTTGCTCCTCTGCTCATTGTCATGTGTGTGATTCAGCCACCATTCTGAGAATAGCAGACATGTTTCTTTCATTGCTGGATGATATTCCATTGTATGAACACACAGTGATCCGTTTACCACTTGTAAACATTGGAGTTGTGCCTCATTCTACCTCTTTAAACAGACACTACAAGCATTTGACACATGGTTTTTGAGAGATATATGCATACTGACTTTCTCATATTGCAGCCTAGATACATTGTTAGCTTCATTTTTTTAAGTTCTAAGCAGCTTTCTAGAATAATTGGTATTAGTTATCCTATCAAAACTGAGTATTAGAACACATATTTAAAGGGTATTGTTTCTCCACTAATTTTTTTTGTAAAAAAATAAGTCAAAGGACCATGGAGAGGACTTAGTGTGTAAAAACACTTTTTGATTATTGGAGCCCCCAAGGCTAATGTGACGGCATGCACCTGTAACCCTAGCACTCCAGTGGCCAGAAGGAAAACAGAGACAGGAGAATCAGACTGATGGTCCTCTGACACCCATGTAGGTGCCTGCCAAATGCCTCCCATACTACCAACCCACTATGTAGATGTATCCCTCCCTTTGTATCAATCAACTATGTATGTGTGAGTCTTTTGGATTCTATCCTACTCTGTGCTGGCTAGTTTTATGTCAACTTGTCACAAGCTAGAGTCATTTGGAAAGAGGGATTTTACATTGAGAAAATGCCTCCATATAATTGGCCTGTTGGCAAGGCTACAGTGCATTTTCTTGATTGATGACTAATGTAGAAGGAAGCAGCTCTCTGTGGGTGGCACCACCCCTGTCCTGGTGGTCCTGAGTGGTATAAGAAAACAGGCTGAACAAGCCATGTAGAGCAAACCAACAAGCAGTGTTCTTTCACAGCCTCTGCTTCAGTTCCTGCGTCCAAGTTCATGCCTTGAGTTCCTACCCTGACTTCCCTGGGTTGGGGCACTGTATAAGATGGAATAAATTCTTTTCTCCCCTGGTTTCTTTTGGTCATGGTTTTTTATCACAGCAGCAGAAACCCTAAACTGGGTGTGGTGATGCACACCTTTATTCCCAGCATGCAAGAGACAGAAGCAGGTAGATCTATGTGAATTTGAGGCCAGCCTGGCCTACAAAAATGAGTTTTGTACTACTCAGGGTTACTCAAAGAAACCCTGTCTCAAAAAAAAAAAAACAGAAAGAGAAAGAAAGAAAGAAAGAAAGAAAGAAAGAAAGAAAGAAAGAAAGAAAGAAAGAAAGAAAGGGAAGGAGGGAGGTAGAGAGGGAGATAAGGAGGGTGGGAGGAAAGAAGGGATGGAAGGAAGAAAGGAAGGAAGGAAGAATGCCCAACTAAAACACCACTCATCATTCTCCTAACCAAAGCTGCCTGCCCTTCATCACTGTACCTTGAAACAGCATGACTGTCTGGTGGGGTGTGGCAATTTAGCTTCTCTGCATTTCTGCACATGTTCTAGAATTAGCTATTCGGTTTGCTCACAAAGTATTAAGTCTTACAATTGATAAACATATAATTTTTACTTAGTAATATTCATAGTATCTGGTGTGTACATATTACCATTTATTCTTAAGCATTTAATTTTAACAATTCAATTGCAAACGAAAGTCCTTCCCATTTGTTTTGCTTGATTATAGAAATATAATTGATTTGGAGGTCACCTTGTTTAAACAACACCTTAGAGTTTGCTTTTTAATTCTAAGTGTTTTTAGATCATTTTGGAGTTCCTATATACACACACCATCATGCCATGTGTGTGAAGAGGTAGTAGGTTTATGCTTTTCTTTCAAACCATATGCTTTTTTAAAATCTCTGTCTCACTGGCTGCAATCCTTGGTACAATGCTGAGCAGAAGTACTGATAGTAGCTTTGTATTCCCTTAACTCCAGGGAGAGAGCATTTGTTATTCAAACTTTAAAATATGTTCTCCAAAGGCTTCTCTAGACATCTGTGAGTAGATGGGGGAAGTTCCTTTTGTTCCTGTGTGCTGGTGAATGAATAAATGTTGAATTTTTGTCTCGTGATGTTTCTGTGTCTCTTGAGTTTGTCATGTATGTTTCTCCCCTGTTATGTTAATGTAGTGAATTGCATCAAAAGTTTGTTAAAATAATCTAAAAAAATTTGATAGGATTGCAAAGATGGCTCAGATGTTAGGTGTGCTTGCAGAGGACCTGGGTTAGGGTCTCAGCAGCCGCATTGGGCAGGTCACAGTCACCTGAAATTGATGACCTTTTCTGGCCTTGGATACTCACAAGTACAGGTGTACACGCAGATAAGCAAGCACACACACATACACAGATATTTTTAATCAGACACATTTGGTTATAACATGTTATCCTCTTTCTCAGATTTGATTTGAAACTATTTTACCTATGATTTTTGTATTTATATTTATGAGAGATATGGGACTGTAATTTTCCTTTTCTCTAAAATATAATAATAAAGAGTCATATTTTGTTCATAAGGGGTAGCTGGCCTTGCAAAATGGGTTCAGAGCTGTTTCCTCTTTCTCTGCTTTCTGAAAGAATTTATGGAAGATTAGCTCTGAAAACTCCCAGCACAGCTAGTTGGCCGTGGAACTCTCTGTGCAAGAAGATTTTACTTTAAAATGCAGGTCTATTTTCCAATGCACACCACACTGCCACATTTTAACTTCCTTTCATGTGTCAAGTTATATTTTCAATGAATGTGTTCATTTAACTGAAGTTGTTACAGATTAAACTAGATTGCAAGCGTAAAGGTCTTAGCTGAGTCCTGGTATATGAGAGGCTTGTGTCAATCAACAGGACCTCACAGTCAGTTAGACAATCTGCATATTGATGATTTGTTCTTTTAATGGCTCTAATTTTCCATTTTCATTTTGCCCTTCTATGCGTCTCATGATTCTCATTATCTTCTCATTCAAAATATTTCCATATCACTATGGCGGGACGTCTTCTTGCACCCATAGGCTATTTAGCAACATGCTGGTTAATCTGCAAACATTCTGGAGCTCTCGCTGCGACCTTGTTTTACCACTTTATTCCCCTTCACTGAGGAAGCACAGTCTTCAGACTTCCAGGCCTTTGAAATGCTCCTTTCTGCTGGGCTAGGACGGCCTGTGCTGGCTGTCAGTCTAGTCTGTTTGATATACGTACCAGGGGACAACAAGGAGCTGCCCCTTCTGTAGTTACTGCGTATGATGGTGAACAGATACCAAGTAGACGAAACTGGTTAATCATGTCATGGCATAAAGCGAAAGTAGTGTCAGTCACCAGTAGCCAGTACTTGCTGACCCCAGGCTCATTTCCCAAAGTGCATTTGGAAAGGTATCAGGATGTGCCCTCCACACCGACAAGTCGGGTATACTCCTCCTGGAGGGAAGAGTCTATCTGTTTCTCTCTCTCTCTCTCTCTCTCTCTCTCTCTCTCTCTCTCTCTCTCTCTCTCCTAACTTCTCACATCACTAATTGTATCCATGTAGATCCAAGGATAGTCACTTTGTGCTTTCATTTTAAACCAATAGGCCTCATTGATTTTATTGCTGCATTGCTCCAGCTTTAACCATTTCTGCTTCTTTTAGTTGGTTCCTAGTATCTGACTAATTTGTGAGATTTCTCTTTTTCTTTTAACTACAACCTTCTATGGATTCACATCTTATATTTCCTTCCTACAATCAAGAATCCATATTCCTCTAATGGAGTGTGGTGCCCTGTGCAAGGGCATCTGAACTTCTAGTGGGGTTATGTAAAATAAACCCATCATAAACGGAAACTATAGTAAGTCACTGTGTGTGATGGCACACGTCTGTAATCCCAGCACTTGGGAGGCTGGGGCTAGAGCATCACTGATTTGAAGATAGATTTGGCTACAAGCAAGGCCTTGATCTCAAAAAACTAATTTTGAAACAGAGAACACTTGAGGGGTTTGGGAAGATGGCTTATTTGGTAAAGTGTTGAGTTCAGATTCTCAGCGTCCACCCTGAACAAGCCACGCACTGTTCCTCACATCTGTAATCCCAGCCCTGCTCTGGCACGGGACACACAGACATAGATGGGACACACAGCCAATCTCGCAAAACTGGTAAGCACCAGGCTCTGTGAGAAACCCTGCCTCAAAAACAAAGTGTAGAGAAATACTGAGGAAAGCACCTGTTGCCAGCCTCTGGCCTCAACATGCATGTGCACATACACATAAACAAGTTCACACACACACACACCAAAATAAAGTAAATAAAACAGATATACTTACGGGACTGACATGGTGGCACTCACTTGTAATCTCAGTACACAGAAGGTAGAGGCAGGAGGATAGAGAGTTTGAGGACAGCCTGAACTATATAAGTTCAAGGACAAACTGGACTACACAGTGAGTCTGTCTGTCTGTCTGTCTGTCTGTCTGTCTATCATCTGTCTAATATGCTTCCCCTACTGGACACCAGGGCTTAGCTCAGCCTCCTTTATATGCTTAGAGGACATTAGTCTCCAGTTGATCAAGTTTGTCTAACACAAAGTCTGTTTTGTAGGAAAGAGTTAGAGTATGTCCTATAAGCCATTGGTTATCTATATCCAAAACTGCTGGCAGAAGAGTCCACCCTCACGAGCATGGGACCGTCTGGAGCTATGACTCATTGCTGAATGTTCTACCTCTTACGCTGCTAGCCAGCTTAAGGGTTAGGGTTTCTGTTGCTGTGAAGAGACACCATGACCACAGCAACTCTCAGAAGGGAAAACATTTAATTGGGGTGACTTTCAGTTTCAGAGGTTTAGTCCATTATCATCATGGCAGGAAGCAAGCCAGCATGTGGGCAGACATGGCTCTCAAGCTGATAGCTCTTACATCCTGATCCAAAGGCAACAGGAAGTGAGCTTAGACATTGGGTGGTAGTTTGAGCATATATGAGACCTCAAAGTCCACCTCCACAGGGACACACTTCCTCCATCAAGACCACACCTACTCTAACAAGGCTACACCTCCTAATAGTGCCACTCCCTTTAGGGGTCATTTTCTTTCAAACCACCACTCCAGGCAAAGTTACAGGCTCAAAGTGTGATTTCCACTGAAGGCCTGCCACTTTGGCAACATTTTACTACCAAAAGATGCTAAATTAGACCACCATCTGTAACAGTGTGTGGCAGAGCTACCTCCTCACAGGGGGACAGGTCAGTGTCTCTCCTCACAATCCAAGGCTGAAGGTCCCGAGCTGGCTGTTAGTGGCTTCTCTCATATTTTAAATGTTATACTGACCTCATCATTTGACCTCAAATATTTTATAATTGTCTCTCTGATTGCTTCTTTGACTGATGCACTAATTTCCAACTATCTGTGGGCTTTTCTAGATTTCTTATTGTTATTGACATCCAGTTTAATTTTTTTTTTGTTTTTTGAAAAGCTTTAAAGCATGTTAAGCTATATTGCAACATACATAGTTGATTGCTGACTGTCTGACCTGCTGATATGTTACCAGGGATCTCCATCATCAATCTTGAGTCAACGTGATATGTAATTTGCTTCTTTCAAGGCTATGATGAAAACAGATGAAATAAGGTTTATTTCCTTAACCTGAAGAAACTGTGATATCTAAGTTCTTTACATCATTTACATGAATAGGGTTTTCCTCTTTTATGAGTTCTTCCTAATTCCTGAAATCAAGATGCTTAAAGGGCTAGAGACATGGCTGAGCAATTAATTCATGTTTATTCCAAGGACCAAAGTCAGAATTTTCCTATAATTCATGCTAAAAGATGTTCTGAGGGTCTCACCTTCTTAGGAAACAGAATGCACATGCACATACCCACACAAAGACACACTGATATTGCATTACTAAAATTTAAACAGATCTTTACACAAGTTTTCCCTCATGAATGTTTTTCTATTGTAAGCAGTCTTCCTGTAACACAGGAACTGAGATAGTTAAAGGCTTGCAGAATTTTTCTTCATCATGAAAAAAAAAAGCTATCATGTAGGCTTGAAGTCAGAGAAATCAATTCTTCTCAGTTGGTGTTACCATTTGGGAAGATTTAGGAAATGCTGTCCTGCTGAAGAAATACGTCACTAGGTATGAGCCTAAGTTTCCATCCATACACCATTTCCAGTGTCTACTCTCTGTCCCGCTTCATGGTGCAGGCCGAGGCCGTGAGAGTGTAGCTTCTTGCTTTGCCTTCCATGTCTGACAATTGTTGCCAGGCCACGCTCATGTCCTGGTGAACCTGTATCTCTCTGGACCAAGGGACAAGTTAAACCCTTGTGTAAGTTGACTGAGACATTGTTTCATTAGCACAACAGAAAATGCACTAATATATGTCCATAAAGTTTCATTCATGGATTTCTTGTTTCCAGTGATCAAAAAGAAGTATGAAATCTAAAAGGATTACTTTATAATTTAAATTCATAGACTGTCTATTGAGTGTGCATGTACAAACAAAATTTTAAAAAATCATAATATTTGAACAAATTGCTGATACTTGCCAGGTTTTTTTTCTCCAGAAAAAAAAAAAAAACCTTATGTAATGGAATGTATCTATGTGGGCTAAAGGTCTTACCAAATCCTTTACAGCCAATATCCTTTAGTATACATTTTTCCAATCCCCAAAGATTTATATAGTATGTAGAGGCTTTAAGAGGAAAAGTTTACTCTTGTATAAAGACTATCATGAATTTAGTAACTCTGCAACACTGACTAAATTTATTGGGTTTCTCTGCAGTGTGATTTTTTTCTTATGTTTTTGAAGACTACTGATACATGCAAAGCCTTTACCACACTGATTACATTCATAAGGTTCCTCTTCTGTATGAATATGAGTTCTTTGTGTTTTAGGAGACTACTTTAACATACAAATGCTTTGTCACAGTAATTGCATTCATAAGGTTTCCATCCAGTATGAGTTCTTCCAAGCATTTGAACATGACTGTGCTGGGCAAGGGCTTCACCACATTGCTTGCATCCAGAGGGCTTCTCTCCAGTGTGTGTTTTTTAATGAGACTGAAGACAAGCGTGTTATGAAAAGGCTTTATCACATTGTCTACATTTGTAGGTTTCTCTCCAGTGTGTTCTTTTATGAGGTTGAAGATGACTGTGTTGTTAAAAGGCTTTATCACATTGACTACATTTGTAGGTTTCTCTCCACTATGTGTTCTTTTAAATTGTTGAAGATGAGTATGACATTGAAAGATTTTACCACATTAATTACATTCATAAGGTTTTTCTTCAGAATAAGATCTTTTATGTCTTTGGTGATGACTATAATATGCAGAGGTTTTATCACATTGATTACATTTGTAAGATTTCTCTCCAGTATGAGTTCTTTCATGTGCTTTGAGACTAGTGTGATATGCAAAGGATTTACTGATGGAGGAGGGTCATCTGTCTATGTGTTACTCTCATTGGTTAATTAATAAAGAAAACTGCTTGGCCTGATAGGTCAGAACATAGGTGGGTGGAGTAGACAGAACAAAATTGTGGGAGAAAGAAAGCAGAGTCAGGCAGATGCCTCAGGCAGTCGTCATGCCTCTCCTCTCCGAGACAGATGCAGGTTAGGATCCTTCCTGGTAAGCCATCACCTCGTGGTGCTACACAGATTACTAAATATGGGTTAAAGCAAGGTGTGAGAATTAGCCAATAAGAGGCTAGATCTAAAGGGCCAAGCAGTGTTTAAATGAATACAATTTGTGTGTTGTTATTTCTGGTGTAAAGCTAGCCGGGTGGCGGGAACGCAGCCTGCCACTCCTTCTACATTTGCTGCCCAATAGTGTGATATGCAAAGGATTTACCACATTGGTTACAACCATAGGGTTTCTCTCCAGTATGTGTTCTTTTATCATTTTGGAGATAATCATGTTGTGAAAAGGCTTTATCACACTGATTGCATTCATAGGGTTTATCTCCAGTACGTTTTCTTTTATGTTGTAGAAGATTATTATGATGTGTATAAGCTTTACCACAAGGTTTACATTCATAGGGTTTCTCTCCAGATATGTTTATGTGTTTTGAGACTACTATCACATGCAACTGCTTTACCACACTGGTTACATTCATAGGGTTTCTCCCAGCATGTTTTCTTTCATGTATTAGAAGATGACTATGATGTGTAAAGGCTTTACCATGCTGCTTACATTCATGGGGGTTCTCTCCAGAATGAATACTTTTGCGTATTTTTGAGATGACTGTGACATGTCAAGGCTTTTCCACACTGGTTACATTCAAAAGTTTTCCTTTCAGTATGTGTTCCTTTCTGTTTTTGTAGATTATTCTGATGGGCAGAGGCTTTACCATTGATTACGTTCAAAAGTTTTCTCTCCAGCATGTATTCTTTTATGTATTTCAAGATGACTGTGATGTGGAAAAGTTTTAAGACCTTGAGAATTTTCAGATAGTTTCTCTTCAGTATGATTTCTTTCACGCCTTCCATGTCTTCTGGAACTTTGACAGTGTTCTTCAGCATATTTGTCTTCCATTTGTAGCCTCCAGCAGTTAGGTTCCTGTAGGTCTCCTGCATCACATCTTTGTATAGATTCTTCTGGGAAGGACCCAGCAAAGCCCACTCTTCCAGAGTGAAGTCAACATGCACATCATCATAGCTCACTGTCTTCTAATATTTCCCATACTTCAACATCGTGTCGTATCAAAAGGCAGCCCAGTCTTCATCCTCACATCTTCACGCAATCAACCCTCAACTGGATCTCTGACATGCCCTGGTGTTGAAATTCGCCCATGATTTCTGCTCAGCTCCCTGCCGCAGCACTGGCAGAGCACATAAAACCTATGACACCAGCTCCTCTTTCAGAAGCTTTTCTTTAATAATTTCAAGATAAGGAAGTGTATAATATAGCACAATATGCAAACAATCAATGTGGAATATTTTAAAATCCTTTTGGTAATTGGCTAGACAAATAACTAAATATATTTTATATAAAATAATAGACTGTGTGAAGAATTTTCAACAATTCTAAAATTCAACATCACATTTAAACTTCTGATTATTTATTAGTAGCATATAAAAATTCAATTTAACTATTACTGCCAGAAAACATACTCTGAGAGATTTCAATTTAAAAAATGTAAGGCTACTAAGTAAGGATAAGAATAGTCTGTACATATGTACAAATAATCTAGTGCAGTCATACAGTATAAGAGTCTGTAAGTAACAACTGGATGGATAGTTGTAGTTCTGTTCAGAACTTCTGTATGTTAGCTCATCTTTAGTCTGTTCCATCTCTTCCGAAAAGGTTTTTGTAATGGTTAGTATTAATTGTCAAGAAAAAAATCTAAAATCATCCAGAAGACAACCTTCTGAGCATGACTGTGAAGGACAGTCTTGATCACATGGATTGAGGTGGGACGACCTGCCCACTGTGGGTGGCACCAGCCCCCTGGCTGAGACTCTGGAGAAAGGAGCTGAGCAACATCATGCATTCATCACTTTTGCATCCTGACCTCAGATGCCATGTGAGCAGCTGCCCCAAACCCTCTTGTCTTGATTTCCCTGTTGTGATGCACTTTGAACTGTGGGTCAAAGTTAACCTTTCTTCTTTAGGTTGCCTTTGTCAGGGCATTTTAGCACAGCAACAGAAAAGAAACAAAGAAATATAGCATCACTGTAGATTTTGTCAATTTCTCATTTTAGCATTATTGGGTTTATTTTTACACAAATTAAAGCTGCACGGGGAAATGCATGTGCATAACCACTGTGCTTTTTGATAGATTGGTCTTCATGTCATGCTCTCCATTAGCAGTTACTGCCTGATGTAAAATGATTGAACTGATACTAACAACACCACGTCAGCTTCCTAACGATGGTGTGGGATGTCTTTGTCCTGCCTTTTGTTTTCAGCCTGTCATTATATTGAAGAGTGCTCCTGCTACCCCATCTGATAAACTCTGCCCTTTAAATGGAGTATTTAATCTGTTTATATTTAATGTAATTGCTGAGGTAGTTAAGTCTACATCAACCAGTTTTCCTGTCTGTATTCTACTTGTCTTATGCATCTTTTGCTCCACTGTTACTCCTTCCTTGTCTTCTTGTGAGTTAAACTTTATTTTTTTAAAGATTTATTTATTTATTATGTGATGGAGGATTCTCATTGGCTAATAAAGAAACTGCCTTGGCTAGCCCTTAGGTGGGTGGAGTAGATAGAACAGGAAGAAGGAAGTGAGGTAGATGCCACGCCTCTCCTAAGTTAGTCAGATTGCCCTGCCTCTCCTCTCTGGGACAGTCGCCATGAAGCCAGCCACCAGGTCAGACATGCTGAATCTTTCCCATTTGTGGTGTTACACAGATTATTAGATATGAGTTAGTCAAGATGTGAGTAAGAGGCTGAAACTAGTGGGCCAGGCAGTGTTTAAAAGAATATAGTTTGTGTGTTGTTATTTCGGGTAAAGCTAGCCGGGTGGCGGGACGCAGCCCTGCCGCTCTCACTACAGAATGATGCCCAGTGGACAACTGAATCCACAGAAAGCTTGAGAAAATTTGGGAAAGAATAGAGTAAAGCATGTTTTCTTGGTAACAGCAATTTCTCGGGTCTGTTCTGTTTGCTAGAGGCGAACAAGCGCTCTCATCTAAGAGAGGCTTCCTGACTCAGCTTTAGCTGCAAAACCCTGCAGCTCTTTTAGGAGGTCCTGCCACAAAACACTAAAATGGTGTTGATAAAAGCATGTTTGTTTGTTTTCAGCCATAGCAGGAAAAAAGTTGTGCTGTTTTAAAATGCTGGTGTTCTGGTCCGTACTGCCAGGGCAAACTCTGACTCTTTCAGACAGGCAGGCTGACTGAGTGTGGCCTCTGAGCCGAATACTGTAGCTTGCTTGCTGGCAGGGACCTTGAAATGCCATAGAGTTGTGGCAGTAAACACGGCTACAGCTGGTACCTCTGCCAGAGGCTGGAAAGCTAAGGAATGGGCTGGATCCAGCCACCAAAGTCATGACTTTAGTCCTACCGATATTGTTTGGTAAATTAAAAGACTCATGTAGTCAGAAAAAGAGAGATATACAGTAAAAGAAAGATTCAAAGTCGAAGAAAAGGTCAAAATGGTTTACAATGTGTTGAAAATATATGCAGGCTAAAGGTTAAAGTTCTTAAAAGTAAAAAAGAGTAAAAGGAAGTAGCTAGGGTGTGGTGGTACACACCTTTAAACCCAACACTTGGGAGGCAAGGTAAATTGATCTCTGAGACTTCAAGGGGCAGAGGTAGATTGACCTCTGTGACTTCAAGGTGTGGTAGCACACACCTTTAATCCTAATGCCTGGGAGGCAGAGACAGACAGATCTCTGTGAGTTCAAAGTGTTGTAGCACACACCTTTAATCCCAGGCTGAGACAGTTGATCTCTGTGAGTTCAAAGACAGCCTGGTCTAAAGAGTTATTCCAGGACAAAGATATACAGAGAACCTGTCTCAAAAAAAATAAAAGTAAAAATAAAAGAAATAGAGGTTAAAATAAAGTCATATAAGATGGAAAATACACAAAGAATCTTGATACTGTATACTATTATGCTCTCTTTGAATTGTTTGAATGCTGAGGAAGAAGCAACAGCTGCTAATAGATATTTGTTTACAAATGCTGCTGAACTAATCCAAGATAGATATTTTGAAAATACCTTGACTTTAGAATTTGGATCTAAGGATATGATACTTTGGAAAAGAGATTCTTCCTTTTTTTTTCATTTTTTATTTTTTTATTTTTTTTTTATATTTAAAAATTTCCCTCTCCTTCCCTCCTCCTCCCCCCTCCCTCCCCTCCTTCTCCCCCTTCTCTCCCCTCCTTCTCCCCCTTCCCTCCCCTCCCCTCCACCCATACCTCCCCTCCCTCCCTCTCAAGGCCAAGGAGCCATCAGGGTTCCCCACTCTATGCTAAGACCAAGGTCCTCCCAACTCCCCCCAGGTCCAGGAAGGTGATCGACCAAGCTGAGAAGGCTCCCACAGAGCCCGTCCATGAAGAACAATCAGAGCCCAGAGCCATTGTCCTTTGCTTCTCAGTCAGCCCCCGCTGTTGGCCACACTCAGAGAGACGGGTTTGGTCGCATGATCCATCAGTCCCATTCCAACTGGAGTTGGTGATCTCCCATTAGTTCTGTCCCACCGTCTCCATGAGTGAACGCACCCCTCTCGTTCCTGACTTTCTCCCTCATGTTCTCGCTCCTTCTGCTCCTCATCGGGACCTTGGGAGCTCAGTCCAGTGCTCCAATGTGGGGCTCAGTCACCTTCCCCATCTGTCGCCAGCTGGAGGTTCCCTCACGGTCCTGACTTTCTTTCTCATGTTCTCTCTCCTTCTGCTCCTCATCAGGACCTTGGGAGCTCAGTCCGGTGCTCCAAGGTGGGGCTCTGTCATTTTCTTCATCTATCGTCAGGTGGAGGTTCTATGGTGATATGCAAGAAATTCATCAGTATGGCTATAGGAACTGGCCTTTTCAGGCTCCCTCTCCTCAGCTGCCCAAGGAACTAACTGGGGGCGTCTCCCTGGAAACCTGGGAACCCCTCTAGGGTCAAGTCTCTTGACAACCCTCAGGTAGCTCCTTAAATTCAGATATATGCTTCCCTGCTCTCATATCCACCCTTCCTATATCCCAAGCACCCCATTCCTCCGAGCTCCCCCCCGCTCTCCCCTTCACACTTTTCTCTCCCCATCTTCCCTTGGCCCAGTCTTGCCCAACCCTCAAGTTCCCAATTTTGCCTGGCGATCGTGTCTACATCCAATATCCAGGAGGATTACTATATCTTTTTTGGGAGTTCACCTTCTTATTATCTTCTCAAGGATCCCAAACTTATAGGCTCGATGTCCTTTAATCATGGCTAGAAACCGAATATGAGTGAGTACATCCCATGTTCATCTTTATGGGTCTGGGTTACCTCACTCAGAATAGTGTTTTCTATTTCCATCCATTTGCCTGCAAAATTCAAGATGTCATTGTTTTTTACCGCTGAGTAGTATTCTAGCATGTATATATTCCACAGTTTCTTCATCCATTCTTCCACTGAAGGGCATCTAGGCTGTCTCCAGGATCTGGCTATTACAAATAATGCTGCTATGAACATAGATGAGCATATGCTTTTGTTGTATGATTGGGCATCTCTTGGGTAGATTCCCAATAGTGGAATTGCTGGGTCCTGGGGTAGGTTGATCCCGAATTTCCTGAGAAACCGCCACACTGCTTTCCAAAGTGGTTGCACAAGTTTGCATTCCCACCAGCAATGGATGAGTGTGCCCCTTACCCCACAACCTCTCCAGCAAAGGTTATTATTGGTGTTTTGGATTTTAGCCAATCTGACAGGTGTAAGATGATATCTCAAAGTTGTTTTGATTTGCATTTCCCTGATAGCTAGGGAGGTTGAGCATGACCTTAAGTGTCTTTTGGCCATTCGAACTTCTTCTGTTGAGAATTCTCTGTTCAGTTCATCGCCCCATTTTTTAATTGGGTTAATTGGCATTTTACCGTCTAGTCTCTTGAGTTCCTTATATATTTTAGAGATCAGACCTTTGTCAGTTGCAGGGTTGGTGAAGATCTTTTCCCAGTCAGTAGGCTGCCTTTGTGTCTTAGTGACAATGTCCTTTGCTTTACAGAAGCTGCTCAACTTCAGGAGGTCCCATTTATTCAATGTTGCCCTTAAAGTCTGTGCAGCTGGGGTTATGCATAGGAAACGGTTCCCTGTGCCCATTTGTTGTAGAGTACTTCCCACTTTCTCCTCTATCAATCTCAATGTGTTCAAATTAATATTGAGGTCTTTAATCCATTTGGACTTGAGTTTTGTGCATGGTGATAGATATGGATCTACTTTCATTCTTCTACAGGTTGACATCCAGTTATGCCAGCACCATTTGTTGAAGATGCCCTCTTTTTTCCATTGTGTACTTTTGGCTCCTTTATCAAAAATCAGGTGTTCATAGGTTTGTGGTTTAAGATCCGGGTCTTCTATACGATTCCATTGGTCAACTTCTCTGTTCTTATGCCAATACCACGCCGTTTTCAATACTGTAGCTCTGTAATAGAGTTTGAAGTCAGGGATGGTAATGCCTCCAGAAGTACCTTTATTGTATAAGATTTTTTTGGCTATCCTGGGTTTCTTGTTTTTCCATATAAAGTTGATTATTGTCCTCTCAATCTCTGTGAAGAATTTTAATGGGACCTTGATTGGGATTGCATTGAATCTATAGATTGCTTTTGGTAGAATTGCCATTTTTACTATGTTGATCCTCCCAATCCACGAGCAGGGGAGATCCTTCCATTTTCTGGTATCCTCTTCAATTTCTTTCTTCAAAGACTTAAAGTTCTTGTCAAATAAATCCTTCACTTCCTTGGTTAGCGATACTCCCAGATATCTTATGCTATTTGTGGCTATTGTGAAAGGTGATACTTCTCTGATTTCCCTCTCTGCTTCCTTATCCTTTGTGTATAGGAGGGCGACTGATTTTTTGGAGTTGATCTTGTATCCTGCCACGTTACTGAAGGAGTTTATCAGCTGTAGGAGTTCTTTGGTGGAGTTTTTGGGGTCGCTTATGTATACTATCATATCATCTGCAAATAATGAAAGTTTAACTTCTTCCTTTCCAAATTGAATCCCCTTGATTCCCTTATGTTGTCTTATTGCTATTGCTAGAACTTCAAGCACTATATTGAAGAGATAAGGAGAGAGTGGACAGCCTTGTCGTGTTCCTGAATTTAGTG
This sequence comes from Arvicola amphibius, assembly GCF_903992535.2. Lineage (NCBI taxonomy): Eukaryota > Metazoa > Chordata > Mammalia > Rodentia > Cricetidae > Arvicola > Arvicola amphibius. Next base: position 82,236,424 of record NC_052051.1, on the reverse strand, counting down.
GGATAGCCTTGAGTTTCTCTCCGTTTAATTTGATGTTAGCTGTCGGCTTGCTGTAAATAGCTTTTATTATATTTAGGAATGACCCTTGTATTCCTAATCTCTCCAAGACCTTTATCATAAAAGGGTGCTGAATTTTGTCAAATGCTTTTTCAGCATCTAATGAGATGACCATATGGTTTTTTTCCTTCAGTTTGTTTATATGATGGATTACATTAATAGATTTTCGTATGTTGAACCAGCCCTGCATCTCTGGGATGAAGCCTACTTGATCGTAATGGATAATTTTTCTAATGTGTTCTTGGATTCGGTTTGCCAGTATTTTATTGAGAATTTTTGCGTCCATGTTCATGAGTGAGATTGGCCTGTAATTCTCTTTCTTGGTTGAGTCTTTGTGTGGTTTAGGTATCAGGGTAACTGTAGCTTCATAGAAGGAATTTGGCAGTGACTCTTGTGTTTCTATATTATGAAATACCTTAAGGAGTATAGGTATTAGGTCTTCTTGGAAGTTCTGGTAGAATTCCGCATTGAAACCATCTGGTCCTGGGCTCTTTTTGGTAGGGAGGTTTCTGATAACAGTTTCTAATTCTTCGCGACTAACAGGACGATTTAGAGCATTTACCTGGTCCTGGTTTAACTTTGGTATATGGTATTTATCTAAAAAACTGTCCATTTCTTTTACATTTTCCAATTTTGTGGCATACAGGCTTTTGTAGTAAGATCTAATGATTTTCTGAATTTCTTCTGTGTCTGTGGTTATGTCCCCCTTTTCATTTCTGATCTTGTTAATTTGCGTGTTCTCCCTCTGCCGTTTGATTAGTTTGGCTAAGGGTTTGTCAATCTTGTTGATTTTCTCCAAGAACCAGCTTCTTGTTTCATTGATTCTTTGGATTGTTTTCTGTGTTTCTATTTTGTTGATTTCTGCCCTCAGTTTGATTATTTCCAGTCTTCTACTTCTCCTAGGTGAGTCTGCTTCTTTTTTTTCCAGAGCTTTCAGGTGTGCTGTTAAGTCACCAATGAGCGCTTTCTCCGTTTTCTTTAAGTGGGCACTTAGTGCTATGAACTTTCCTCTTAGCACTGCTTTCATTGTGTCCCATAGGTTTGAGTATGTTGTGTCTTTGTTTTCATTAAATTCAAGAAAGACTTTAATTTCTTTCTTTATTTCTTCCTTGACCCAGGTGTGGGTCAGTAGTTGACTGTTCAGTTTCCATGAGTTTGTGGGCCTTCTGGGGGTAGCATTGTTGTTGAATTCTAATTTTAATCCATGGTGATCCGATAAGACACAGGTGGTTACTAATATTTTTTTGTAACTGTGGAAGTTTGCTTTGTTACCAAGTATATGGTCAATTTTCGAAAAGGTTCCATGAGCCGCAGAGAAGAAGGTATATTCTTTCCTATTTGGGTGGAATGTTCTATAGATGTCTGTTAAGTCCATTTGGTTCATTACCTCCATTAAGTCTTTCAATTCTCTGTTAGGTTTCTGTCTGATTGACCTGTCCATTGGTGAGAGAGGAGTGTTGAAGTCTCCAACTATTAGTGTGTGTGGTTTGATGGCTGCCTTGAGTTCTAGAAGTGTTTCTTTTACATAAGTGGGAGCTTTTATATTAGGGGCATAGATATTCAGGATTGAGACTTCCTTCTGAAGGATTTTTCCTGTTATGAGTATAAAGTGTCCCTTTCCATCTCTTCTGATTGATTTTAGTTTGAAGTCAACTTTGTTGGAAATTAGTATGGCCACACCCGCTTGTTTCTTAGGGCCATTTGCTTGATAAACCTTTTCCCAACCCTTTACTCTGAGTAGGTGCCTGTCTTTGTGGTTGAGGTGTGTTTCTTGTAAACAGCAAAATGTTGGATTCTGTTTTCGTATCCAATCTCTTAGCCTGTGCCTTTTTATAGGTGAATTGAGTCCATTGATATTAAGTGATATTAATGACCAGTGGTTGTTAACTTCAGTCATTTTTAGTAGTAGAGTTTGTGTGTTTCCCTTCTTCTAGTTGTGCTGGTGAAGGGTCGCTAGATGCCTGAGTTATTGTCGGCGTTGTTGGACTCCTTGGTTTGTGATTTTCCTTCTATTACTTTCTGCAAGGCTGGATTTGTGGCTGCGTATTGTTTAAATCTGTTTTTGTCCTGGAATATCTTGTTTTCCTCCATCAATGGTGAATGCAAGCTTTGCTGGGTATAATAGTCTAGGCTTGCATCCATGTTCCCTAAGTGTCTGTAGCACATCTATCCAAGCTCTTCTGGCTTTCATGGTTTCCATTGAGAAATCAGGTGTAATTCTGATAGGTTTCCCTTTATATGTTACTTGACCTTTTTCCTTTGCAGCTCTTAATATCTGTTCTTTATTCTGTATGTTTTGTGTTTTGATTATTATATGGCGTGGGGATGCTTTCTTTTGATCCAGTCTATTTGGTGTTCTGTAGGCTTCTTGTACCTTCATAGGAACATCCTTCTTTAGGTTGGGGAAGTTTTCTTCTATAATTTTGTTGAATATGTTTTCTGGGCCTTTGAGTTGTAATTCTTCTCCTTCTTCTACCCCAATTATTCTTAGGTTTGGTCTTTTCATGGTGTCCCAGATTTCCTGAATGTTTTGTGTTAAGAATTTGTTAGATTTGTTTAGTTCTTTAATCTGTGAGTTTATTTCCTCTATAGTATCTTCAGAGTCCGAGATTCTTTCTTCCATCTCTTGTATTCGGTTGGAAATACTTGTCTCTGAAGTTTCTGTTCGTTTACTCAGAGTTTCCATTTCCAGTCGTCCCTCAGATTGTGTTTTCTTCAATACCTCCATTTCATTTATCAGGTCTTGTACTGTTTCCCTTACCTGTTTGATTGCTTTTTCTTGTTTTTCTTGTTTTTCTTGGGTATCTTTGAGAGATTTATTTATTTCATCTACCTTTTTGTTTGTCATCTCCATTTCTTTATGGCAGTTTTTTACCTCCTGTTTAAGGTCCTCTATTATTTTTATAAAGTACTGTTTAATGTCGGTTTCTTCTATATCTTCTGGGGTAGGGTGTTCAATTCTTGTTGTTTCGGGATGTCTGGCTTGTGGTGATGTCATGTTGCCTTTCATGTTGTTGGAGGAGCTCCTGCATTGGCGCCTGCCCATCTCTTCCCCAAAGAACGATGGATCCTCCTGCAGACTTTCAGGTCCCCTTGCAGGCCAAGCAGCTCTCAGACAAAGGCCTACCTTGCTCCGGGCAGTCAAATGAAGGAGGGGGACCTCCCACCGGCCTGGGTGCACTCAATTCCAGGTCCCCAGAGCCCAAACAGGCTGAGCTGTGGGATTTTGTGGCCCCAAAGACGGGAGGATGAGGCAGGGGGAGGGGGGGAGGATTCTGGGTGCAAGCTGGGAAGGGACAGGAAGAGAGAGGCAGTATCCGGGGAGAATAACCCCTGCAGGAAGAGCAGGAAGTGTGCTGGTGGCAGGGGGAGTTGTGGAGAGTCGGTGGTCCCTCTCCGGGCAGCTGCCGCGGTTCGGGCACTCACTCCTCACTCACCCCAAAGAACGATGGATCCTCCTGCAGACTTTCAGGTCCCCTTGCAGGCCAAGCAGCTCTCAGACAAAGGCCTACCTTGCTCCGGGCAGTCAAATGAAGGAGGGGACCTCCCACCGGCCTGGGTGCACTCAATTCCAGGTCCCCAGAGCCCAAACAGGCTGAGCTGTGGGATTTTGTGGCCCCAAAGACGGGAGGATGAGGAAGGGGGAGGGGGGGAGGATTCTGGGTGCAAGCTGGGAAGGGACAGGGAGAGAGAGGCAGTATCCGGGGAGAATAACCCCTGCAGGAAGAGCAGGAAGTGTGCTGGTGGCAGGGGGAGTTGTGGAGAGTCGGTGGTCCCTCTCCGGGCAGCTGCCACGGTTCGGGCACTCACTCCTCACTCACCCCAAAGAACGATGGATCCTCCTGCAGACTTTCAGGTCCCCTTGCAGGCCAAGCAGCTCTCAGACAAAGGCCTACCTTGCTCCGGGCAGTCAAATGAAGGAGGGGACCTCCCACCGGCCTGGGTGCACTCAATTCCAGGTCCCCAGAGCCCAAACAGGCTGAGCTGTGGGATTTTGTGGCCCCAAAGACGGGAGGATGAGGCAGGGGGAGGGGGGGAGGATTCTGGGTGCAAGCTGGGAAGGGACAGGAAGAGAGAGGCAGTATCCGGGGAGAATAACCCCTGCAGGAAGAGCAGGAAGTGTGCTGGTGGCAGGGGGAGTTGTGGAGAGTCGGTGGTCCCTCTCCGGGCAGCTGCCGCGGTTCTCTGCAGACTTTCAGGTCCCCTTGCAGGCCAAGCAGCTCTCAGACAAAGGCCTACCTTGCTCCGGGCAGTCAAATGAAGGAGGGGACCTCCCACCGGCCTGGGTGCACTCAATTCCAGGTCCCCAGAGCCCCAAGAGATTCTTCTTTTGTTTTCACAGAGGATGAGACCCTATGGATTGCTTCTATCTCAATATGGTATGATAGACCACGCCCTCCCGAAAGGTTGCTGTGAACACCTTCAGAAAATTACTTCACCCAACTGATGACTGAGATGAACAGGTTACACCATGAAAGATCTGATTAACAGCGTCCCCATTCAGCAGGAAGCAGTTTGGAGAGAAATAACTACATCCATATTCCCAAATATTGTTTATAAATGTTCTTTTACATTTAAAGGGGGATATGATATAGATATGAATAATTTGCATTGATAAGGATTTTGCTTTAGTGGTTTAAATTTAAGGTCAATTTTCTTATATGTATATGTATTTCTGATATTGATTAAGGTATTGTGATTGTGTAGTTCATTTAAGAATGTAATATATAATAAGGAAATATAGGTTAAGAGATAATCATCTAAAATAGTCAAGTTTATAGTCATGTTAGATTTTCTAGATATATAGAGATATATTTCAGTTAGATAGACATTCTTCATATCTTTCAAAGACTGCAAAATATGGCATTTAATGTTTTAATAACTTAAGGCTTTTCATGATAATGAGACACGTCTGCTCATGGCAGCACCAATCTACTTCAAGAGAAAGATGGGCATCAAAGAGGCTCCTTATGGAGTTTGATAGCCATTTGGGCAAGAAACTGCTCTTGCCTGGACTATTGCATAAACTGGACATAGAGAACCCTCAGAGAGAGGACTGCTGAACTTGCCTAAATGTGAGATGATTCTTTGGGGTTCCTGATTCATGAAAGAGTCTGCAAGTCATTCTGCAGGACACAGCAGATATTGACTGAACTGCCTTTGAAATTTCCTGCTTCATGGAAATGTCTCTGGATACTATGGGCCTGAAGGCTGAAGATGGATGCCCCAATGGTATAGAGGAACTTTGGGTGACTGTCCAGGTAGCGAGATGTCTCTGTGATTTCTAGAGTTTTGTAAGTTGCTTACTTCTCATTTACTTAGGTAATATTGTGTTCTTCTGGAGTCTTTGATGGAGTTGAAGAATAGTTAGATAGTTATAGTCTTCCTTAGTTATGATAAAAGATAAAATGGATATAAATATTGTAACTGTAATTCTTACTTGATAACTTTTGTTATATGTAATTTTACTATGTTAAAGTTAAAGCCTTAGGCCAGCCTGGTCTACAAGAGCTAGTTCCAGGACAGGCTCTAAAAAAAAGCTGCAGAGAAACCCTGTCTCGAAAAAAACCAAAAAAAAAAAAAAAAGTTAAAGCCTTTCTTTTTTGTTTAAACAGAAAAAGGGGAAATGATGGAGGATTCTCATTGGCTAATAAAGAAACTGCCTTGGCCAGCCCTTAGGTGGGTGGAGTAGACAGAACAGGAAGAAGGAAGTGAGGTAGATGGCTCAGTCAGATGCCACACCTCTCCTAAGTTAGTCAGATTGCTCTGCCTCTCCTCTCTGGGACAGTCGCCATGAAGCCAGCCACCAGGTCAGACATGCTGAATCTTTCCCATTCGTGGTGTTACACAGATTATTAGATATGGGTTAGTCAACATGTGAGTAAGAGGCTGAAACTAATGGGCCAGGCAGTGTTTAAATGAATACAGTTTGTGTGTTGTTATTTTGGGACATAAGCTAGCCGGTGGCAGTGAGCCGGGCAGGATGAAAAGCAGGCCTGCCCGCAACTCATCACTACAATTATGTATACAGTATTCTGTCTGCTTGTATGCCTACAGATCTGATTAATATGGTTGTGAGCCACCACGTGGTTGCTGGAAATTGAACTCAGGACCTCTGGAAGAGCAGCCAATGCTCTAAAACTCTGAGCCATCTCTCCAGCCCATGAGTTAAACTTTAAAAATCACTTTTCTCTTTTGACACTTTTGGTCAGCCTCTGTGCATTATTTTATAGTATTTGTTGTAGGAATATTTATCTATACCCTTATCATTCTGTCATTTTGTATCAAACTTTATAATAATCTCTCCACTCTTTGTATTAAGTATAAAGCTTTAATCATATGCTTTATAAATTTCATAATATCAGGCTATAATTTCTGCTTCTAACAATTATATATCTGTTAAATAAAGAGAATGAAAATTAAGTTTTCTGTAATAACTATTTACACATTTACTATTTTTAGTTTTCTTCAATCCTTCCTGTAAGTTGGAATTTCCTTCTGACCTAAATTTCCCTTCAAACTTCACATTTTTCCTTTTTAATCTTTTATTTCTTCTTTAAAATTTTTAGTCTTTTTAAAGTTTTTAAAAATTTATTTTTTTTAGCCATGTGTAGTGCGAGACACCTTTTATCCCAGCACTCAGGAGGCAGAGGCAAGTGGATCTCTGCAAGTTTGAAGCCAACGTGGCCTACAGAGAAAGTTCCAGAAGAACCAGAGCTACACATTAAGATCCTGACTCAAAAAGAAAAAAAATTGTGTACATATGGGTGTTTAAGGCAGCATGTGAATCCTGGTGCCTGTGGCGAGGATATATGTGGCAGCATGGACTCAGGAAATTGGCTGGGAAATGAACTCAGGTCCTCTGGGGTTCATCCAGTGGCTTACAACTGCTATGACTGCTGAGTCGTCTGTCTAGGCCTTTTTTGGGGAGGGCCGGTACAACAGGTCTACTTGAAATGAACCACCTCAGCTATCATTAACTTGAAATGCCTTTGTGTCCCATGTTTGAAGTCGGTCCTTTGCCATCTCTGCTGGGAACTGTCTTTATGGGCACTCCTCGTGTGTGACTGTGCTGGGAAGCCATCCTTGCTGCTGTTCACCTGGAGTTTTCTCCTCGTTGTGTTTTGAGGTGCACAGTGTGCCAAGGCACAGCTGTTCCCTTTATAACACACGTCGTGGCACACAGGGAACGTGTTGGGTGCACACATTATTTTTTAACCACGTTTAGGATATTTAGTCAGTAGTTTTCCAATTATCGTTTTCTTCTCCAGTGTCCATTTGCCCTTTCCTCCCCTGTTAACCTATGCTGGGCCAACTGGTCCTGTCCCACAGTTCTTTGAACACCCGATCCGTTTCCAGTCTCCCACACACGTTCTGAGCTTCAAGTCCACTAGTCCTTTTGTCAGATTCCGTCCACTGCCACGCACATCCATGCGTTTTCGTTTTAGACAGAACGTGTCTAACATTTTCATCGTTCTCCAGAGTTCTGGGTTTTTGTTTGCTTATGCACTGTGAGCACTTTTCATCTGAGTCTTTGAGTGCATATACAATGTCTTCCATTCATCTTTGGCTGACTCTAAAGTCTGTGCCACACAGTCTGGCTAATATGGTTTTCTCTGGCCTCTTCTGATGAAGCGCTGACATTTGCTGTAGCAATCAGTGAAGTCCTTCCGACTCCACCCTCTCCATGGGCAGCCACCAAAACCGTCCTCCTTTCCCTTGTTTGTTCTTGCTGCTGACTAGCTGCCTTGACCTCTCTGAGGTCAGCCGAGGGCTTTGTAGTTTAGATCTATTTTCATGGTTCCATCCTTTCTGGAATCTACCTTGTGGTCTGTTTGCTCTCTCAGCTCCACGTTCTGTGCCCTGGCTCCTTGAGCATCCTACCTCAGCGGTCATTCTCCTACCACTGCGCAGGTCAGGGACCAATGCTGTGCTTCTCAAGTGACTCCCTTCCCGCACTCCTCTGCTCGATACCAATCCAATTTCTGAGTTTTTAGTTACTTTTATTTTCCCTCTGGTGTCATCAAATAGTATAAAAATATTGTGTTCCAAGGGAGCAATTATTGCCTATAGGAAAGTTTAAGTCAATTAAATCAAATTGCTGTTACTGAACCTGGAGCCAAGTCAGAGTGCGCTGGCAGCTGTGACTCAGAACCCATCCGCATCATCATCCCGCAGGTTCCCTACACTCTTATTCGTTTACTGACTTCTGGAGAACCATTCCCCCAGGCTAATGTTGCATGTGGTTGTGCTTTTTAAAAACGTCTGCAGGTGTCAGGTCTAGAAACGCAGATCCCGGCTACTCAGTAAGCTTGAGGGGAGAAGATCTCATCTCCAAGGCACACCTGAGCTGCAGTGAGTTCAAGGCAATCCTGGGAAAGATACAAACACACACCGGCATGCACACACACACACACACACACACACACACACACACACACCCCAAATGAATAGATAAGTAAGACTTGTTTGGGTGCTTTGCTGCCCCCTGCTGGGCAAATGGAGCAATATTACAACCATGAGGACAGCCTCTGCAAATTCAGAATACCTCAGGTGAGGAAGCTATACCTGTGTCCAGGGCAACATAGTCCATCCTCCTGAGCACTGTGGCCAATAGATCAGGGAATACCTGGTCATATGCTTGGGATCCAGATGTGTCTAACTTATGGTGTTTTACCACCTGGTCTCTTTGAGGATGGTTAGAAGAAATTCCTCAACATCCTCCCTGGACTCAGCACATGCCTTTAAACCCAGGACAGGAGAGGAAAGGGAAGATGGATCTCTATGACTTCAAGGTCAGCCTGGTCCACATAGAGAATTCCAGGCTGTCCAGAACTACATAGTCAAACCCTGTCTGAAAAACAAATCCCATCTGGCTCTTTAAATCTTAATGCCCGTGAGTTGCCCACTTCCTACCCTTTTCCTCATGTCCAGTTCCCAGACAAGCCCTTTCAGGTTGGCATCGGACTTTGTGAAACCCATTTTGCTAAGGCCGTGGGCACAATGTTAACTCTAATACCTGCCGCACTTCCAGCCTGACCACACAAAACCCAATCCTTCTTTAAAACCAAAGTAAAGATGCCTCTCAAAATATGGGGACACCCTTTCATTGCCTTAAGTGTGGGCACCACTGCAAGCTTGCAGTATAGATGAGGCTACTGGATGAGTCCCACCTTTCTGGAGCACCTGCGTAGTGAGTAGTAGAGACTCAAAGTGCTATTTTAAGCCTTGGACAAAGTAGCAAGCCTGGAGTAGAAGGCAGACAAGGCAGGACCTGGATCTATTTTTGAGACAGAATACAAGACTTTCAAAGAAACCTCACACCTGTGGCAGCTGCTCCAGGCTGGTGACCTGAGGTGAGCATGCTCAGCCCCCTTGGTACTAGCAGGTGCCTTGGGAGAGTGGGAAAACACTGTGGGGAGGCACCAGGATGGTCTCCACTCGTCACAGGCACACCCATGACCTAGGGGTCCAAAGACAGCCCCTGTGCGGACCAGGTGTGCCCAGGCCCCTCCCTGCATTGCGCAAGCACATCCTCTCATGTGCGGGAACGCATGGCAAGGAGAAAACCTTCCCAGATTGCAGCCAAGGCATGGACACAGGCTGAACAAGGGAGCCATGTCGCTGCAGGAGATGTGAACTGAGCAGAGCAGGAGGCACGTACTGGAGCAGTGGGTGTGTGCTGAGGAGTGATTGTGGAAATACGAAAATCCAGATGCTCCTGAGGGCAACAGAAGTTGTGCCGAGTGCCCACAAACAATCCCAGTTACACATCTGAGTCAAAGTGCCCTTGAGGTGCTGGATCATGGAAGATGAGAGGTAAGGGTACCAGGGCAGCAGGGAACACTCACGGGGTACAGCGGTGGTGGAGAGCACTTCACAAGGCACGGGGGATAGAGAGCATTCATTGTGTGTGAGGACAGGGCGTGGAGTCATGGGGAGCACTCATAGGACATAGGGATGGGGAGCATTCTAAGAAACACCCACAGGACGCTGGAGTAAGTGGGAGCACTGGCGGGAGACTGAGTCTGTAGCTGGAATTCTAATGTTAATGACCAGAAGAACCACACCCGCTGAAAAGGAGCCACTTATCTGAACTGATCAAGCGAGACCCAAACTCAAACTTAGCCTGTGTTTGCTGAGCAGCTACGAGGTGCCTGGAACTGTGCCAGGAACTTCTACGTGTGGTAATTTGCACACAATCATGACTGATATTACGAACATAGGGGACAGATACCAAACAGATGTGGGCAGTCGGTTGACAAGTCCCACGGATTCAACCTCCCTCTCCCCTCACCCATCAACGGCAAGTGGGTGTGTCCTAAGAAGCAGACACCTGCCGCAGCCTTCCTATGTCCTGTCTCTGTACGCACGGGCTGGACTTCCTCTTCACGGTGCTTTGCATAAAACCTTGGGTATCCACATTGGGGTTCCCCATTGGAGTTCCCCTTGGGGTTTTTAAGAGATTTGTCTTCAGCAAGTTTTTCTTCACATTTGAAATAGACTCTCTCAGCTAAAACCACCCCACCCCCCCCCACCCCTGCCTTTGCCAGAAAGTAGCACTCAGCTAGCACCTATCCAAGGCCATGCAGGTGAGATGGCGTCTCCTGGGCCTGGCACCCACCGCTCCAGCGTCTCCTGGGCCTGGCACCCACCGCTCCAGCGTCTCCTGGGCCCTTCACCCACCGCTCCAGCATCTCCTGTCCAGATACTCTCCTCTGTGTGCGGTGCCACCACTGTGTTACTTAGACATCACACCATCACTGGGAGCTTCTGAGACCATAGGCCCCTGGAATCTCCAAGGGGAATGACGGCCTGAGAGTGACACATGGAGGGAGCTGGGATACTGCCGGTCTGTGGACACAGCCAACCTCGGGCTGCAGTGGCCCTGAGGCCCATGGGTCAGAAGTACCTTCTTTAATTCATGCAGCTCCAGATGAGGGCTCCCAGTTCCAGGACGCCCTCTGGAGACCGTGGAAGGACCTGTGAAAGAAAGTGCATGTTTCCAGGTGCATTTCTCTTCCAGGACCCCAGGCTTGGTGACATCCAAAGGAGGTTGTCTAAGAATGACCCTGACTCTGAAAGAGGACTTTATCGAGTTCACCCTAGACTCTGGGGGTTCAGAGCCTCTGTATATCAGAATAAAGGACTTCTGGGGAAAGCCATGAGCTCCCCCAGCTCCACCTCAAACTTAAACGTTCCAGGGAAAAAGATGAGACTAGAGAAGGGTGCCTTGTCCTTACAATTACTAACATGTCCTCTAGGGGGCGGGCTAGAATCCCGGATCAGGAGCGCCAGTTTTCCCCAGCCCCGTGGCTGTCCTAGCGTGGGAGACGGATGGTAGGCTCCGAGGCAGTCTCGTAAAGGCTGAGGCTGGGTACTCATTTACAGGAACAAGGGCTGAGCAACCATAGTCCCTGCCCCTGAGGACTGGTGTCAGGATAAGTGATGCTGGTGGCCTCAAAGAATCCAGTTCCTTCTCTGAAAAACAAGATTTGCATTAGCTGGGACCTGAGGTTGCTGTAGTAGCCTGCGGCTGTGTGGCCTCAGGAGGTCATGGGATGCTGTGGCATGACTAACACATTAGATCCTAATCACTGACGTGATGGGGTCAGGAGGTGGGGCCTTCGGGGGTGGGTTAGATAGATGGTGAGAATAGAGGCCTGAAGTCAATCTTTGTTGATCTGAAACAGCCCCAGAGATCCGTCCCCATTGTAGCCTCCCCATTGTACCATGCAGGTACAGGGAAGTGGGGTTTGTCCAGACATCAAAACCACTGGTGCCTTGATCTTGGTCTCCCAGCACCCAGAGAGTGGGAAATGGATGCTCATCTGTAAGCACCCACCCCCACCTTGAGCTTCACTGTAGCAACTGAAGAGACCAGGGCATGGTGGGGTGTCCCACAGTGGTGTTCCACTCAGCCACGTTGGGTGAGGGTAGCGGTAAGGAACCAGGCCCACGGCTCCTGGGAGGAGGGCTGCCTAGAAAGGGGCTTAGTCATCACAGCCGCAAAGGCCCACCCTAGACCCTGGTCTGAGTCAGTCTCAGAACCAGGACAATAACTCTGCTCCGTGAGTGCCTTTGGACACATTTGCTGTCTTGTTAACTCCATGTCCCTAGGTTTCTGGTCTGGCTGCAATATCCTTCTTTATCAAAATTAAATACTTTATGTTTTTCTGGGCTACGTTTATTGTTTCTCTGGGCTGAGGTCTTGGGCGGGAGGTAAATTGGAGCTAGCGGTAATATCTGAGCCTCATTTCCTTTGCCTGTAAGATGGAGAGACCCCTGTTCCCTTGCAAGGTCAGAAGGCAGATAGAGGGTCCTCACTCCATACCTTACTCGTCTCCATGGAAACCTTGAGTTACAGGAGGGACAGAGGTACTTGCCTTGTGTGACAGATACACACATAAGAAGCACTGTTCCAGATCACACAGAGGAGCCTGGGCCCAAGCCTAATTTGGTCTACTTCTCCCCTCCCCCACACTCCCATGCTGCCCTCCATCAGAATGGCGCCTATGCTCCCCTGCCTTGAACCTGGCTCAGTCCAGGGCCCAGGAGGAAAAGTCTTGGTTCCAGGAGAGACGAGATGGTCAAACTCTCATTGAGTCCTCTGCTGTAAAAGCCTGCCAGCTCTGTGGTTATATTGGAAAGTGCTGGACAACCTTGGGGAAACCATGGTTCTCTTCTCTGTCATGGTTTTGTATCAGGCTCTGAGCTAGAACCCCTTCTTGCAAATCTCAAATCCCACAAAACCTGGCATAACACAGGGGAATAGGCTACTTTTTTGAGTTTTTTTAAATCTTCAGTAAGCAACAGGATAGAGAGGTCTTTGGGAATCCCCCTGGGATACCAAAGTCTGTAAAAATTTAGTGTTTTCCAGAAAGTCCTTTTGTAGAATTTTAATAATCCCTGGGTTATTTATGATACCTAATATGAGCTGGAAGTGTGGCACTCCTGTGGTCCCAGAATTCAGGGTGTCGGGTCAAGAGGACTCAAGTCCAGCCTGGGCTACATAAATGAGCTTCAAGCTAGCTACAGAGTGAAATTATGTCTCAAAATGCCATGCTGATTCTGTATCAAATGGTAGAGTTCCAGTACCTGGGAGGTGGAGGCAGGAAGATCAGAGGTTCAAAGCCAAGTTGGGCTACACGACAGTCTGCATTCATGAGTCTAGGGCACGAATACCTGCCTGTGAAAAGCCAGCCTGGGCCACATAGTGAGTTCCAGGAAAGCCTGGCCGACAGATTGAGACTGTCTCAACACAGCAGGCTGGGGCATGATGGCACATATCCGTAATCAAAGCACTTTGGAGGCAAAAATGAGAAGTTCGGTGTCTTCCTCCATTGCTGAGTAAGTTCTGGGACAGCCTAGGTTACAAAAGACCACACACACACACACCTAAACAAAAGAAAATAACAGAAACCCTTACACAATGTATGTGCTTTGAAGATAATTGTCCCTCTATAGTGTTCTGGGAATACTGAGGGCATATTTGATATGGACATAATTGTCCCCAGCTGCTCCCAGAGTTGGCGCCTCAGATTTACCGGTATTATTCACTGCTCAGTTGAGAAGTAGTGACAGCCCCATAGTCCAAAGGCTGATAAGGGTTATGAACCACAAATCCTACCTCTCTCAGAACACAAAGCAACTCATAAAATCAGCAAAGGTTTTTTTCCCCCCTTCTCTTTCTCCGTATGTCCCTCATTTTTGAATTACCCTTTGAATAGTTCCCCTTATGAGTCAGTTGTCATTTTACAGAAAAACCACCAGATGGTGCCAAAGGACCAAGTGCGGGATACAGGCCCTGGCATTCTCGTTGGGCCTGGCTTCTGGGCAGGGGATAGCAGTGGGTGCCACCCTGGGTCTGGTCCAGTAGACAAGATGTCCAGATAGGAAGTGAGGTTAGACACTGAGGCTGTGACTCAGACATGGATGGACTCTGAGCTGGGAAACAGAGACCTGTGTTAGTGGTTAACTCTGCGGCTCTCTCTAGTTACCTTCCTATTCACCCTAGAGACACAGTGAGCTCAGTTGTCACCAGGAAAGCTTCCCTGGCTGTCTGAGTTCTGAGCTTCTGTGGACAGAGCCCACTTTGCCCTTTGGGAAGTTGTCAGGGCTCCCATGGATCTGCATGTGTGTAGAACAGACTGATGGGACCTAGTGCCCCTACGGGATGGACCGGGAGATGGTGGCCTGCCTCAGACAGCAGAGCTTCCCGGGCAGACGGTGGGGCTCCCAAGAGTGGCTGTATGGACCCCAGCTGTGGTGCTTCACCCCACATCACCCCATGGAAAGTGTGGCGGGACTGGTCTGGGGAATTCTCTCATCTGTGTAAGATTGCAGCTGCTGCCACCACTCCTGGGGCAGAACTAGGATAGGAAGAGGCCCCTGGGACCACAGCTCACATCCAGCCTGGTTAGAGTGTTTCTCATCCCAGCCCATGGCTCCAGAAGGCCCCACAGGAGATACAGGGCCCCTGTATTGCAAGTCTATGTTGTGTGGCCTGTCTGTCGGGAAGTTCTCGCCAATGTCTTCCAGTGGAGTAGGCAGGCCAAGATCTGGGCATCTGATGCTAGTTCTTAGTTAGTGACTCTCAGACTTCACTTGCAATTTGTTGATGATGCTGGTGTGGTGGTGGTCATCTGTGTGTGCATACATCTGTGTGTGTGAGTATAGGTGTGTGTACATGACACACGGGTAGAGAGGTCAAAAGACAACCTGAGGTATTGGTCCTCAGGGGACAGGGGACATTGTTTATATAAATATAAACAATATATTACAAACAATACATACAAACACACACACACACACACACACACTCGCGCGTGCGCACGCATCACGCATGGTCTCATTTGCCTAGAGCTTTGCCATAGGCTTAGAAGCTTCCTGTGGTCCACCTGTCTCCTTCCATCTTGTAACCACATTGCTGTGATTACAGCCACACATTGCCATATCTGGCTTTTTACATGGGTTATGGTGACCCAAACTCAGGTCCTTGTGCTTGTGAGGACAGCACTTTACTGCCCCACTCCCACCCCCTTCATTTGTACTCTGGATAGAAATAGTTTTTAAAGATGACCAATTCCCTTACTCTATTAAGTAGGATAACTCTTTAAGCTGAGCTGATAATTTCAAAATCTGCCAAATGATGCCATTTCATTTTTTTTAAAAAGAAGATTCTGGTCTCTCGATGGCAGCTCCTCTCCTTGCTTCCACTAGCGAATCTGCACCATGGTGCAGCTGCTGCCTTCACCTCTTCAGGTTTGTGGTTGAGACCATGCTTCTGTAGGCATGATATGTAAAATGGGGTCTGAGCACTCTGGAGTCGCTCCTTGGACCAGGATGGAACCACCCTCCCTGGGACATCAGCTTCCAGAGGACTATGGTCATCTCTTACCATCACACCAGTCTATCCCAGCTCCTCCTTCACTGGGCCCCTGCTGGCCACACCTCCCATGCGGTCCCTTTCCCACACAGTGGCTCCTCTCAACACACAGCCCTAAGTACACACTTCAGCGCTCCTCTGTGGAGCGGCAGATACAGGCTCAAAATCCTTACCTTTATGCAACACCCCAAGGTTTCCCCTTTCAAGATCTCTTGGCCTCACCTTCGCCAACCCTGTCCTTACCTCCTCCCTGTCACTATCCCACACCCGCCATGGGTACTAAATCCCTTGGACTTCTGTTATTTTCTGCTCTTTCCAAATGCCTTGCTTTCCACCTCCTCAGAACCCTTTCTGAGCTGGGTGCAGGGATCCCTCTCTGACCTTCTCACTCTGGTAGTGGTGACAGAATGCCTGAGTTCAGCTGCAAGACACAGTCCCCACCCCCACACCCGCTATTCCTCTTCCTGGATTCAGGACCTTGGATGGGTCAGTGACCTGTTAATTCCTATCTAACACAAGGAGACTCAAAGGAGTAGCCTTCATCACCAAGGGCTGGGTCAGGTTTCCAGTAACCGACAACTGCTAACCAGTGAGCTACTTTTCAGCCTTTGCTTTCCAGTCTCCGACATCAATAGATCTTTTCAAAAAGACCTTCTAGTATCTGCACCCTCCGTGGATGGTGGCTTGGGAGAGAAGACGCACAGCGGTCACCTCCGTCTCACTCCACAGTGTGAATGGGTGTCAAGTTCAGCACCGGCTGAAACAACTCTTCTACCCGCGTGAGAGTCCCTGAACTGACAGCTGTCCTTGTTGAACCAGAGGCTGATCCAGGGAGTAGAGCAGGACCATGCGTTGTGTTTGCTGCTGTGCTGGTCCCTCAGCCTGAAGCTGTGAGCACTGGGAAGGGAGGTGGGTGCTGTCCGCGGTGCTGAAGATCGCTCTCAGTGACTAATCTCTCCGCCTGAGCTGGCCGCTGGAAAGTAAAAAGATTTGCTTGGGGCAGCCAGGAATGAATTTTCATCTCCAGCCTCAGCCAGCACATTTTGTTCTGACATTTTCCTGGCCCTATGCCGGTGATGTGACGTTGTCTGCACGGCTCTTTCCCCTGCGTGCCCAATCCCTTGAACAGCTGTCCTGCCAATCCCCTATCCTTCCACCTCTGTGGGCACCCCCCACCACCACCACACACACACTTGAATGCTTCCTCCAGAGCTGGCAATGGAAGAGGCCATATCACAGGCCATGAACCCCACTGCCTGTCACCCACTCTGCACTCTCCGCAAGCAGGGCTGGAAGTCACCATGGCTCCATCTCAGGCCAAGCAGAATGCTGACCATGGATGGGAGGAAAGAAACTATGGCTTTCTGCATTCATAGGCATTAACTGGCTCAAGTGCTTGCTTGAATTCAAATCCCACTGACCCTGTGTGAGCTTGGGTGATTTTTTTTTCCCCATCTGAACCTCCGTTTCCTCATCTGGTAAATGGAGCTATAGTAATGTCCTCATGGCATTGATGTTGGAGGGCACCAGTTTCTTAAGCAAAGCCCCAGGAAGATTTTCCTTTGCCAAAAATAAAAGCTGGAGAGCTTTAGATGTTGAGATAATCTGGTGTACTCCCAAGTTTGTGTTCAGGAAAACTGGGGTCAGCCAGGAGAAGAGATTTGCTAACTGCCACACAGCCAGTGCATGGGGGTACCTTAGAGTCAAGGAGACAGAGCTAGTCCAAGATAGCTAATGCGGCTGGAGCATGGGGTTGCCCACAGCATGGAGGTCACACTCTTTTCCATCTTGTTGAAAGACATGCATTTAATTGGAACCCTGAATGCCCTTCTCTTCTTCTGCTCCTCTCGCTGCAACCATACTGCCTGGCTTCTGTCGCCAATATCCCACTTTCCTGAGGAGAAATCTATGCTCTGAAGACCTTGGAGTTTGGAGCATGGTCCCAAGTGTCTCCCTGTAGGCTTGGCAGGTGCCATGGGAGGGAAGATAGCTAAAAAGCTTGCCTCTCAGGAGCATGCTGGGAAATGGCAGTGTCCCCTTCTCCCTCCTGAAGAATCCAGCCCCATTCCCATGATTCTTCAGATTCTGGCAGGCTTTGAGTACCATCTTGTGACATATGGGTGATGCTGTTGAATACTAGAACCAAAGAACTGATTGCTTGGGAGGTTAAGGGGAGAGCAGGGCCATGGGACAGTCAGGGGGGAGAAAGGCTTAGTGGGGGGGGGGCTGTGGGAGAGAGCAAAACCATGGGAGGCATGACAGTGTGGGATGTGTGGAGAAAGTAGGGTCCTGAGGTGTGAGGGTGGGGCAGGAAGAGAAGGACCATTACAGGGATGTGGTGGGGAAATAAAAGTTTGAGTAGGGGTTCTTGCTATCTGAGAGCCTCTCCAGGTCTGGCTGGAACACTGGGGTCCCTTGGATTCCTTCCAGGCCCCCTGAATTCGGGTCTCAGCCCCACTGCTCAGAGCTCAGGGGTGGTGTGATCTGTGACCTTGGGGCTCTATATCTGGATTCTAGAACTGGGAGCACCAAGGCTGGAGGACATGAGGGTAGTGTGAGTCTTCTGCAGTGCCTGCTTTGGCTTTACCAGTGCCTGTGCTTCCCCAGTCCTTCCAGGCCACCCAGGCCAAGTCAACAATGCTACCGTGGACTCGGTGTGCACCAGATTCTTAAGGCTATGTGGGAAGTCACTGTACCTGAGAAAAGTCCAAAAAAAGAAACAATGAACAGGTGGGAGAATTTTAGTTATCATCAAGTAGTATAAAACAGAAGCAAAGGCAACCTTCTAGGGTTAGTGATGTAGCTCAGTTGGTAGCATAGTCACCTAACATCTGTGAAGCCCCAGGCTGTCTCTCCAGCAATGCACCATCTGAGCATAGTGATACATATCTGTAACCCCAGAACTTGATTTGTGGACACAAGAGGATCCAAAGTTCAATGTCATCCTTACCTAAAAGGTAAGTTTGAGGCCAGGCCAGGCTACAAGAGGCTGTCTCAAAACAGCATCCAACTTTATGGCCGAGAAGGGAAGAGGAGTTGAGGCTCAAGGAGAGTTGGGATGGACCTTCCTAAGGGGCTGATCATGGACTTAGTTGCTGTTAGGAAAGAACATTCTAGCTGGGGGAAAGGAGGGTATGGAAGTCATGTGCTGGTCAGGATCCCCAGGGCCCTGGGAAGGAGGCCAGAGAGGTTATAGTAAGAAGGAGCTGCTTGGGTGGTAAAGGGGAGCAGACCCTCCAGGTGGAGCCTCCTGGGTTCTCGTGAGGTGCACTTACTCTTGTTCATCTGTGAAGTCAGCCTTAAAACATCAGAACAGGCAGGGCCCTCAGAGGCACCTAAAGAGAGAACTGCCCACTGTTTGGAGGGTCAGTTGGGGTCTAGAAACAGAAAATGGCAAGCACAAGGTCATCTGCCAGCTCAAGATGCTGCCAGTTAAGATATGAATATACCCAAAGGCAGCGTCATAAACAAACTAGCTTTTCTCTCCAGGAAACAAAGAGAGGCAGGGTCTTGGAGTAGTGGGAAAGTATCACAATCACCAGGGGCCCCAGTTCCTTCTAATTTGCTCACCATTAACCACATGACCCAAGATGGCTGCCCCTGCTGCAACCATCAAGTCTGTCCTTTAGAAAGATACATACCCCCAGTTTTGTAGTTATATTGTCTTGGCTGAATTTAGTCACATTGTTATACTTAGTTTCGAAGGAGGCTCGAAAGTGTAGTTTTAAATCTGATGAGTTATGTACCTCACCCAAAATCAGGCATGACATTCAAGAGAGAAGAGACAATGAGGGACCGATGGCCATACCCACCATAGAGATGAAATCTGGGCTGAAATCCATGCGTTCGGATTTTTTCACTGCCCAGTCCCCGTGTGGTCAGCAAATTGCAGGAAGTAGAGAGAGCCAATGTAGAGGGAACCCTGGGGAGAGAGCCTGAAAGTGCTGAGGGCTTGACAGAACAGAGGGAGGAGGTGGGCATGGTGGGTGGCAGCTGGCCTGAGCCCTTGGTCAGGGCTCATGATTGCTACCTTCTCCAGGGCAGGGGCTAATCACCTATCTCTGGATGGCTCATCATTGCTACCTTCTCCAGGGCAGGGGCTAATCACCTATCTCTGGATGGCTCATCATTGCTACCTTCTCCTGGGCAGGGGCTAGTCACCTATCTCTGGATTGCTCATCATTGCTACCTTCTCCAGGGCAGGGGCTAGTCACCTATCTCTGGATGGCTCATCATTGCTACCTTCTCCAGGGCAGGGGCTAGTCACCTATCTCTGGATGGCTCATCATTGCTACCTTCTCCAGGGTAGGGGCTAGTCACCTATCTCTGGATGGCTCATCATTGCTACCTTCTCCAGGGCAGGGGCTAGTCACCTATCTCTGGATGGCTCCCCGTTGTTCCCAGTGGAAGGAAGAGCAGGCTGATGTGATCACGCTGTGGCAGAGGGTGAGAGCAGGGGATGCCAGCTGCTGGAGAGGCCTGCCAGGGCTCTTCCCCAGGGCTCCTTCCAGCCCTGTACTGTCAGCTAGACAAGGGCAGTATTTCTGGTGGCTCTGTCTTGGTCACAGCACTGAGCAGGGAGGGCCTCTTCTCCCCCTCCCCCTCCCATGTCCCAGTCTCTCGGATTCTTCAGATGTCTGTCTTTCCTGCCGTCACCTCCTCCCCAGTCCTCCCTCTTCCTCTCCTTTCCCCTCCTTCCTGAACAGCTCACCCCTTTTCCTGCCCCCCCAATCCTTCTCTTCTGCCACAGTCTAGACCTTACTCTCTCTGGGAACCTTGCTGGGTCAGACGATAATGCAGGGTAGCCTGGGCAGGTCACCTGGGTCTTGGTCTCTTTAATTTCATGTTCAGCATTAGGGGTCAGGCGAGGTCATGGCACACCTCTATGGGATCAGCACCTACCTCCTGCCACGCGTACCTGCTGACCGATGGCTCCGGCACTCCCCAGTGAGGCAAAGGGACTGAGGCTTACCAAGCTGCAGCTGCACACAGCCACCTGTCTTTATTTGGTCTTGGTCTTCTCCCAGATCCAGAGTCACCTGCTGTTTATTGCCATTTTACAGTTGGGAAAGCTGAGGCCTGGAGAGGTAAGATTGTCTGAAACTGTCTGGGAGAGATCCTAAGGATCAGTCTCTAGCAGTCCTGCTCGTTTTTGTCCCTGTCTCTTGGGTCTCTGGATACCCCACCTTTGGGTGGCCCAGGCCAGAAGTTCCTGCAGAACCTAGCAGACAGGTCTCAGCATGCTCCCCTGTAGCCCAGCTCTGCAGCTTCTCAGCTCTTGGGCTGCTAGGCCTTCACTCTTTAAATAGCCTCCTGTTGCTCCCCAACCACAGCCCTGCACCCACAGATGCTCGCCTACAGAGGAGCACCCAGAGCACGTGACCTCCCACGAGGCTGTGGGGGTGTGGGGACATGGACATGTTGATGTCTGGCAGAGGCGGCAGAAATGTGGTTGGGCACAGTTTGGGGATAGGGTGGTGATACCCAACATACTGTCCCGTAGTGTAGACACAGCTGACACAGATGTCCAGGCAAGCTGTAAGAAACAGCACCATTAACACTGAGCAAGAAGAGAGCAGCTGGCAAACAGCCTCCTGCTGAGATAGATTCAGCCATCCTGCAGCTCCCCACCCCCATGACTGAGTGATGCCCCAGCTCCAGTCCCTTTCCCAGAAGACAGACTCTGCTCCTCGCTGCCACAGCTTCAGCCTGTTAGATCAACCTGGGGCACCATACAGAGGACTGGCATCTCGGGTCCCCCAAGCCTGGAAATCCTGCACTGGCCTCTGTTCACAATGCCCTGCTTGGAACTCCAGCACCTCCCGGTAGAAGCCATACACTGGTGCAGCCAGGCTTCTCTTCCCGCTGGAGTGGTATCTCTGGGTCTTTGGCTGCTCCCATTAGTGGATACTGAACCCAGTGTCACACTGGACAGGTCACGGGGTGTTTGGAAGGTGCTTGTCATATTTCTCATGATGAGGGGAGTGTGCACAGCTTCGTTTGCTATTTCAGGAATCAACGTATTCCTTAAAATGTGCCTATGTCAGCACATTCTTCCTAATGTTCCTTTCTTAATAAAAAGTAAA
This sequence comes from Arvicola amphibius, assembly GCF_903992535.2. Classification (NCBI taxonomy): domain Eukaryota; kingdom Metazoa; phylum Chordata; class Mammalia; order Rodentia; family Cricetidae; genus Arvicola; species Arvicola amphibius. The sequence goes on along the minus strand of NC_052051.1, from coordinate 82,214,893 downwards.
AATATCAAATTGAAGCCCAAGAAGGAAAGTTGAAGCCACATTCCTGCTGACCAGTCAAGGAAGCACTCTGGCCTTCTTCCTGGCACAGCCTGGCAGGCAGCCAAGGAACAGTCAGAGGCTTGATGGACTGGCTGGGACTTGGAAGTTGGGGACACTTGCCCACCTCTGACCCTAGCTCTGTGCTCTTAGCCCTGGGGACAAAGGCAGTGGCTTTGAGTGTTTATTTAGGGACACAATCTCCTTAAATGGACGGCTTTAAAAAACATATTTGCCTTGAGCTACCCTCAGGCTTCCCAGCATCCAGAGCCTGCGGTTCCAAGAAGACAAACTGGCCAGGAGGGGTTGGGAAAGGCAGATCCCCAACAATGTAAGGTCCCCTCACCCTGTGCATGTGCCAATGTGAGCAGTGAGCGAAGACAAAGAGTGTGGGGCAAGGCAGCAGCCCCAGTGGGGGCTGGACACCTGTCTGATTCAATTCTTTTATTGTTTCGTTTGAGACAGGGTCTTTCTGTGTAGCCCTGGCTGGTCTGGAATTCACCACATAGACTAGGCTGTCCTTTAACTCGCAGAGATCTTCCTGATTTTACTTCCCAAGCACTGGGATTAACGGCACGCTCCACCACACCTGGCAGGAACACCCTTCCTTGCGCCTCTAGTGACCAGCAGCCCATGTTCTCCTCACCTCCCAAGCCAGGCTTTTCCTAACCTTGGGGTAAGAGATACACCCACAATGTGGATCCCTGCGTGCTGTCCAGCTCACCCTCAGAGTGGCAGCATGGCCAATGCCTGGGACATTCCGTCCTCCTTCTCCATAGAAATTCCTTCTCTCTGTTTTCTTTTTAACTGCACCAGAAAAAGCACCTCAGACTCCTGGACCGAGCAGTTTGACACGGTAATTTATATAGCATGTGAACCACCCATCCTTCCTTGAGTTCACCGCAACCCCAGTGAGCACTGGAGAACCTTTCAAGAGAATGTATCATTTACCCAGGAGACTAAGTTTTGACACTCTGTTGACTTTTCCTCAACGAAGTTTTGAAATAGTTGACAGCTGTGAGCTTTGATTTCTGACTCTGTAACCTTGGGCTTATAAAAAAAACTGGAGCCATTTTTAGACGACATGGAAATAGGGGCATCTCAGCTTGGTCACCGTGAGCATGCAGGGTGGGGTTACCATGCTGACAATTTCTTACTTTTGCTATCACCAAGAACAGTGGTTCATGGGCTCCCCCCATGCTGTTTAATGTCTGAGATGAAATATAGATTTAACAAAGAGATGGCAAGAGAAAAACATCTTTCTGTATTCCCAGAAGAAATTTATACAGCTGTTACTTAGTTAAAAGGTCCCCAAGGTTGCAATCAGCTCTCTCCCTATTCAAGGCTCTCAAGGGACCCTTGGCCCTAAGGCTAAGCCTGGACCATGGAAGAGGCAGGAGCTCAGATCCTCCAATGTGAGTCTCCTGCTCCCTGCCCAGCCAGTCAGCTGCTTACACTCATGCTGGAGCTTCATTTGCTTCCCCTCCAGCCCTGTACTAGACTCCTTCTACTCTCTACTGTGATGTGGCCCTCCTCCTCCAGAAAGATTTCCCCTGTGCTTCTGAAGGAAGAGCCAAGTTCTTTCTTGTCTGGGAGTTGCCCACCATTTTTGTCTGTCAGAATAGTTGGTCCATGATCGAAAGTTAAAAACTTACTTCATGTCTGACTCCTGGCTGAGATTGTGTTCTTGCTTGATGTGTGGCCCCTGTAGTCATCATATGTCAGAAGCATAGTGTGTGCTCAGCTGTGCCAGGGGAGCAAAGCAATGCACAGGCAGAATGTGGCTGAGATCTGACAGGTCTTGCAGCAGAACACTGACAGTCTGTCACTCACGGTCTGTCACTGACACTTCTAGGATGCATTTCTCTTAGTTATTATCTTGGCCAATCACTCCATCCATGTATCCTCTTATCTGTCCATCCATCACTTACCCACCCGCTCACTCATCCATTCATTTACCTATTCCTCCATTCCTCTATCCATCTACTCCTTCATTCCTGCACGCATCCACTCACCCATCCGCCCATCTGTCCACCCACTCACCCTTCTTTCTATCCAACCACTCACCCAACCAGCCATCTATTCACCTATCTACCCATCCACTCATCCACACACATGTCCACCAATCTATCTGCCAATCTGTTTGTCTACACTTGTCTACACATCCATTTGTCCATCCATCCATCCACCCATCCATCCATCCACCCATCCATCCATCTACTCCTCCATCCATCCACCTACCCACAATTTTACCCACCCACTCATCTTTCTAGCCACCTTCCCACTCACCTATACAACCACCCATCCATTCATCCACACTTTCATCTGCCTGGCCACCACATCTATCTATCTATCCACCAACCACCTATCAACCAGCCCATCAATCCACCCATTCACTCACAATCCTCACATACATATATACACTCATCCATCCACCTAGCTAGTCCACCCATCCATTCATCTTTCCACCAACTCATCTATGTCTCCACCCATCTATGTAGCCACTCACCCACCCACTCACCCACCCACTCACCCACCCACTCACCCACCCACTCACCCACCCACTCACCCACCCACTCACCCACCCACTCACCCACCCACTCATCCATCCACTCATCCTCCAGCCATCGTGCATGTCTGTGCCCATCCATCTGTTTGTGTCCATCCAATTCTGTGACATGGAGGAAACGATGAGATTGAACTTGTAACAGGAAGTTACAGTTTTAGCAAGACAGAAGGAAAGCAGGATTTCTGGTGTGAATGTCAGATTTGATGTGAGGGGATAGATCAATCTCCAGAGTCAGAGCCACGTGTGGGCACTGAGGCAGGGAGTGGAGAGGGGGGTGGGATGAGTCATCATAGGCAGGAGCTGAGGCATTTTGAGCCTCCCCTTCAAGCAGCAGCCCACAGTGTCTCCTCTCACTCCCTCTCCCCCAACACGGTTCCTCTATGGAGTCTTCTCACTGCCCTCTCCCAGGCCCAGCCCCATCCTGAGGACTTTTGCTTCACAGGCTCTACTTGCTCTGGGACTGACACAGAGCACAATCCAGAAGATAAACAGGCATTGCAGTAGAGAGGCTCTGGCAATATGCTTTCATTCCTCGAGAAAGAAGAAAGAAGAGTGCAGGAAGGAAGGGCCACTTGAATGGCCTGATGGGGTCTGGATGTGTGGAATGGGGAGATAGCATTCTAGAAGGAGGGCCTCAAAGGAGAAAAGACACAGGGCAGTGTGAACCCAGATGCAGGGAAGAATGGGATGGGAGGAGGTGGAGTAGGTGAGTAAGGACAGGGTGGGGGGACACCAGAGTAAGTCAGTGCCTGGCTATAAATGGGGTGTTGGGGGAGAAAGATGGACACCTGTTGCCAGAGGGAAGCAAGGCCGCCATCACTCCTATACAAGGCTCACAACAGAGCTCTGAGATAGGAGGGGCCTGGTTACATGGGCTGGGTTCCCTACCTCAGATAATCTCCACAGCTGTAACCACCTTCCCTGGGGGTCTGTAGGAGCACTCCGCCTGCTCTTCCGCCCCAGCCTCAGACCCCCTCCTCTACCAGAGGGCAATGGAAACAGCAGAGAGAAGCACACTGTGAGGTTCTTGCTCTGCACAAAACCTTCCATGGTTCCCCAGGGCTCTGACCCTCCATCATGCACACCCTTTCCCCAAAGCCGCGTGGGGCATGTTTTCTAAGTCCTCAAAGGGTCCTGAGTTTTCTTCTGCCCTACTCTAATCAAGTCCACCCTAAGACTTTATATTGAGAATGGATTTTTAGCTCCTGGTAACACTTTCTGGGATCCCCGGTGTCTTAGCTAGGGTTTCTATTGCTGTGAAGAGATACCACAACCATGGCAACACTTATAAAGGAAAACATTTAATTGGAGCTGGCTTACAGCTCAGAGGTTTAGTCCGTTGTCATCATGTCTAGAAGCTTGGCAGTGTGCGGGCAGACATAGTGCTGGAGAAGGAGCTGGGGGTTCTACATCTTGATCGTAGGCAACGAAATGAGACTTTGTATCACACTGGGCATAGCTTCAGCATGTAAGACCTCAAGGCCCGCCTCCACGGTGAAACACTTCCTCCAGCAAGGCCGCACTCCTGACAGTGCCATTCCTTATGGACCAAGCATTCAGACACAGGAGTCTATGAGTCTATGGGGCCATTCCTATTCAAACCACCACACGGAGTGCCTTAGTTGGGGTTTCTATTGTTGTGATAAAACACCACAATCAAGAGCAACTTGGGAAGGAGGGGTTTATTTCATGTTGCAGCTTGTAGTCCATCATCCAGAAAATGCACCACAATCTTGCCCGCAGACCAGTCTCGTGGGGGCATTTTCTCAGTTCATATTCCCTCTTATAAAATAAGTTAAGCTTATGTCAAGTTGACAAAAAAACTGGCCAGTATACCCAAGCAGCGTAAGATTCCCACCCCAGTAACTCGGGCTATAGCCGTCTCCTGTTCTGTAGATTATTCAGGGCTGTGAGTTCAGTGTCTGCACAGCTCCCCAGCGTGGTGTCTGCACAGCTCACCATGATGCTGCCTTTGTCTCCAGCTCATGTGAAATCAAAGGGTGAGTGACAGCCGGCTTTTGGGGAGTGGGGTGCTCTTACCCTACACTCCACAATGGGGAGAGCTCTGTATACTTGGCAGCTCCCACCTCCACCCTCTGGACAGCATGAGATAGGGAAGGAGCCCAGGACTCCCAGGACTCCTGGCAAGGAGGGCTGGCTCCTGTGGGGAGTGGTGTCGGTAAGCAGGCACACCATGTCAAGTGCTAACAGGGCCCAACCAAGAGGGCTGGGCCTAGCAGCGGCTTGGTCAGGAAGCCTGCAGCTTTGGCCTCTCTTCTGGGATGACTCACCCTTTCTGCCTTTTGCTTTCTTTCTCTGGGAGTCTCCCCTGCTGCTACTTTTACTTCCTCCTTGTTCGGAGGCTTGAGCAGCCTTATTGCTTTAATTGGTTGATTTTCTGAAGCAACAAAGAAGGTTTCTTCCTCAGCTGAGGCCCACCCCACCCCCAACACACACACCATGGCCAGTAGAGCCTTGAGACAGAGATTGAGTGCAGAGAAAGTGGACAGAGATCTGAGCAGAGGAAGAAAGGATGGGGGATGAGAGAGGGATGGGGCAGAGAAGCAGATGACAACTCACTCCTCCTGGTGAACATGAAAAAAGCAGAGGTTCTGAGATCCCTGCTCCTCCAGACCTCCTTCCCACTCTGTGTTTGTGTGAGAGTGAGTGTGAGTGAGTGTGTGTGAGGCTGTGTGTGAATGTGTGAGCAAGTGTGTATATGAGTGTGTTGTGAGAATGTGCCTATGTGTATATGTGTGTGTATGTGTGTGTATATGTGTGTGTGTGTGTGTGTGTGTGTGTGTGTGTGTGTGTTTGCAGACTGCCCACAGGAGTTGTGGGCCAGGACTAGGACTTCCAGTAGTTTCTTCAGCAGTAAGACTTTGGCAAACAGAAGCCCTCCTTGTGAGGCTGAGTTTACTGAGTTTAGATGAAAGGTTTTGCCCTGCCTGGTCCTGCAGCTGTTCAATCCCAAAGAAACACACAGAGGCTTATATTAATTATAAACTGTTTGTCCTATTTGCTCAGACTTACTATTAACTAGCCCTTACAACTTAAATTAATTCATAATTCTTGTCTATGTTTAGCCATGTTGCTTGGTACCTTTTCTCGGTGAGGCATTCTCATCTTGCTTCCTCTGCATCTGGCTGGTGACTGACTCTCTGCCTTCCCTCTTCCCAGAATTCTCTTAGTCTGGTTGCCCCATCTATACTTCCTACCTGGGTACTGGTCAATCAGCGTTTTATTAAACCAATACAAGTGGCCAATCTTTACAGTGTACAAGAACATTATCCCACAGCAATTGAGACCCCTCCTCCTGACTCAGTGTAAGCTGAGGGTTCAGATAGGAGAGAATGAGATTAGCACACTTGCTTTCTGTTTATTCCCACAAGAAGCCTCTCCCAGGCACCTTGAGCTGCTTCCTTTCTGGGCTCTGAAGTTGAACAATGGCGAGGTCAGGGTTGCTGCCTGCAGCTCTGGCCTCTGGGTTGTCCTTGGATGCCAAGAAAAGCCCAGCCCCACCAAGCTAGTGGTTTCAGAGGGTATGCTGACACCCTGAATGGCAGGCTGGCCAAGCAACTGGGGAAAGGAAGCCAACTGCGGAGCAAGGCCCTAAGTGAGACGTGTGTGTGTGTGTGTGTGTGTGTGTGTGTGTGTGTGAGAGAGAGAGAGAGAGAGAGAGAGAGAGAGAGAGAGAGAGAGAGAGAGAGAGAGAGACCCTGCTGTCTCCCTGGCTTGTCCCATTGTCTCCAGCTTGGTGAAAGACTGAGTGAACACTTTGGACCAACTAGTCCATGCAAGCTATACATGCTTCAGATGCCATATGAGGTAGCGGGGGACAGACAGCAGGAGGCAGTGTGGCCTGAGACAAACTGGGGTGTGACTGGGGCCGGGAGGATCCTTCAGAAAAGAGGCTGTTGGTTGGTTAAGCAGTACAGCTGAGCAGGTGTGTCTCAAGGAGCCTCTGGGGTGAGCCCTGTAAAGTCTCAACTTCTGCTCCATTGCAGAGGGATGTGCCGATGGGACTGGAGTGGAGCCCAGCCCACATAGGGCTGTGGACCCATGTGCCTGAGCACATCAGGGAAAGTGAGGCTAAGTTCACACAGCTGCTTCCTCCGAGGATGTTCCTTTGAGGAAAATGACTCGAATGGGGAAAAACCTGGAGACTGGGATTCAGGTCCTTCATTGCCTGAGGACAGTTAATCGGTGATAGAGGGAAGAATAGCCTCCAGGAGAGCTGGGGTGGGACCTGGGTATCCTAGCAAAGCCACGGTTAGGCAGGGGAAGTCTGCCAGCAGCTTCGAGGTGGGTGCAAGGCCAAGATGGGTAGGCTCAGCCTCAAAAGCTCAGGTCCCCTCGGCTGGGCCCTGAAGCAGAAGCCCCAATGAGCTAGACTTCAAGGTACAGCCGTGGTGCCAAGACATCCTTCCTCTCTTGCCACCCTGAGCTCCCCACCTTCCCAGTTAGGAAACAGCAGCCTGGCCTTATTCGAGGAATGCCCTAGGATGAATTACTGCCCCTAGAGCCTGGGAATGGCCAACAGAGGTCACAGCCAGTGACTTCTATTTCCAAACCTCAGTTTCCCCGACCACTTCGGCGACTTTCAGCTTGTCTCTTCCCTTAGACAACCACCTCATCAACATACACCATTAAAATCTGCACGTAACCGTCTGGGGAATGGAGGTAAGCGTGGGTCGTAGGACACACTAGACCCTCCTTGTGGACAAACTCAGCCAGCTGTTTTGTTTGACCGGCACCCTGTTTTGAAAGACCTCCCAAGCACAGCCCAATTGGTCTCAGGCGCACTATCAGGGCACACACTGTTCTGTGAGCATTCGCAAAATCTGAATCTTACACCTGCCTCTTTCTCCTGATGTCAGAAAGTTCGCAGAGGCCAGAGCCACTAGCCCTTTCTGACCTCTGGGTCCCTAGGCCCAGCATCACGGGGCACAGCACTGGATTCTGTTGGTCACTTTTTATGTAAAAAGAAAATTAAAATTTACAGCTGTATACAAAGGCAAACCCATCACCAGTTATAAAGAATGAGAGAAGGGAATAGACAGATCCTTCTAGACAAGAGAGATAAGAGGCTCCATGAGCAGGTTCATGGGGTGTTGGGGTGCCTGCATGTCTGTGAGCGTGTGTTTACACGTGATGTGTGGCAGGTTGTGCATATGCAAGCACAGAAGAGGTAAATTCTGTGTTTGTGTGTGCAAGCATGTTGTGTGCTGTGGAGGGTGGAGGGGAACAGAGTTACTGTATGTCGTATTTCAGCGCTGGCTGGAGGCTGATGTGATCTGAGCGTGTGCAGTTGTCTGGGTGTTCCTGGTACATGTGGGCGTGTGTCTGTGTGTGTGCGCGCGTATGCGGAGGTGTAGTGTTGTGCCGTGCTAGGTTGGAAGATGAAGTAGGAGGAGAAGAAAGAGAAGACACAACTTGGGATTATCAAATGCCAAGTGCAAAGAGCGGGAGCTCAAGATATTTCCCCAGGGAGACTCCGCGCACCCTACAGCTCCCACCTCGGCTCCAGCTCCGGGCACTTGCCCCTCCACCACCCATATGCTTGGTAACTGAGTTAGGCTGGTGCAGCCTGTGACAAGCACCTGTAATCACCTCAGAGCTCCAGGCAGGGCTGTCCAAATATGACATAGCCCGCCACTCAAATGCCCTTCTTTCTTGTCCCCGCCCCCCATAGCTCTTGCCACAAGGCCCCTCACAGAAGAAAACCAACCTAGGGAAAGAAGAACTTGTTGACCCTGGTGAGAGTCATTTGGCAGTCTGGCCAGGCCCACCTAGACCCTTCCTCCCTCTGGGGTCCCAAGCACAGTGCTGCTAGGTGATCCTGCAGGTGTGGACTCATTTTTGCCCCCAAACAGCTGATCAGCTGGAAGTCCCTGGGGGCTAAAGGGGTATTTTTTAGTTTCACCCCACCCCACCCTTGAGGCCAAGCTGTCAAGGGCTCCAGATCCAGGGACCTGACTGATCTGTTGGTTCCACAGCCCATGTGGAGAGGCATGCCACCTGCTGTGACTGGCAGGGGCAGCAGGTTGGCAGAGAGGCCCTGGAGGGGGGATTCTGGGTTCCTGGTACTCATGAGACATTAAGTCCTTGTTTGTAAGGTGGAAGCATCCGTTCTCTTTCTTTGTTTATCCTTTTCAATTAAGAGAAAAGCTTGGCGTAATAAATGAGAATGAGCCTGAAGCCTGAAGGTTTTCAGTTCCGCTGAGCAGCTCCTACTGCAAATCCGCAGTCTGCTGAAGTGAATGGTGGGGGTGCCAGTGGGGCTGCAGCTCCTACTGCAAATCTGCAGTCTGCTGGAATGAATGGTGGGGGTGCCAGTGGGGCTGCAGCTCTTCCTGCACATCTGCAGTCTGCTGGAATGAATGGGGGAGGGGGGTTGCCAGTGGGGCCAGCAGCTAGGGGCTAGGGACTGGTCTGACACCTAGAGGGTGCACATCAACCTCAGCCTGTGGCTCTGTTCATTGGATCTTGCACACTTCACTTCACCTCTCGGAGCTTCAGCTTCCTCCTCTTTAGACAGGACCAGCCAGCCCACTTCCCAGAGCTCCTGCTAGGATGAAATGAGCAAATACATGAGGAACTCTGAGCCCACAGTGGTGCTCAGCGAGCACACTGCTGCTGTGTAAGTGAAAGCCAGGCTGGCTGGAAGTCCCTCTGCCTTCTGTCTCCCTGCCTTGGCAGGGCTGCTGGCTTCAGGGGCCAGTCTCTCTGGAAACCGTGGGAGCAAATGATGAGGATCCTTGGGAGTGTGCCTTCCAAACACACATGGCTTGCCTGTGGTGGAAAGGCAAGAGAGGAGGCTGCCAGGAAGAGACTGCCTGGGAGTACTCAGCTGTGCTGGGCCCACAGGTTGTCACGGACTTGGCCACTTGCCACTGCTAGCTGAGCCGTCGTCTGTGTGTGGGACTCTGGGGCTTTAGGAGCCTGGTGCAATGAGAGAGCTGGGCAGTGGGGCTGGGCAGTGGGGCTGGACAGTAGGGCTGGGCAGTGGAGCTGGGCAGTGGGGCTGGGCACTGGAGCTGGGCAGTGGAGCTGGGCAGTGGAGCTGGGCAGTGGGGCTGGGCAGTGGCAGCAGAGAGTGGGGATGAGCAGGGAAGGCCCTGGGAAGAGGTGAGTCTCCCTTCCAGACCACTTCCGGTTGAGCTGGACATTGGCCTTCAGGGAGGAGTGCAGAGGAAACATATCCAGTCCTCGAAAGACTTAGATGTCTTCTCTGCTGTCCCCAGCCCCGGCTGCGCTGGAGAAAATGCAATCTGATGCTAACACCTCTATTCCCCAGACCCAATTCCACAAGTTCTACTTGCTCTTAACTGCCATTTCTTAAGGACTGTTCACAGATTTCCCTCACACTGAAGTTAGCCTAGGATTCAAATGCCCTCTTCCTGAACATGCCCCTGTCCCAAGTTACCTGAGGTCCTTCTCCTCCTCTCCCTTCTTCATCCCTCTCTTTTCTTCTTCCTCCTCATTTTTATTGTTGACTGTTGATTTTTTTTTTAAGGAAATGGTTTCCTTTGTAGCCCAGGCTAAGCCAGAACTCTCTATGTAGCTCAGACTAGCCACAAACTCAAGCTCCTCTCACCTCTACCTCCCAAGGGCTGGGTTTATAGATGTGTGTCACTAAACCCAACACCTGGCTACTTTGAAAAACAATGAAGAGCTGAGATGCCCACCTGTCTGGGCATTTCAAAACCTGCCTTGGAAAAACCATCTGAAAGATCGTTTGGACCGTAGGGAGGATGAGAAGGTAGAGGGCAGAGTCTGTGTTCCATGTGTCCTTGTTAGTAGAGCTCTCTGCTCCTCCACTGGCCTCCCAGTTCATTGACTCCATCTGGCATCAGCAAGGGTGCTCTGTGTACTTAGAGCAGAGCCTAAAGCCTGCACGAGTTGCAAGTTCTTAAGGGTGCAGGATTCCACTCTCCCCAAAAGCCCTCCAAGTAGCTGGTCTTATCACGAGCTGATACATGAGGAACTGAGAGAGAAAGAGCAATTGAATTCACGAGTTCCAGGCCAGCCAGGGCATCACTATGAGACATGTTTTCAAAAACATTAAGAGGTAAAAACTCCGGCTGGGGCATAAGGGCCAGTGGTAGAGTACTGGCCTAATGTGTATAGGTCCTGGGGGTTGACCCCAGAGACTTAAAACCAAAACAAATACATGTTCCTAAGGTGAGAGTTCACAGGCAGGGCATGTTGCATGATGGAAGAAGGGCCCTGCCCTTCTCTGGTAGCCAGAGACTGAGCAGCTGCTGGGAGGGAGACATTTTCCTGTGGTGCAGAGCCCAAGAGTCAGAACCATTAAGCAGGGTCTGGGAGGCTCCCCAGGCTACCCCCACACCCCCACACTGTTCTGAGCTGCCTCAAACACAGTGCCTCATCTCATACCCCCCTAGGACAGCTAGGTAACCCTCGTTCCCAGGTTCAAGGTTTCCCTAGCGGAGTGTGCACGTTCTCACTCCAGGAAGATTCTGAGCTCTCTGTAGCTGGGTGTGTAGGAGTTGAATTGGGAGGATCTTATTTTATCATTATGGGCTCACTGGTGATGCCGAGATGTTTTATCCTATTGCAGAGAGGACCTAATTATTCTGATTTAAAACGCAATTGAGTAATTAACTTAGATGTGTGCGTTTCCGCTGAAATCCTATGAGACTCACAGTCACTAACCAAGGAGCTGGGAGAAGCGAAGGTTTACTGCACACGGATGGTTCATTTACTAGATGGAAAGGATTTTTAGTTAAAATAGTCGAATGCGGCAAAAAGACATATCAGAAGGCTTTTACATTTATACCAAGGTTGGCTACACACCCAGAAAAGTCCTGAGGTTACAAGGGATATGTCATGACCCCGCTCCCACCAATCCTGAAAAGCTTGCCAGTAACTGGAAGCCTGCAAGGCTCCCTGCCTCAAAACATTTGACATGAAAAACTCCAGCTAAATTGTCAGAGTCGGGTTTAATTCATTACCTTTGCAGACAGAACTAAATTCCCTTCCAAGGCCTCCTCTATGCAGTTGCTGGGAGCCTGCTTACTATAAACAGAAAAAAGATTTGCAAGTGAACGTGGAAGCTTAAGATAGAATCAAGGTCACAGTTTTCCTTAATAACTTGAACTCTAAAGGCCTGGGATGAGTTCAGTTGGTAGAACACCAATCCAGCATACATGAAGCACTGGGTTCTATACCCAGGACCTCCTAAACCAGGTGTGGTGGGGGGCATGAACTCTGGAGGTTGAAGCAGGAGGTTCGAAAGTTCAAGGTTATCCTTGTCTACATGTTGAGTTGCAGACCAGCCTGGGCTGCTTGAGACCCCAGTTAGTGGTTTGACTAAAACGGCTCCCATTGGCTAATATATTTGAATATTTGGTTTCCAGTTGCTGGACTGTTTAGGAAGAATTAAGAGGTGTGACCTTGTTGTAGATCTGTCAAGGGGCAGGCATAAGGTTTCAAAAGGCCATGCCAGGCCCAATCTCTCCGTGTGTCTACCACTTGTGAACCAGATGTAAGCTCTCAGCTGCTTCTCCAGCACCATGTTTCCTGACATGGACTAACTCTCTAAAACTGTAAGCAAGTCACAATTAAATGCTTCCTAAGTTGCCTTGGTCATAGTGTCTCTTCACAGCAGTAACTAAGACAACGTATCTAAAAAAAATTGAGTTATAATTGCTTAAACTCAAAGTGAACTTCTGTATCATCTTTCAGTTCTGACAACCACTAATATAATTGCCACAAATCTAAAATGAGCATTCAAGTCTGTTTCGGAGTCAAGGTCCAAAGTCCTAAAGGAGATTGGCAAATGACCTCTCATCCAGTCTCCCAGCACCAAGTCATGTTCAAAACCTCAGGCTTTGCCAACCTTTTCTCTTTTTCTTTCTTTAGGATTTGTTGCCAGGATGTGATGGCACATACCTTTGATCCCAGCACTTGGGAGGCAGAGGCAGGTGGATCTCTGTGAGTTCAAGGCCAGCCTGGTCTACAGAGTGAGCACAGAGAAACCCTGTTTTGAAGAACAAAAACAAAACAAAACAACAACAAAACCCCAAAAGATTTGCTTGTGTGGGGGATATGCATCTGTGTATGTGTGGGTGTGTATGTACACATGTGTGCTGCACCTAAGGTGGCCAGAAGAGTGTGTCGGGTGTCTTCTATCATCCTCTACTGTCCTCTGTCTATTCCTTCAAGGCAGGGTTTCTTCTTAAACCTGGAGCTCTCATTTTCCCAGCTAGGCTGGAAGCCAACAAGCTCCCCCAGTCCTTTGATCTCGGAACTCCTAAGACCTGGGGTTTCAGGAATGTGTGGGATGTTGGCTTGTTATATAGGATATATATCATATAGGATGCTGAGATCTGAGCTTCAGTCCTCATGATTTCAGAGTGCTCTTAGCTTCCGAGCTATCCCTCCCTTCCTTCCCTCCCTGCCTTGTTCTGTGCTGCCTTCCCTTTCCTTCTTTTTTTCCTTACCCCCCTCTCTCCCTCCCTTCCTTTCTCCCTTCCTCTTTCTTTCCTTTTTTCCTGCTTTTCTATTGAAGACAAAGTTTTACTCTGAAGACCCTTCTGGCTCTACGTCTGGAGTGCTGTGATTACAGACACTCACTACCACACCCAGCTTGCTCTTTCCTTTGAACAGAGTGAAACTGCTGACCATAGCTGAGAAACCTCAGGGCAGGGCTCTGTAGCCCTCCGGTTTGATACTTTGAATCAACATTCTAGGGAAGCCAGTTAGGGTCAAGAATCCCACAAGTCAGGGATGAGTGATTGGCACTTCCAAATTAATAAACCCAGGTTGCAGGGGATAACTGTGAGGGTTGTGATGGTCTCATCTCCAATCAGCTTTTGGTCATTTGCATAATGAGAGCAGAATGCTTTCTCATTGGCTCACCTGGTTGTGTAAACAATGTGGCAATTGGCTGGAGATGCTCCAAGCATTGCCTGGCTGCAGTGGTCCAGTTGCCTGAAGAAATTGCCGATTTTATGGCTCAGCTCTCTGCCGCTCCCTCCCTCAAGGCATAGAGGGCCCCTTCTCCCTTGTTGGTTGTGCTGAGCTGCTGCTCAGGGGCGTCACTCTTTCCTGGCTAATCCCATAGCTTGTTGAACCTGGCAGGTTGAAATGGGGGTTTGGAATAGGGAGATGGCTCGTTATTGGAGAGTAGCAGCGGATCTGTTCGCTCCCTCCTAACGCAAAGATGGTTTGTCTGCTGCTTCAGCAGCATCCTGTAGCCATGGGTGCCTGTGGATGTACATCTTAGCAGCATCCAGGAAATGGTGGAAACTGTGACTCCTCTTGGGATCATTATGAAATACCTTCTTCCAGCCAGAAAGGCAGCACTCAGGAGGCAGAGGCAGGCAGATCTTTGAGTTCAAGTACAGCCTGGTCTACAGAGTTCCAGGACAGCCAGGGCTACACAGAGAAATCCTGTCTAAAAAGAAAAGAAAAGAAAGAAAGAGTGTCTTTTTTAAAACCAGAAAGCTCCTGCTTCTGAGCCTTTTTTATCCCTTTTATCCCCTGAACCCTTGCTCAGCTCCAGTGACTCTTCTGTCCCCTTTTGTTCCTTCCCTCCTTCCCAGGCAGAGCAGTCTGGCCTAGGGTTCTGCAGAAGACACCTCCTTTTGGCCCAGTTTCCAGTGAACTCCTGATTGCTCATTCTGGAACTCCAAGAATGGTCCAGGCTGTGGTGAAAGTGGCCTTTCTTTGATATCCTACTGGGGATGATTCTGTCCAGCATCCCATGGCTTCTCTCCCCCCACCCCAGTTGCCACCAGCAGACAGTAGGATGGACTGTCTTCATAGCTGGAGTTTCCTGCCCAAGACCCCAGGCAAACCAGCAGCCTGGAGCCTGGCAGTGGGGAAGGAGGCAGGGGTAGGGAAGAAGGGTAGAGTGGAAACTGTCTACAGCCTGAGACCTAAGGGTCCTGCAAGTGATGTCACAAGGCCCTGCCCACTGAACTCAGCAGTGGCAAAGGTGGGAAAGACCTCTTAACTGAAGGAGCAGGACCCCTTCATACCTGCCCTGCTCCTCCTAACAGAGTCTGCTCTGCCTCTGGGAGGAAAGAGTGGAGGAGCCCCACATCTGGCCTCTCACTCTGTGCCAATGTCAGGGGCCACTCTAACCACAGCAGGTGCACCTTTCCATATCTGGCTGAGAACTGATTTGGAAGAAGTGTTGAGCTCTTCACTTTGACCTTGTTCCCTCTAGGTCCCCAGAGAACTCCTTAATCCTCAAGGGCACTACCATCTGGGTCCCTGAAAAGACTTTAAGTTTAGGCTCAGAATGGCCTGGGTTTGAATCTGCTTCTACCAGGTCTCTAGCTGTGTTACTTAACCTCTCTCCCTATCTTCTGATCCTAAGTGAGACTGGTCAAGTCACTCCGGCGGTCATTCTGTTCACAAACCATATCAGTATTCTGCTGTATTTCCTGCTGGAAGCAGGGTGGTCCTTCCTTCCTCCCCTTCCATGCCCAGGTGTAGGAAGAGGTCCTGGAGTTACAGGGAGCCTGGCTGGCTCTGCAGTGGATGAGGTTCCGGGCTTGGATCTCTGCCAGCCATCAGCTTCCGGTGTTTCCACAGCTGCAGAGGCTCTGGCCCCAGAGCACAGGGTGTCATACAGCCCCCTGGCCCCGCTGTAGGGGGCAGCTTGACTGGCAGGGTCCCGGGCCTGGGGCCTGGGGCCTGGGGTGTATAGAATCCCACTGGAGGCTGTCGTCCTATGAGCCAAGCTGTCATTAGTTGTTCTGCTCATAATTGGGCTGTAATCACCCTCTGGCCCCAGATGGGGTGTCGCTGTGATTATGTGTTATTAGCTGCTCCGTGCCTCAGACTGCTGACTGCATGCTGTCCCTGGTGCCCACCCGCTACCGCCCCACCTCAAACACAGAGACAACGGCCTCCTGCACAAACCCTGGACAGCACTCTCTCACCTCTACATTCTGTGCTCAGCCTAGAACCAGACACCACTGGATCACCCTGGTTCAAAGCCGTAAGTTCCAGCTTGCTCCCATCACAGCCATGGAAGTGATTTCTGTTTCCTAAACAAGATTCTTTTCAGCCAGGATGAGTCTTGGCGTGGAGTACACAGAAGAGATGCATGCAGGCAGATCTCAGGCTCTGGCCTTGGGCAGGTGTGAGGGCTTTCCGAGCTTTCTTACCTGGCAGTGAAGTGCCAGCCTCCTGAGCCACGGTTAGGACTCTCGGCCCACAGGCTGGTCATAGTCTTCCAGCCCATCAGCGTGCTCTGAGCTCCCCCAGTGCCTGGGCTTAGCGCCTGTGCTCAAAAGTGGGGGAGGTGTTCCTGTCCCAGGGATACAGAAGTGGCCTCACTGGGCCAGCCTGGCCAGCAGAAAAGACAGAACAGCATGACCCAGAGCCACTGCTCAGAAGCCGGTAGTCCTCCTTGTTAAGCAGGCCCCCAGGGAGTGATGGGCTTCAGGGACTGTGGAGTGACACTGGGGAGAGGTTAACAAGTATCTGTTCACTCTAGATAGGGAAATGACCACAGAGCAAAGACTCAATCCATTGTTTTGCTTTGCTTTGCTTTGTGAGACAGGATTTCTCTGTGTAACCCTGGGCTGTCCTGGAACTCACTCTGTAGACCAGGCTGACCTCAAACTCAGATCCACCTGCCTCTGCCTCCCAAGTGCTGGGAATAAAGGCATGCCCCACAACCACCTGGCTCAATCCATTCTTGGCCAGTTTAGTGAAGCAGTGAGTTTACTGGGATTATTTACAGGAGTGCAGGCAAGCAGCTGCATCACAGAAAAACCTACCTCTGCACGTGACTCATCAAAACTGCATCCCCAGCCATGCTACCCATGTGTAGGCAGCTCTTCTGAAGAGTCTCTCCTTCCCAGTCATCAGTTACTGCATCTATCACGTAGAGGAGAGGCCTTGTGAACCTTGTTAACTTCCTGATCTTCCTGGGCCTAGTAAGTTTCCTTCACTTCCCATGAAGGAGCCTTCCCCAGATGACAGGGCATTTCAATTCCCAAGAAAGAGTTATTCAGCAGGAACAGCAAGGGGGCAGGGCTCTGTCTGAGGGAGTTTCCTAGGACTTCTCAGCAGAGGCAGCGCTTCAACAAGAGACTTCAAAGGATAAGGACATCCAGTGCTCCTTTCCCCTCCTCCCAGTCCTGCCCCCTCTGCACCCCTTCCCATGGCACAGCTTTGATCCTCTCTGTGTCCAGGAATGGGGCTCACTTTTCCCCAGCCCTTCCTGCCTGCTCTGGTCTTCAGCTTGATGTGAGTGTTCAGACTGTAGCAGCTGTAGGCTGCTCCCCTTCTGGCCCTCCCCATACAGTGCCTTTCCCTCCTCCAGCAAGGGTTGCCTGTCTTCAGCGCTCCTGGCCTCCAGGCATAGCGACCTGTGCCTGGGGTACCATTTGTCGATCTCCTGAATTCTGCACTGTAGACTCCAGTAGAACACTGTACTGATTTTTTTTCCCCTTGAGACCTTGGGTTGCCCTCAAATTCCTCCACTCTAAGCCTCACAGAGCACAGCTAAAGAGGCCTTTGAGCTTGCTATGTCTGGATCTAACCTGGGCTACCTGTATCCACTTGGGGCATCACAAAGCCACATTTGATTTTCTGCCTCCTCATCCCTGTCTCTCCTCTATCGGGAGAGGTTCAAGCTGCACTTTTCTTAAAGTAAACACAGCAGGTCTGTAGTGTGAAGTGGCGGCGCTGCGTCCCGCCACCCGGCCGCCGGCTAGCTTTTCACCCGAAATAATTACACGGAAACTGTATTCTTTTAAACACTGCCTGGCCCATAGTTTCAGCCTCTTATTGGTTAATTCTCACATCTTCCTTTAACCCATATTTAGTAATCTGGGTAGCACCACGAGGTGTGGCTTACCAGGAGAGATCTTAACCTGCGTCCATC
The DNA here is from genome assembly GCF_903992535.2 of Arvicola amphibius. Taxonomy (NCBI): domain Eukaryota; kingdom Metazoa; phylum Chordata; class Mammalia; order Rodentia; family Cricetidae; genus Arvicola; species Arvicola amphibius. The sequence goes on along the minus strand of NC_052051.1, from coordinate 82,197,404 downwards.
TCAGAGAGGAGAAGCATAGAGACTCCCTATCGAGACTGCCTGAAGCGTCTCCCCCACTCTACTTCCCACAATTCTGTTCTGTCTACTCCACCTACCTAATTTTCTGTCTCTTAAAGGGCCAAGGCAGTTTTCTTTATTAATTAACCAATGAAAGAAACATAGACAGATAACTCTCCTCCATCACAGGTCTAGCCTGCCTCTGCCTTGGGCCTTATTTGTTCAAAGACTTGAGCTGAGAGTAGGGAGGGGGCTTTGCGGGGTCCGGGAAAAGCAGTGGGGCTTCCTAGTTGCTGTTCAACAGAACGAGTGATGGCCATCAGACCAAGAATGGGGACACTGTTCCTCTTGGAAACAGGCCTTCCAGGAAGCAAGGCCCAAGACAGGAAATACTGAAAGTGGTACAGGGACACCCCAGCCTGCCTGACCTCACTTCCAGGGTTATGGAGGTGGTATATTAACTAGACCCATTGTTCCATTTATTCAGATATGTTCCTGGGATTTCCAAACACAGCCTCAGCCCATCCATAAAGAACATGGTTCTAATGCCCTATCTGGTGATGCCCACTGACCTCAGACCCACCATGTGTTCTGCCTACCAGAGTGTTTCCTTAAGACTCCATGTGTCTTGATATCTGCACTAACAAACCTTTTACCTGACTGGGGATGGAAGAGGCAGAAGGAAGGAAGAGAGAGAACACAAATAAGATGGCTCACTGTGTAAAGACACTTTCTACCAGATCTGACAACCTGCATTCAGTTCTTGGGACTCACAGGATGGAAGGGGAGAATCGACTCCTGCTAATTGTCCTCTGGCATCTACATGTGCGCTATGGCATGCACATGTATATGCACACATGCACACACACATACAAACACACATGCACACATATACATGCACAAATACACACACTTGCACACTAAATAAATAGTAAATAAATGTAATTTTTAAGAAGTCCCTTTAAAAGTAGTTTTTATGTTTTGCAGAGCTGGTTGAACAAGCCACCAAACTGTGTGATAGGCATATGGAAATGACCGTGTGGTGGGCAGCTAGGAGGAGCTGAAAGTGTCAACAAGGAAACTGTGGTCCCAAGCCATGAACTACAGGGATAACTGTGCCCCAGCCTTCAAGACTGCAGGACTGGCCACCACCCAAACTATAGGTAGTAAGAACTGCCAGAGTGTGAATATGGATTATCCCCCCACAGGGACATAGGTGGAAGGATTGGTGCTAGGTGACACTACTGGGGGGGGGGCGGTTGTGGAGACTTTGGCTTAACTTGAAGTGAATCTCTGGGGATAGGTCCTAGGGAATAATTTGTCTCTGGCCCCTTCCTGTTGTTTCCCATCCTCAAAGCAGTGAAGAGCATCCTCTAACCACAATCCAGCACTAGGGAGCTCTGCTCTGGTGTGGGAGGCCAGGAACCAAGGGTCAAACCCTTCCAAAGTGTGAACCAAAGTAAGTTCCTCCTTTAAGTCATCTGTGTCAGGCATACTGCCACAGGTGGGAGAAAAGGACCTAACATAGCCACCCATACACCCAGCCACACCAGCACCATGAGAGAAATGGTGGCCCATGTCCACAGTGACATCTCTGAACCTGTGGTGACTGGGTGGCAGTGAGCAAGCTAACCTCTTTCAGTGGGTCTTGCTTGTGGAGAAGTGGGTGTTGCCATGCCTGGCCTCCCACCCATTTGGCTCATAGGGAGACAAGGGAAGATCTGGGTAAACATTGCTAAGGGCAAAGTGGGCATATGTGTTGGGCGAGGTCATCAGAGTGGCTTTCTCATCCACCCCCAGAGCAAATCTAACGATCTGGGTGATGGACAGGCAGCAGACAGTGTGCACATCTGATTGGTGAGCAGGGGAATGAGGAAAATCTGGTGAGGAGTCGCATACAGCTCCTCCCTGGGACCTCAGACAGACACAGGCAAGAAGGCAATCAACGCTAATGAGGAAGGCACTGCCAAGCTTCATCATGAATGTTTCATACCGGCACTGACAGCTCAGATGGTGGTCTGTTTGAAGGTACGCAGCATGGGGCAGCCATTCATACTGCTGGCAGGGGAGGCCACGTTTCCCTCATCATTAAGCCTAGTTCTCTCCATCTCTGCTCAGAGCTCCGAGTGTCAGTGTGTTCTAGAGGGACTGAGAGAGCATAATGGCTTCAGTTTTAGAATCAGATCTGGCAGACACTGACCCAGATTTATGCTCCAAAAATTTCTATGTATCAGCTAGCTTTTGCTGTATAACAAACAACCCCAAACATAGTCACTTAAAGCAAAGAATGTTAACTGGCCAGGCAGTTCAGCTTCTCTGTACTCTACCTAACCGAACCGTGCAGGGCTTGCTCAGTGATGGGCACTTAGTGAACCGGCTGACTCCTCACAGATGGTGTTCTCTAACACGACAGAGCTGACTTGACTCTGATTGCCAGATGCCCCTCATAGTTTCTTGCTTTGCAGTAGGTTAGCTCAGGCTATTTACATGGGTAGCTCCAGCTACCTACGTGCTAGTTGGCAGAACCCAAGAGAAAGGACAGAAACTTAGAACAGTAACAGCTTTCTTAAATTTGTTTGCATGTGTATGTGTTGTGTACATGTTCACACGTGTGTAGGTGCACAATGGGTGTGGAGACCAGAGGTTGACATTTGGTGTTTTCCTCAATCTCTTTCTTCTTCATTTACTGAGATAGAAACTCCAACAGTACGTGGGGCTCTCCAGTTTGGCTTGCCTAACAAGCCAGCTGGCCCTAGGATCCTCTGCCTCTGCCATCTGAGCACTGAGATCACAGGTGGGCCACCAGAGTCACCTGGGCTTCACATGGGCGATGGGTATTCAAGCTCAGATCCTTAGGTTTGCATGGCAAATACTCTACCCACAGAACCATCTCCCCAGCCCTGGTCAAAGCCTGCCTAAAATCCAGCCCGGACTGAGGGCTACGGCAATGCTTCAGCTTAGCTGACCCAAGCTATACCGACCTACAGTGCTACCGTGCAATAGGCCCGTCAGCCCTGCTCAGTCTTCAGTCTCTGTGTGCAGTTTGTTTTGTGTACATGTTTGTACAGAGACGCTTTTGTGAAAGTGAACTCCTGACCGGCAGCACCGTAACACAAGCCTAGATAGGCACTCGGTGACCCTTCAGCCTGACTTTAAACAGGAAAACCACCAGCCCAAAGCACAAACATCTGGAAAATAGGACACTAAATATTCTTCAGAAAGGATGCATGCTCATAGGGAAAGAGCAGGAAACAGGACAGCGGGATGTCCCCTGGCCTACTGCAACGGGACAGACGCATTTCTAAGAGGGCCGCCTTCCTGATTCTTCTACATCCTGGTGTAGGATTTTTTTTATGACTTGCTTAGCTGCCTTACCTGTAGGAGGCGACCTCTCCAAGGTCTTCAAAGTGTTGGCTTCACTCACCTGTGGGCTCTGTGGTCTGGCTCAGCATCTGGCACCACAAAATTTCCATCCAGGCTGGCTGACAGATCAGAGTGAGCATTCATGGGAAGTGACTACTCTCACCTCTTGAAAGGAGGGGTCTGCAGGAGGAGGGTCTGCAGGATGAGGAGGGTCTGCAGGAGGGGTCTGCAGGAGGAGGGTCTGGAGGAGGAGGGGTCTGCAGGAAGAGGTCTGCAGGAGGAGGGGTCTGCAGGAGGAGGGTCTGCAGGAGGAGGGGTCTGCAGGAGGAGGGGTCTGGGCCTATGAATTTGGTGAGAAGACCTAAAGTTCATCTGCTCCCACAGCTGCCTGATCACCCTGAAGAGGCCACCTGCACCTGGCACCTAGCCTCTCCCTACACAGGTGCTCTGCCAGATTCCAGGCTGGTGTGGCTATACATTCATTACAGTCCCTCCTGGGGGCTGTGTTTTTATCAGGTGTGCGTGTGTGTGTGTGTGTGTGTGTGTGTGTGTGTGTGTGTGGTGTGGGTTTGTGTGACATTAAAGATTATACCTAGGCCCTGTGCATACTGGACAATTACTCTACCCCTGGAGTCCTATCCCGTGTATCTGCAGCAGAATGGGTCCAGCCTTGAATAAAACAGAGATATGAGCAATAGCAGAACATGTTCTTCTTGTCAGAAAGCTTAGCTGTCTTAATTATTAAACACACTCCCTGAATATTTGCATAGCTTTATAATTTCCAAACCTCAGTCCTTCAAGGGCACAACCCAGGGCAACTGCCTCTTCCTGCCCCTGGAGCCCTCTTTCAGGGCATGACCCAGGGCAACTGCCTCTTCCTGCCCCTGGAGCCCTCTTTCAGGGCATGACCCAGGGCAACTGCCCCTTCCTGCCCCTCGAGCCCTCTTTCAGATTAGCACATCCTCTTATTTGGGTGCAGCAGAGTTTCAGGGTTCACACAAGATTTGATCGCATGGAAAATTTACTTTTGTATGAGACCCCATCCTGTGTCTCTAAAGCCGAAGATCTGCAGGCGGCTGTGCCTGCTGATGGTCCCTGTTAGCCTGAGGTGCCCTGAGTGTAGTGTCTTGTGTAGTGGCATGCAGAGGTATTATTATATAAAAATTGAATAAAAAATAAGACATAATATCCCATTACACATTCCTTGTGTCTGTGTCAACAAGAGAATTGGTCTCCCAGTCAAATATACAAAATACAATTGAGGCTGTAAGACGAGGCTCCTGGTGACAGACTTGAATAAACGTTAGGTCTCTTGCAGCAGAATCAGAGCTAGTGACATGGTGGTGCACATCCCTTCTCTTTCTAAACTTTTTGTAGTTTCACTGCCTTTATGACAGAAAAACTAAAAAAGGCTTTGTTCTCCCACACAGTGACAGAAATGACATCAGAGTTTAACAGCTAAGTTGCCTCTCTGCCCAGGCCCTGCGGACCCTCTGGAAGGCCACCATTTATCATCATTATAGAAATTGATGCCAGGGGTCTCCCAGTGCGAGTGCACTGGGCAGAGCTACGGAAGCTCGGGGAAGAAAGCTTGGCGACCTCAGCAGGGTGTACTGCACCGAGGCAATTATGGACCTTTTGTAGCCGGGGTTGCAAGCACCCGGGTTGCAAGCTTAGCCGTTTATACAGGGAGCCGTGGAGAGTAGGGACGACTGCCTGGAGGGCTGGTGAGAGAGCTATTCTACACGCCAAAGGCTCAGGAGGCCCTAGAGTACTGGCTCTCAGCTGGGGGTGAGTTTGAAGTTCTTGGGGGCGGGCATTTGGACATGTCTGTAGACAAGGCCAGTTGGGGAAGGGTCCTCCTAGCATCTAGTAGCGGGAGGTCAAGGGTGCTATTTACAGTCCCGGGATGAGAAGGACAGCCACTCCACAGCAGGTTACTCTGCCCAGAATCAGGACAATGAAGAACACTGTCCTGGAAGTCTGTGCCACGGGCCCAGGGGCTCGGCAGTAGTGAAGGTCCTGAAGAGGAAACAGCACAGCTCCCCTGTCGTGACAGCTGACACTGAGCAGGGAAGCTGCTGGAGAATTCCCTGTAAGTCAATTCTATTTAAGGTTTTGGAGGCCAAGGTTCATTAGAATCTCTTGGTTTGGGTGAACCCCTGCCCCACTGTCAATTCACCATATGGGGTCATAGACTGCAAGCTGATTTGTAAGCATGCCCCACACTCCTTTTGCACTTTCTGCACCCTATTCCCCGCCTTCCCATTCTTCCGGTTCTATTCTACTAGTTATGAGGAGACCCATCCTGGCAGACTTGAGTGCTGCTCCCTGCAGAAAACCCGCTTAGATTTAGTCCCCTTGTGTCAGTGTGGATAAACTCTTCCTCTTCATTGGGCCATTCAGGAAATGGCCTGCTGACTGGATCAGTGTGGGGTGGGTGGGTGGAGTGGAGGAGACCAAACTGCTTGAGCAGACCCCGGCTCCTGCCGCAGCAGCTGGCATCCTGTCACCCTGCCTCTTAGACTTTGCTAGTCCTCTTGGGGAACACAAAGTTTCTGTATATGAAATACAACCAGAAGATTCAATGCTTATAATGACTTAGCTAAGCTCAGCACAGGGCAGATGCTGAGGGCTGTCTGTCCGAGTTAAGCCAAGCTAGGAGTGTTTTATTATTATTATTATTATTATTATTATTATTATTATTATTATTATATTTCTATTTTTTGAGACAGGGTTTCCCTGTATCTTTGGAGCCTGGAACTCTCTTGTAGACCAGGCTGGTCTCGAACTCACAGAGATCCGCCTGCCTCTGCCTCCCGAGTGCTGGAATTAAAAGTGTGCGCCAACATCGCCTGACTTGCGCTAGGAGTTTATATGTCTGGGCCCAACTCCCTGAATGCATCTTCCTGTGGGTATCAACACTGATCCCACCTTCCAAACGAAGGACTATTTAGAGGATTTGTTCCATGGGGAAACACAAGCGATGAGCACCCACCCCTCCTTATAAGACCCCAAAGACAAACCAAACCATAGTTTCTCCACAGTTCAACCTGGGAAACCAGTGGGTTTGTTGGGCTTACAGAGCGTGGGTGATCACTTCCAGGAGCGTGGAGGACCAAGAAGAAGCCACATGGAGCGTCTTCACCCAGCATGGACGATGGCTTCCCTAGGCTGCACTGACGGTCTTTCCCCTCAACCAACCTCCTACACTCTTTGAACCCCAGCACCTCCCAAAGGCCTCAGGACCACATAATATTAGGGCGGAACCACATACACACGGTGGGAGGTAGAGGAGGGAGCCTGACTCAGGCGAGGGTCCAGTGACTCTGCCCACACCTTTCTTCTCCGAGGGAACTACAGTTCTGTACTAATGGTCTCTTGCAATCAGGGACACCAGCTGCTAAAAGTGTTGCCTGTTTTGCTCAGAGGACCAGCTTCTATAACAGGATCGAAGCCCAGAGAGTGTCAGCATTGCCCAGCCACCTGACCCAGAGCAAGGCTGCAGTCTCCCGTAGAAACGTGCATTGGACCTTCCTTGACGGATGACTGTGTGTGCAGGATCCTGCCTGATCCAGCTTCTACTGCTATTTCCTCTTCCTGGCTGCAGGTTTGTTTCAGCATCACCCCCGCCACAAGCCTTTGTGCTCAGCCTGCTGCCACTCTCCAGTGCAGAAGGGAGACCCTGTGAGGCCACACAGCCCAGTCGTCTGCTGCCGGTGATAACAGGGTGGCCATCACAGTGAATCACAGGAGCTGCTAGCATATACCAAGTACAGGTGATGTGCCACAAGCACTCAGCAGCTACCACCCCATGTGTCCCATTTTTGGCCACAGACATACAGGCCAGGACACTGGGGCTTTCCCAAGATGCTAGCTGCCTATTTTCTTATGGTTCCCAGCCTGCTGATGTCTAAGGGGCTCTGTCCCCATTCAAGAGCTCTATGTCTACCTCCAGGACACCACACCGAAGTCTCTCACAACACAGCTGGCTCTGGACGCGCCAGGGTGACCAGTCCTGCCCCGTCTCACCACAGACGCATCTCAGCTGCTCCCTAATGAGCACCCCTGGAGACAAAGGCAGCAGCTCCTTGTTCAGCTGGGACCACGACATGAATAGACGCATCCCTCTCTGTCCCTTTGTAGAAAATAATTGGCTTCAATTAAGTGGGCTGGGTGGAGGAGGCATGTGGAGGCACAGGACGTGGGCCGGGTGGAAATGAAGGTGTGAGTAGCCCTGTGGGAGCTGTCCTTCACCGCCATCCAGGGGCAGGGCTTCATCTCTGTAGGGTGGGGAGATCAAGAGGGATAGCTGGATCTTCAGTTGGCAGTTGGCAAAGCCACAGGGCATGGGCTAGTGTGCTGAGGACAGCCCCTTCTAGAACCCAGTGGAACAGCTCCCTCTGACTGGCTCGTGTTTGCCCAGCATCCCTGCAGCAGAGGGAAAAAGTTTGAACCATTCCATAAAGCTACAGTGACTCCATCCTGGCCACAGATTTGGCTGAGCTTACCTTGCAGTTTGGGGTCTTCCAGTAGGGGGCGCCATCTTTCACAGAGGAAGGACTATCCAAGTGGGCAGATCTATGGTTGTCCACTGGGTCTTGGAAACCTGAGCCAGGCCTTGTTCCCCTGGAAATCCACTTCCTCCCTCTGTGCACAGGAGGTGACAGAGGTGATGGCAGCAGCGGTCCTCAATCATGGCCTCTGGGCTGTGTGTTCTCTGACTCAGTGTCTGCCAAGAGCTCTCACAACCTGGAAATGATGGCCAACACATTCAGAGGCTCCATCCTGAGGGCTGAGGTGGGGTTAGTTACTGTAGGGGCTAGAAAGATGGCTCACTGGTTAAGAGCACTGGCTGTTCTTCTAGAGGACCTGGGTTCATTTCCCAGCACCTCACAACTGTCTGTAACTCCAGTTACAGGGGACCCAACACCCTCACACAGATACAAGCAGGCAAAACACCAGTGCACACAAAATAAGCAAATCTTTTAAAAAACAATTACTGTGTAGAGAGGAAGACAAGTCGAGAAGGTGGAGGACTTGGGGGTCTTGGGTGTGGGGACCCCATCATCAGGAGGAGGTTGGCACACAGGTAAGGAGGCCCCAGTAGAGCTAAGCAGACAGTCCCGAGGAGGCTTTATGTGGGGTGTGCCCTTGAGGGGTTCAGAGTGGGTTGGGTTTGGGGCTAGAATTGACAATATACAGAGGGATTGGTAATGAAGGGCTCTGAGCAGAGAAGCTTATGACTGGGTTGGGGCATGGTCCAACGTTCAAGGGTGATGCTGAAAGGGGAGGAAGTGAGAGGTGTGTGGATGGGAAGGTGTTGTGAGGGACAGAAATGGGGCGGGGAAGCTATAGTGAAAGAAGGGGCTAAAGGGGCTGAGGCCGACCACATCAGCAGAGGGACCGTAGACCAGAGGGCCCAGTCTGGGCTGCTGTGTGCCACTGGTCAGCAATGTTAAGGTGAAGAGAGAAACTGAAGGACTCTGGTGTTAGAAGCCCAAACTGACAATGGAAAGCTGGAAGGGAACCAGGAAAGGGAGGCTTGAGGAGGAGAAAAAGGTGGAAGATGAGGAGGTGGTGGAGAGGCTGGAGGAGAGGTAAAACCTGATGAGAATAGGCTAAGACCAACGGGGCTACTGTCAGACAGCCTGGCTGCTCTCCAAGGCCTTTGCTGTAGAAGGCAGCAGAGGACACCGATGTGCTGGAGAGGGTGGGGGTGGGGCTTTTGTGGGTTCTAGTTAAGGTAGGGAAACCAGTACCTGTTTATATACTGTTAGGAAGGAAGGAGAGTGTGTGTGTGTGTGTGTGTGTGTGTGTATGTGTGTGTCTGTGTGTAGTGTGTGTGCGTGCATGCGTGTGTAGCGTGTGTGCGTACATGCGTGTGTGTGTGTGTAGCGTGTGTGCATGCATGCGTGCGTGTGTGTGTTTATTTATGTGTGTTTTTGTGTGTGTGTGGTGTGTGTGTAGCGTGTGTGCGTGTGTATGTGTGTGTGTGGTGTGTGTGTATGTGTGTGTAGCGTGTGTGCGTGTGCATGTGTGTGTGTGTGTGTGTGTGTGTGTGTGTGTGTGTGTGTGTGTGTGTGTTTAGGCATCAGTCTAAACAGGTCACTGGGTATGGCCCCAGGTGAGTGGCTGAGCACCTGACTAGCTGGAATTCTATCCAGGGAGGCAGTGGTAGGGAGGCAGAGACAGCCCTATCTGTTGCAGCTGGAGGCTGCTCATCTCTGCTCAGGGTGGCCTGGAAGAGGTGTGTGCCCATCTTCCTTGCCACCCGTTGTTGGTATGATTGCCACCAGTCCTCAGCAACTCCTCCAGCAGGCTGGGTTCCAGGAGTGAGATTTCTTTAGAATGTTTCTGAGGAGTGCAGGCGTGTTTTGAGAGGTCCTTGGGTGCCTGTACCTGCTGAGCTCACCTCCCCACCCCAACCCTCCCCACAAACAGGCCCAGGAAGATAGCTTGGTGGTGGAGAAGCTCCCTCCTTCCCTTCCAAGGCACTCAGGTGCCTGCTCCATTCCCACACCTAACAGAGAGTATGGAGTTCCAGGGGCAGGACACAGAACATAAAGTCCTGCCATCTGTGAATACTGTCCTCTCCACCCCCAGCAACCTTCAGTCTTTCTATTCCCCGGGGGCCCAGGAGGCTGCTTCCGAAAATTAAACAGGTGTTTAATTTCATTCCCTGCAGAAGTGGCACTGCAGGTCTCCTGGGAAGGTGCAATTTTCCTTTGTCACCTAGGCCACTCTCTCTATCTCTACCTTGTCATTCCCCCGTGAGTACCACCTGGGCAGTGAGGAGGGCAGCTGGGGGCCTACATGTGGGCTCCCAGCTTAGCTCCTGGATCTCAGCAGGTGGTGGAGGGATTGAAGTGGAAAACTGGCAGAGAGAAACTCAGCAGCATGGAGCCTAGGGTGCCCTTCCATGCCCTTCTCTTTTAAGTGTGTGTGTGTGTGTGTGTGTGTGTGTGTGTGTGTGTGTGTGTGTGTGCGTGCGTGTGTTTCTGCATGTATGTATTCACACACTCATGCTCTGGGGATACGAACTCCAGTCCTCAACAAAGCAATCGCTTTAACCAATGAGCCATCTTCCCTTCCAAGTCCTTCCCTCTCTTCTCCCTGGTAGGCAGTTGTTTGGGAAGTGGACAGAATAGATGCTGGACTTAACATGGACTTACCCTTCCTCTCATTGGAAAACACTTGGGTGCAGGGGCCTTAGACTGCACAGGACCCAGGCACTACTGGTATAAGCTGCTTTGGAAGTCAGCTCCAACCTTTCCTTACATGATAAAGCAGAATGTGGGCAGCAGAATATTACTCAGTCTTGAAAGGGAAGTGATTCTGATCTATGGGCTGATAGCAATAGACTTGAGGTCCTGAGAATACTACCTCAAGTGGAATTATCCAGTCCCAGGGGAACAGCTGCTGCGAGATTCCTCTTCTGTGAGGAATGAGGGCAGAGGCTGGAAGGGGAGCGATCTGGGGCTGACGAGGAGGATAGGCGACAGTCAAATGGCTAAGTTTGTGCTCTGTGAGATGACAAGAGCTCTGAAGACGGATGGTGCTGTGGGCCGCAAAGCATAGTAAGTGCACTTAGCGCCACAGAACCGGACACTTACAGATGCTCATGGTAAGTGGCTTTATCACAGTGGAAAGAACTCAGGGGGCAATTTGCCCGAGGCTGCCAGCTGCCAGGAAGGGCACCTGAATGGAAGCCACAAGCGGTGGCTAAGGAATGCATCTGCTTTATTCTGACACTTTTTCCACGAACCATTGAAGCAAAAGGTTGGCAAAACTGGGGCAGTCTCAGCTGCTGGAAATTCCTCTGCACGGAAATAGCGCTCACCTTCCCTGGCACCTGTTGGATGGAAGTGGCAATGACTCTGGAGACAGGAGAGAAGTTCTCCCAGCCTGCCCTGGGCACAGTGCAGGAAGAGGTTAAAGGCATACAAGAACCATTGCTCGGCCCTGCAGGAGTCCATCACAAAAACCCAGAAGATACAGTGGGGTGCAGGAGGGAGCATCTTGGGGTGCTCCTAGGACCAGATGTAATCACAGGGTAGAGGAAGAGATGAGTAAAATGGAAAACTATGCTTGGGGGCTTTCCTAGGTGAGGCTGACACCTTGGCAACTATCTACGGTGGGATGAGTAACATGTGTCCTGAGGTTTGTACCAGGCTTGTCTGGCCGAGCGGGACTGAAGGGAATCGGTTCTCTGGGTCTTGAGTCACTGAAACTCCGCTATGTTAGCCTGGCTTTCAGCTTCAGGAGCTGTGGATCCAAACACTCAGTCCATGTCATTTGGGCCCATTCATTTTTTTCCCATCTTTCTTGTTCTGCCTTCAACCCCTTTTGTTTTTATTTGAGACGGAGTCTCATAGACCATTCTGGTCTCCAACTCACCATATAGGTTGAGGCTGGACTTGAACTCCTGGACCCCGCCTGCTTCTACCTCCTGAGTGCTAGGATTACCTGGCAGTTGCACACCCAGTTCTGCTTTCTGCACTCTGTTCTGGTCTCTCCTGTTTTTTATTCTTTCTAGCTTAGCCTCTCAAGGGCCAGAATTCCAGATGCAAGACACCACACTCAGCTTTGGCTAGGCTCTGGCCTTTCCTAAAGCAGAGTCTGTTCGCCAGGACTTCTTTCCCTAGCTGGGAGTACTCCCAGGGATCCCAGCCAAAGGCTCAGGGCTCACTGACACACCATGCAGCACCGAGCTAGGCCTAGGCTTGGGACCTGAGAGTGGAGTCTAGTAGATGCTAAAGGGAGTCCAGGATGCTGCTCCTGGATGGGGAATGGATTTGTGGGAAAGTGGGAGCACCAGGAGTCCTCCAGGTGGCCAGAGCAAGCTGCACCCATCCTGAATCCTCTCTCTCCAGCCTCAATTCTGCCCCACAAAATGCACTAATTCTCACCTCCTGGTTCCTTTTCACATACACTGCCAATCACCCAGGATGCTGGGTGAAATCTGGTTCCTGCTTAGGTGCCAGAGACACAGTCTGGTGGTGCTTCACCTGCCAGCTGACACCCCCGCCCCTCCCCTACTGCACTATGGGACTTCGTGGGCACTGGTGGCTGGGTGAGTGCCTTTGGTTGCCTACTGGTTTTCTCTTTCTTTATCTTGCTTGCCACATCCTAGGCGACACACAATGGCAGCCTACTGGAGGGCAGGAAAAAAAGAGCTTCCCCACACAGGGCAGAGCGGGGAAGGACAGCAAGGTTAGCTAAGTGAGCAAGAAGGCATTGTCCTTCATGAGCAGCTGGGGTCCAAGATCCAGCTGTTAGCCTCCAGGCCTTCTCTGCACCATGCCCATGGGCTCCTCCAGGGCTGGGGAGCCCTGGGTCCTTCTCAGGGCAATGAGAGTGACTGCAGGGTGCTTCCAGCTTTGCATCTTCTAGTCTAACTCTCATATAGCTCGTATAGCTCACACGGTACCTACCAGAGCAGGGCTGGTGCTGGACTCTGGACATAATGATGAGCCAACACAGACTTTGGGGTTAGAGAATAATATAAAATTAAGTTTACATATGATGGAGGGGAAACCATGACATCACCAAGGAGTCCCTCGAGGAGGCAGGGAAACAAGGGTGGGGGTGGGCACCGCCTCACAGGAGAGTGAGCATCCAGCAAAGACCGTCACTGTAGCGATGTGCTCCAGCTGCAGGCATAGTTCGGGTGAAAGTATGGAAGTGGGAGTCTGGGTGGCTTCTGAAGTAACAGGATGCTGGGAAAGCTGGAAAGTGGCTTGAACTCCATCAAGAAGCAATGGGCCTACTGTGAGGGACTCTGGTGGTGTCAGGCCTGGCCTGAGAAGTCATAGCTGCTTGAGCCTAATTGACACTGTGAACCCTCAGGCCAGCCACCTTTATATTCCAGTTACAATGGTCACTTTTTGTTTATTTGTTTGTTTTGAGAAAGTGTAGACCACATAGACCAGGCTGGCCTCAGACTCCCTGTGTAGCCAAGGATGACCCTGAGCTCCTGATCCCCCTGCCTCTGTCTCTCAAGAGCTGTGGTTATGGTCGTGTATCAGCACATCCAGTTTATATGGTGCTAGGAATGGAACCCAGGGTTTTTATACCCAGCAAGGGCTCCATCGACTCACTCCCCTCCACACACACACAAGCTCCACCGCTCACTTTAAACAAAAGTGTGTCCTGGCCTCTGTGCACTTTAGTTAAGAAACTATAGCCTAGCTGAAATTCATCTTCGACTTGACATCCTGGTTTAGTATGTTCGCTGTTTGGCTGAATCAGCTGCGTCAGGGCCCTTTCTTACCCTCTCTGTTTAAAGACAATACTTCCTGCTCCCTGTCCCTGACCAGCATTGGGAGGCAGCTACTGCTCCCCACCAAGCCCCCAGCTGGATTCCCTTGGTTCTCAGTTTCCCAAGGCTAGCCCACAGAATACCAGGAAGCACTCTTGTTTAAAGCCCTAACGGCCTGCAGGCTCCTGAATTTTCTGTCTCTGCTCCATTTGCAGCTACAGAGCAATTTGGGACACTCAGCCTGTGACTCAGACACCCTGGGGATCGCAGCCTCGGAGCCTAAGGCTCTTCTCTCACCTCTGCTGCTCAAGTCACACACAGCAGGGCCCCTGCGCTAGTCACCGGGAAGCAGAGAGAGCTTATCCAATGGGAACACGCTGAGAAAGAGGAAGGAGGGTATGAGTGTAACTGGGTGGTAATAGTTGCTCACCGTGGGTCTTTTTTCAGCACCTACTGTGTGTCACTATGTAGTTTATAGTGATGGACACAGTGACATCTTTTCCCTAGCAACTCCTAGCAACCCTGGGGTCCTCTGGGGGAGGAACAAACCACAGCTGTACCATCATCATGAAAACCGCCAGCTATGTATGGAGGCTCTTATCTCAAACCTACAAAGTGAAGTAGATCTTAAAACTGAGATTCTCCGTCGCAGTGACCATATGCTCATTGGCAGTAGGTGGCTGGTGACTGTGGTCACAAAGCATGTCCAGACAGCACGCTGGAGGCTGGCAGGTAGCAACAGGTGGCCACTTTGAGACCAGTGGAAAGAGAGAAGAACTGGGGCCTGGAGAGAGGCAGGGGTGCTGTTTGGAAGAGTCTGTGAGGAGGAGGGGACTGAGCACTGTGGAGGACGTGGGAAGACCACTCCAGGTAGAGGGAGCAGCTGAGGTGCTCGGGAGGCTGGCCTGCTGGGGAAGGAAGCAAAATGAGAGGGGTGGGTTGGCCTGGAGAGCGTGCGGTAGAGGATGAGGACCTCTAGTGCCTTGACTAGCATGAGAAGGACTTAGGGTGTGACGGAAAAACCACAGTTAGGAGTCAAATTTCAAGAGGAAGGATATGATTTTCAGATTGGGGGGATCGTCTAGATGCTGGGTAGGAGGCTGGCCAGGAAGATGCTAAGCCAACTGGTTTTCACAGGGTGAGCATCAGACACAGCCTGGGCTGTGCACACTCTGGCTGGTGATGGGCAGGGAGCTCATCACATGGACGTTCACCAGCTCTGGAGGTGATCACAGCAAAGTTGGGGAACCCAGGACCACTGGCCTCCCCACCACACATCCTTCAGGCTGTGCGATTTTCATCTCATCCTGAGCTTGGGTGTCACTCAAAGCCTGTGGTAACTTTCTGGGTCAGGAGGCCTTAGCCCCACCTGAAACCTTATTCATCACACCACACCTCCAGGTCAGCCTTAGGGAGGATGACTCTGTGTGGACTGACTGTCTTTTCCACTTTCCACAGGGGTCTGGAATGTACTCACACAGCAGTGACCTGCCTTGTTGCACGCCTGCCTGGCCACCTCCAGTCATATCAGTGTGACCCAGGAGAGTGTGAGGCGTTTCTGGCCTGGAGGAAAGCTCTCTGGTAGGGTGGAGCCTTGGGTAGATAAATGGCCCTTCTGGCTTCCCCAGGCTCTGCTTAGAAGCTGCTGGAGTCCCTAGGCCTTCAGCCCCATCCCATCACACACCGCTGGGCCTTGGTCAAGTTCAGGAAGCCCCGATTCTTGAGTAATGGGATTCCAGGTTCAGTGAGAGACCCCTCTCAAAAAGCAAGGTGGAGAGTGAGAAGACGCTGGGCATTGACCTCTGGCCCCCACGCATGCACATACATGAACACACTAACAAATAACATACATGAAAAAGACACAGAGAGAGGCAGGAGGACAGACTAATCTGGGTGGACTTCCTTCCTCTTTTATAGGAGCACCAGTCCGGAATGCTTCCCCATCTAACTCATCCAACCCTGATGGGCAGCCTTTGTCAGCTAATGATATTTAAGAGGTTGGACCAGGTTAGGGCGTGACCTTTTGGGTACCCAGAGAAAACCGCCGCCTATAACCCCCTCTCCACCAATGCTGCTCTCTCTGGTTTTTGCGTTATATACCTGAGGTTAGACTTTTTGTTCCCGTTTTGTGAGTTTGCCCCTTATAATAAAGAAATATGATTGGAATTAGCTTGAGATTTTTTTAAAAGATTTATTTATTATTATGCATACAATGTTCTGTTAACATATATACACCAGAGGAGACACCAGATCTCATTATAGATGGTTGTGAGCCACCATGTGGTTGCTGGGAATTGAACTCAGGACCTCTGGAAGAACAGCTAGTGCTCTTAACCTCTGAGCCATCTCTCCAGCTCCCTAGCTTGAGATTTTTTGACTCGTGTTCTCACCCCCCTTTTTCCAGTAACATCTGGCACTCAACGTGGATTGTTGGAACCGGTATACCCCCTTTTCAGGACCCCGGCAGCAGCTGTGGCTCACCCCCTTTTTCCAGTAACACAACCCCATTGCCTCTCTAAGACCTGCCCAAAGCACCAACTCATGAGGTTTGGGGGTTTCATGGTGTGAGTCAGAGACTTGCAGACCCACCGTCCACAGAAGAATTATTTCTAGTGCTCATGGGCTGAGCCGTGGATCCACACAGTCCTTCCTATTGGAGGAAGCTCCACCCTAGCCTGGGTCTGGCTTTGTTGATTTCACAGAAGGATACCGTTCATCATGGCAGATGAGCCCCTGCCATAAGCCCCAGGACCGCTCTGTAGACCTTTCTCCACTCTCTCCAGATGGTCACTGTTTGTGGTGGGATGACCATGTCCAGTCTGGTAGGAGTAAACAGGGTCTCACACATGACAGTCCTCAAGGTGGACCTGACTGTTCTACAGAGGACATTGTGGCTACACATGCCACAAAATGCCAGGACTAAATAAAGTCAAAGCCTTTTCACCCTGGGATTTTACTATCCTTCTTTAGAGTAGTAGTATTAAAGACAGGGTCTCATGTAGCCCAGGCTGGCCCCACACTCATTCTGTACCTGAGAATGACCTTGAACAGTTCTCCTGTAGGCAGGTTGAGCCTGCTCCTCTAGGCTGCAGAGTGTTCCTACCACCACCACCACTGGCCCTGCCTAGGGAATAGTGGGAACGTAGAAGGAAAGGAGTCACCCTTCCCATAGTCCGAATGAATCTTTTCCAGATGAGAGTCAAGAATCTTAACACAGTCAAGGCCTGGAAGATACCAACAGAAAGATGAGATTCCTTTTCTTTCCTTTTTTTTTTTTTGAGACAGGGTTTCTCTCTGTAACAGCCCTAGCTATCCTGGAACTCACTCTGTAGACCAGCTGGCCTTGAATTCACAGAGATCAGCTTGCCTCTCCCTCCTGGGTGCTAGAATTAAAGGTGTGGGCCACTGCCGCCCAACAATGAGATTCCTTTTCTACTGCGTTATTTCCAACAGAAACACTCTGAGCCCTGCTTAAGGTCTGAGATTGCATGACCTTTGCCCCTTCCCAGTGGGAAACCTCCAGTTTCCAAAAATCTCATCAGAAATCCCTCTTATAAGTAAAAGGACACACCTAACCTGCCTTGTGCAACCTGTAGCTCCTGGTTTCATCTTAAAATCAGTGTTAATACAGATTTTCAAAACCCAGCCTCACACTGGCCTGGACTGTCTAGTGTGGCCAAGGATGGGTGCTGATCTGAGTCAAAGTCACTAAATGATTTAGGCAGCTCCTCAGGCTGCTGCAGGAGACATCATGGCACTGTGCCTTTGTCCCTGCTGCCACTGACAGGACCGCCAGTTCCTGCAAAAGGCTCAGTATGTTTTGACTGCTCATAAAGTTGAGCTTATAAGAACATGGAACAAAAATAGGGAAGAGAAAAGGCGGGGCTGGAGAGATGGCTCAGCTGTTTAGGAGTACTTGTTGCTTGTAGAGGACCCTGGTTCTGTTTCCAGCACCCACAAGACAGCTCACAACCATCTGCAGCTCCACTTGCAGCCCTCTTCTAGACTGCACAGGACAGCATGGCCACAGAGCATACACACACACACAGGCAGAACACCCACACACATAAAATACAAATAAACGAGAGGGGGGTGGAGGGAGGGAGGAAGGGGGGAAGAGAGAGAGAGAGAGAGAGAGAGAGAGAGAGAGAGAGAGAGAGAGAGAGAGAGAGAGAGAGAGAGAGATTTGTACCTTTCACTGCTGAGGAACAGGTTGGGGAAAGTCTTGTCCCACCCTGCCTGTTTGGGGGCCGGGCTGGTGACCTCATTTTAGAGAGGTGCCGGTGGGAGCACGTTTGTGATGTGCTCTTCCTCAGCCTCCCTTAGCCCAGCAGCCCTCTCATTTAGGGAACTGCTGCCATCTACATCCAAATCACTCCCAAGCTGTCCCTGTCCTGCTGAACCCTAGCCTGCTGCCTGCTCACTTCGATTTGGGGCCTCCTGTCCTGCTAGGCATCACAATCTGCCGAAGGCTCAGAGGGACTAGCTTCCACTAGTTCCCAATCTGGCTATGCTGAGCCTCTGCTAGCCTAAGTCATATAATAAGCTTAAGGCTAGCCTGAACTACCAGAGAAAGAAGGAAGGAAGGGGCACAGATGGAAGGAAGGAACAAGGAAGGAGGGAGGAAATAGAGGGAGAGACTGAGATATGGGGTATAGTGAGCCCGCATCCTCAGTATCATGCCCATGTCCTTGGGTTCTTCTCATACCCTCTGACATTCATTAAACACTTACTAAGACACTAGGTTCTGACTTGATTTCAGCAACCCTGGACTCCAGACACAGGTACTAGATTGTTTGATAAGGACACCACAGTGGCCCCTTTGCGCCTGCCTACTTTTCCTTGAGGTAGAAATACTGAACCCCTGGGTTTGCTAGCCTGTCTCCCAGGTCCCATCACTATAGTGTGTACCTGCTAATGTGGGGGACTGGAGGAAGCAGAGTGAGCAGTAAAGTGGTCCTTCCAGGTAGAGTTCAAACTCCCCTCTTTGTGGCCTATCTACTGTCCTTTCTTGTTCTGCTAGGACCTTGGCTAGGAGAGGCTACATGGAGAGAGAAGGGTCCAACACCATGTCTACCCAGCCCCTGCAGACTCTCCTGCTATACACACAGGCAGACCCTTGGAGGCCCCACTGGCCACCTGTGGAATATACAAATAGGTCCTCGGTGTTTTAAGCTACCAAGAGTTGGTCTGTTTTGGTGTGCAGTGGACTCTGGACAGTTCTGCACTGACTCCCAGCCTCCTACAGTGGATGAACCCTGCTCCGTACAGGCTCAGACAGTGACTGGGGGAGAGAAAAACTCTGGGGAGATACAGGAGCAGGAGGACCTGGAGCCCACAGGCCAGTCCTCCGAAATACACGGTGGCACAGCTACAAAAACCCCCTTGGGGTTTTCCCCTGGAGGAGCACACTTGTAAGTGGGGCAATTTCACAGCACTTTGCTGATGTCCAACCCTCTGGCACTGCTGAGACCAGAGCTAGAAAACAGTCATTTCCCTCGCCAAATTGCCACCACTGAACTTCCTGCCGGGCTTGACTCCGGTGATGGAAATTAATTCACTTGATGAAAATCTGGCAGAGAAGAAGGAAAATGGGCATGCTGGGTAGGGGATGGCTCTGAGCAGGAGTTCAGAGACATGGCATCAATAGATTATGTGTTCAGATGCAAGCAGACGTACCAGTTTTCACAGGCACCCAAGAAAATCATCTCTCTCTCTCTCTCTCTCTCTCTCTCTCTCTCTCTCTCTCTCTCTCTCTCTCTCTCTCTCTCTCTGTGTGTGTGTGTGTGTGTGTGTGTGTAAAATCTCTTTCTGTCTCTGTCCCTGTTTCCATCTCTCTCTGTGTGTCTCTGTCTCTTCTCTTTCTGTCTCTCTCTATGTGCCTCTCTCCCTGTTTCTGTTTCTGTCTGTCTGTCTATCTGTCTGTTTCTTCCTGTCTCTCTCTTTCTATTTCTCTTGTGTGTCTCTCCTCCTGTTTTCATTTCTCTCTGTGTGTCTCTTTCTGCCTCCCTCTCCCTTTTCTATTTCTCTGTGTGTCTCTGTCTGTCTCTCTTAATCTATCTCTTCCTATCTCTCTCTCTCTGTTTCTCTCTCTATGTGTGTCTCTCTCCCTGTTTTTGTTTCCCTCCCTCCCTCCCTCCCTCCCTCCCTCCCTCCCTCCCTCGCTTCCTCCCTCTCTCCCTCCTTCCCTCCTTCCCTAGTTCCTGACATTCAGACAGCTCAGAAGTGCTGATCCTGCACAGAACCTGCTTCCCCCACAAGTTCCTCCATGGGACAGAGGCTGCAGGCCAGGCTGGGACTGACACTAGGAACCACTGGCCTGAAATTTAAATTCTTAAAAAACTACGAGTTTTTTTCATGTTACAATATGTGATAGGGTGATTATGTAGCCCTCAAAAGTGTTAGTGGTTGCATGGAGCTGCAGATTCTTTCCTTAGATGACTTTAACTTATTGTGCTGTTATCCTCCTCATCCTCATTGCTATACTTGAGGTCTCATGGTCACAGGATGGCTGCCACAGCTCCAGGCCTCATGTAGAGTCTAAGACAGCAAGGGCTTCTTGGAGTCTAATCTCCAAATCCAATATAATCTCACATCAGCCAGCTTTGACGTTCTGCTCAGATCAAAAGAGATGGAAAACTAGATCACTGCTAAATGGGAGACCAAGAAGCACATTGCCAGCAGATGCATGGATTGGGATGGGAGAAATTTGCAGACATTGAACATTCTACGAGGGAGCAGCGGTGTAGTTCAGTTGTTAGCATCTGGCCTAGGCTTAATCTCTCACATTACATAAACTGGGTGTGATGATGCATGAGGCAGAAGTTCAAGGTCATGAAAGTGAAAAATAAAAGTGTGTTTTCAACAGCCCGAGGCCATCCACTGGGCCAGCAGGGGACTTGCTCCCTGTCTGGTCTAGGTGACATTGGCAGCTAGAGTTCACAGAGGCATGTGCTTGCCATGGCAATCAGCCCAGTGCAAACTGTTTGGGACAGCCAGAGCCAGGTCAGGGCCTGTAGTAGTGAGGCAGCAGGCTGCGTTCTCGCCCAGCTCCCGCATGGCTAGTTTTACACCCGAAATAACAACACACAAATTGTATTCTTTTGAACACTGCCTGGCCCATTAGTTTCAACCTCTTATTGGCTAATTCTCATATCTTGCTTTAACCCATATTTAGTAATCTATGTAGCACCACGAGGTGGTGGCTTACAGGGAAGGATCTTAGCCTGCCTCCATCTCGGAGAGGAGAGCTATGGCGACTGCCTGAGGCATCTGCCTGACTCTGCTTTCTTTCTCCCACAATTCTGTTCTGTCTACTCTGCCTACCTAATTTTCTGTCTTATTAAAGGGCCAAGGCAGTTTCTTTATTAACCAATAAAAGTAACACATAGACGACCCTCCTCCATCAAGGGTCTCCTGGAGTCAGACTATGCACTGGCAGGGGCAGCTGGAGTTGCAGGGTAGCTTCCTCTTGGCATTCATACAACCCCTGATGCAGTCAGGCCGGTGTGTGTGCAGCCCTATAGCTGCAGCCATTTAGCTCCACCCCTTCTTCTAGCAGCTGGGACACAGGGCAGTGTCTCATAGCTATCAGCTAGGGAGCCAAAGTGCCATAACAGCCCTACAGCTTACTTAAAAGTGAAATAGTTAAAACGGGTGCTACAAGTGAATGATTAAGCTTTAATAACATGGCCATAGTATTTGATAGCTCTTTGTTCTCAGTCAAATACCCATAAGGAGAGTTGGGGCACTTTATGTACTTATTAGGGATCTTACCACGAAGTCTGAGGGACTCAGCCTGACCTCGTACCCCTCAACCTTTGCACTATGACAGGGGACACAGCCATAGGTGCCATTGTGGACGCTGAGCTGCTGGCTCCGTAATTTTGCACTTTCAGCTGGCAAGACTCAGAGAACCAAACCAAAACAAAACTAAAACAACAACAAAAACCTTTCTGCTGCTTATGAATTACCCAGTGCAAAGCGTTTTGTTCCAGTTACTTACTAAAACAGACTGAGAGAGTAGTCAGCCTAATGTTTTAAAATTTTGCTGTGTTTTATTTTGGTTTCCTTTTTGAAAGATGGTCTTGCATATCCCAGGCTGGCCTCAGACTCACCGAGTACCGAAGGCTGACTTTGAACTCTTGATCTTCCCATCTGTACCTCCCATGTGGTCATGCAGTGCTGGGATCAACCTCAGGTCTTCTGTGAATGCTGCGGAAGAGCTCTATCAGCTGCGGCATCCCTGGCCTTTGTCAGCCTGTGTTTTAGTGACACAAGAGAACGAGAAACATTAAAAAGCTGAAGCAATGGCCTTCTCTGGGCTTCCTGGAGCTGGTGCCTTAGGTCTCACTCACACACCTGCCTGCCAGCAGTTTTCTCCTGTGTTAGCTGCCAGAGGTGGTTGTTGTCTAGCTTGTTTCTTCTGTAATCAAGCACACTGACTGTCCGGGGGTGTTAGGTTCTCCTCACATGGTCCTTCAACAGCACAGGTTATCAGTAAACATCAGTATTGCTCTTAGCCCAGCTGTGAGCCTCCTCCAAAGTACCGTCCTGGGTTCTGAGACTTTGGCACAAGTTCACAAGCTCTCCCTCCTTCCCCAGCACCTGTCAAAATATTTTTTTCCAAACAGTGTGTCATTCCTGTGACAGAATTCTGGTGCCAACTGTTAGGTTAATGAGAGTGCCTCCACTCCACACCAGTCTTGTTTTGTTTTGCCTGTGGACCCAGAGCCCAGTGTTTCTACTCCTTTGATCTCTGAGTGGAAAATAAAACCCCAGGTTCTGTAGCCATTGGCCCAAGGAGAGAAGCATGCATGGTATGGTTCAACACACACACACACACACACACACACACACACATCATAGGAAGGTAGATCAGAGTGCATCAGGTGGGGACAAAGAGGCTAAGGTTGGGTGTCACATGTCACATGGAGAGCCCAAAGTCACAGCATGAGCCTCTGAGAGAGTGGAATTTTCTAAATTATTCTCTGATATGATGCTAAGGGACATAGAATTTCTGCCCTGTCAGACAAAGAGGGACCTGGGAGTTAGGTGATGGTGGCACACACTTTTAATCCCAGCACTCTGGAGGCAGAAGTAGAGGATCTCTGTGAGTTCAAGGCCAGCCTGGTCCACAAAGCAAGTTCCCAGACAACCAGAGCTGTTACATAGAGAAAACCAAAACCGAGAGAAAGAGAAGGAGAGGGAGAGGGGGAGACAGAGAGAGAGAGAGAGGGAGAGAGAGAGAGAAACTAGGACATGCTTCCTGTGTTTGCCAACCATCCACATGTGCCCAGAAGACAGCTTTAAAATGACTTGTTTTGACTTAGATGTTGAGAGGCATCAGTTCTCCTCCTATGCTCTGTTGGTTCCTCACCCACAGTGAGGCTAGATGTCCCAACAGCTGCAGCCTGGGATTCAGAGCACAGTTCCCAGGAAGCAGAGCAGAGACAGGATGTGCTCTTCCCTCTCGGAGACCAGGAACTGCTTCCTCCTGAAGACAGGCTCTGATACCCGCTGCTCACATACTGAAGATTCCCTGAAGGAAGCGGCATCCTCTCTTGCCACAGACACACCCTGGGCTTTAGATGGCCCGGTGGTGTGGTGCTGTGTCTGAGAGCCCAGCATTAACAACAGAGAGGGTGATGGATACTGAAAAACTCAAGTTAATGGCAGGTTACCATGGCAACAGATGCCAGAAGGAAGACCACCCAAAGTCTGTGAGTTCATCAGAGAGGCCCTGCCTGTATATCAGGAAGGTTCCCCAGATAGCTGTTATTTCATCTCAGAATGGAGTGCTCCCCTAGGGTGAGTGCTCTCAGAGGTCACTGGCAGCAGAGCCCTGCGGAGGGAGAAGTGGGAGGAACCCAGGTATCCAGAGTACAAGGAAGAGAGAAGAGACCCCGGGGGTGGGGAGGGGGCACACAATGTGCTCTCAGCAAGGCAAGCCTGGCAGCAACAGGTGTAGCTGTATGACTACGTTTAAGGTTATCAATCAAAATGTGCAGTTGTCAGGAGTGTCCTTATGTGAAGTGGGAATCCCCTCCCTGGGGTGTGAACATGATGCCTGGAACTCAACAGCTACTTTCAACCATGCGCTGGGAGTCCTGATGGTAGAAAACAAGGTAGACACAGCCTGGTTCTTTGATCATCATGGATTTTTTAAAAATATCTTTCCTAGACTTGTTTCTAAATTTTTGTAAGTTAAAAAGGTCAAAAATAAAATTTTCTCATATAAGCTATAGAGTCCAAGAATAAGAATAAAGAAATGTAAGTTCCAGAAATAAGAATGTAGAAATAAAGAAATACAAAGTTGTAAGCCTAGGAGACTGAGAGCAGGCTGTCAGCAGCTTTCTCAGCAGCTTCAGGATTAACTATTAACAGTGGGTTACTCCACTTTACAACCCAGAGCTCTATTTGTGAGGCTGAAGAGGCCCTTTGTGAATTTAGGGTCGCTCTGTAAACTGAGGATCAGCCTTTAGATAAGACCACACATTGATGTGAGCTGAGTTAACTTTTAAATAATGGTATTATGTGACTTCTGACTTTATGGTTGTGCATTTTCCCATACCCTTCCCTGCCATGTGAAACTGGGGAGGCACAGAGCTTTAGTAAACACCATCAGCAAGTCCCAGAGAAACAATGAACTAAATACAAACACTAACTGAAAAACCCTGTTACTGAAAATTTCAAAGAAGGGCGATTTGTGTCTAAGTTTCACCTCAAGATTGTAAAAATTCCTTTGTTATTGCCTAATGCTTGCTATAAAAGGAGGAGTTTGAAAACCGGCCTTTGCCACCCTTACAAACCCATCTCTGGCTGTGGTCTCAGCTAGCTGATAAGCTTTTTGTGGCCCATGGAGTTTTTTTTAAATTTTTTTTCATGGAATAAAGTTTGCTTCTGGTTTATTAAACGTTGGTGGTCTGTCCCCATCTTTGCACAATGTCTATGAACCCAACATAAGCCACTTAAACCTGAGCACACCTAAGTTGGAATCCTGATTTGGATGGTGTTGCTGGAGCCACAGTCTTTCGTCCTCAGAGCCAAGGAACAAGGGACTTTCATGAAGAACTCACTGTGGAGTGGTGGACCTCGATTCGAGAGCCTTCTAGGCCTGATCCATGGGAGCAAACAATTCCTGTCCAACAGAAGCCAATGCAAAGATCTAAAGCCAATGAAACAAGAGGTACCTGAACCTTGAGTAGCCAGGATGCCAGGCGCCTGGGGTTCACCAGCTGAGTAGGGCTGCTGGCTGGCTGGCTGGCTGGATCCTCTCAGCCCAGCAGTGGGGTTACAGGCATTTGCCACTATGTCTGGCCTTCTTACATGGGTTCTGAGATGGAGCTCAGATCCTCATGTTTGCTAGGTGTGCCCTTTATGTTGAGCCTTCCACACAGCATGGGAGCAGACTTTTCCTGTAGAGCACTGGAGGGTCTTTGGGGTAGAAGGCTGGGCATGTAGCTCAGTGTAGATCATTTGCCTTGACTTGTGAGGCACTGAGTTCTGTCCCAAATACCAACAGTTCTTTCTTAGCTGTGCTTTCTATGGTTGTTTTTCTGTATTCTCATTTGTTCTGAATCAGACGGCCATAAACTTGACTTACCCTGGCCACACTGCTTCCTAGACATGAGTGTGCCTCAGAGTTCACTGCAGCACTTGTCCAAGGAAATCCCTGGGTATGGGCTGGGTCAAGGAGCATCTGCCTTGCTTAGTTCCTAATCTGAGGAGTTTTTGCTTGAGCTGATGCTGAGGGACTCTAGAAAGGAATTCAGATACACAAGAAGATCGTTGGAAGGGTGCTGGCCAGGCTTCCTGTAGGGTGACCCAGAACTGGGGGGCAGGGATGCCAGGCTTCCCCAGAGCAACAGTATTCCAGCTGAGTGGAAAGGAGCCCATGCCTGGCAGAAGAACAGAAGCCTGGTTCAAAGTGAAGAGCAGGAGAAAGTAGAGTACTATGGTTTCCTCTCTTGCTGCTCTATCTTTCTGCACCCCGAGACAACTTAAGAGGGTACTGTGAAGCTCATCAGGAGCTCATGTTACACATTTGGAGATTCTGGAAGAAAGATGACATGAGTTAAGGACCTGCTGCTGAGGTCACAGCAATCCTGAGAGAGACACTGGGCCCCAGATTTAAAAGGCCTTTTTCCCCTCGGCGACTGTGAGTTGTGATGACTATACACACATAGGGAGAGCATGGCAGATTCATCCAGAGCCCATAGCCCTGCCCCGCCTTGCTCTGCCCACTGGGTGGCTGGGAGGCTGGAGCCTGTCTTGCTCATACAGTAAGGGAACCTGATTGGCCCCCTCACTTCCTCCCAAGAATCTAGCTTCTCCCTTGGAGGCGTCATCACGCCTGATTCCCCCCTCTTCATCTCCTCGGCAGCCCTTTGCTGGACTGTTTCTTGCTTGGTGCAGATCTGACCCCAGAGAGCGTCTCAATTACCATCTAATAGCGATGATTCTGACGCACAGCCATCTCCAGGCATCTGAGAACAGGCTGAATGCAGAATCCCTCTTGGTAAGTGTAGGTTGGAGGCATCCAAATGTCGCCACCTGTGTCCGTGCTGTAATTCAGCATGCGTAAACATACATACACATCCCGTGGGCCCTGAAGGAATGACGTCACTGCTGTGCCAGGATCCCACTCAGCCCTCTCCTGTGAGAAGGATCCCTTATGGGGGCTTCGCTTCCATTCTCTTCCTTTATTGACCACCCAGGGAAGGCCGCTTGTACCCATATCAAAGCTGTTCTGAGACTTCTGCAACCTCACAGAAATCTTACAGATGCCCGCCCCCAACTTTGTAAATAGTTCTTCCCCATTTTACAGTCCAGAGAAGCCATCTTTGAGCTGCTGAGGGACCAGAGCCTGGGGTGTGATGTGGGTCTGAGCTGGTACACTCTACAGTCAGTGACTGCTTCTAGCTGGGCCTGCTGCAGGCCCAGAGCTCAGCTACTCTGGAAGCTGAAGCAAGAACATTGTTCAAGCCAGGCTTGCCTGGGTCCCCACAGAGTTCAAGGGTGGCCTGGAGACTTGGCAAAGTGAATAAACACTTGCTGGGCTAGCATGAGGACCAGACTTTAATCCCTAGGACCCAGGAAATTTTTTAAGCCACAGTGGTGGACATGTAGAGGTCAGAGGACAATCTCAGGAATTGCTCATGGCGTCCATCTTTTTGATGATGCAGTCTTTTTGGTGTTTGCTAGCTTGCCCAAGTGCACTCAGAGGCTGCCTCGCCCTTCGCTGTGGAATGCTGAGCCCAGAGACAAACCACAGTATCCCCGCTCACATGGGCTCTGGGCATCCAAAGGCCGCTTCTCAGGCTTGTGCAGC
This sequence comes from Arvicola amphibius, assembly GCF_903992535.2. Taxonomy (NCBI): domain Eukaryota; kingdom Metazoa; phylum Chordata; class Mammalia; order Rodentia; family Cricetidae; genus Arvicola; species Arvicola amphibius. The sequence goes on along the minus strand of NC_052051.1, from coordinate 82,170,447 downwards.
AAACTTTTTACCCACTGAGACCAGCCTGACTTGAGTTTGAATTCCCTCAGGGTGACCTTGGTCAGGTTTTCTGACTGGGAGCCCTAGGAACTCACCTTGAAAGTGGTGACTTTGTAGGGTTGTGAGGAGTACATAAAACAAGCATTTGAGAGCCAGGCTCCAAAGCCACATAGCTTTGGTTAAAGTCCCAAGTGCAGCTGTATGGCTTTGGGTAAGTTACCTCCCCTCTCTGGGTCTCCCTTTCTTGGTCTGTAATTTAGTGCACAGAGCTGTGGTGTATGTGTGTGTGTGTGTGTGTGTGTGTGTGTGTGTGTGTGTGTGTGTGAGAGAGAGAGAGAGAGAGAGAGAGAGAGAGAGAGAGAGAGAGAGAGAGAGAGGGGCTGTAACCAAGGAACAGGTTCCACTGTGGCAGTGTTTGGTAAGCCTATGTGACTGGAGTATGTGCTGAGATACTGAAGGAAGGCATCCATGGCAGGCTGGACCTGGGATGAGAGCTCTACCACCACCACCACCACCACCACCACCACCACCACCACCACCACCACCACCAGTAGCAGCAGCAGCAGCAGCAGCAGCAGCAGCAGCAGCCGCAAGGAACAAGGACTGCAGAGTTTCATCTCTGTAAAGACTCCAGGCCAAGAGTTCTCAGTCCTCACTGCACTTTGGCACCACATGGGGGTCTTATTCAATGCCCACATCCAGATCCCTCATTAGTCTACAGGAGACCGGGCATCCAATGATAGTTTTTAATAATATTAAGTAGCCAGGCCCGAGAGTCACTGAATTAGATTAGTTAGAGAGGTAGGCTGTAGCTTCCTGAGGAGGTGATATTTTAAGATTTAGGTACTTGGCAGGAATGGATGAGAGTGGGGTTCAAGCAGAGAGTAGAGTTGGTACCAAGGTCCTGGGGCAGGCATGGGCTTGGTGTGTGAGGAAAGCAGCTGGCAGCCTTGGGTGGGGGAAAGGTGGTTGTGCGTAAATGGCCAAGGACCCAAGGCCCAGGAGGGCAAGAATAGGAAACTGCAGCTTCCTCTGGCCAAGTGGACTAAATTAGTCCTTGGCACAGGTGGAGAGCAGCCCTCCCTTGTGCCCACAGCTGACATAGTCCTTCAAATGTCCTTGAGCCAGAGACTAGAAAATCCACAAGGACGACTCCTCATGCAGTGGCCAGTCTCACGGGCAGGTCACCGGGTCTTGGGGAGAGTGAGGCAGGAGATCATTACAGTGTCCAGTATGAGAGGAGATTGCCTGAGATGGGCCAGTTGTGCCCTTGGGGCCCAACGCAAAGACCATGAGGCGGGTGGCCGACCAGCAGGGAGAGACAGCAGGCTGCCAGGAGAATTGTGCCTCCTGCCAGGGCTTAATTACCGCTCTAGTATGGTGTGGGCCCAGTGGGCGCAGGTGTTTCTATTTTCTGGCACAATTATCTAGGAGGCAAGAACAGGAACATCAGGGATGCGGGTTTGCGCCTATGTCTTTGTACTTAGTGGATCGGCCTCAGGGGATAGCATATCTGTCCTGCTGGCTAGTTAGTGCATGCACCTCTGTGTGTTCGCGCGTGCGTGCACACACACACACACGTGTGTGTGTGTGTGTGTGTGTGTGTGTGTGTGTGTGTGTGGTGTCTGAGTCCATTGTAAGCATACAGAGCTATGTGTGTGATGTTCAGGATTTGTGTTTAGACGTGTGTGTGCTCATGTGTGAAAACTGCAGGCTTTCCAAGCAGGTTCCACCTTCCATGCCTGGATCATTGACTATTAGTGAGCTGTGGGCCTTGGTTCTAGGCCTCACAGCCTTTGTCCATTGGACAAATGTCCCAAGCTGCTGGCTTGGTCTCACTAAGAATGTATTTGGAACAGCCTATTTGTCCATGGCAGTCAGCCAGCTGACCCTTCCTGCTGCAGTGCCTAAGGTGGCCAGCTGCATCCTGTGGTTTGGCTTGACGTGGGTCAGTACACAGTGAGGCCTGGCCCTAGGCCATCTGGCCTGCTGGGCTCCCTGTGTGGAGGGAGCCCTAGGGAAGAGCTACGAGCCCACTGTTTGGAAGTCTTCCCAAACAGCTGGGGCCCTAGGTGAGAGGAAGAGGAAGGGAAGGGAGGCCCACCACATGGCCTGAGGGGAGCGTCCCCAAGTGTGAGTCAGAGGTTGCAGGACACAGAACGGTTACAGGAGTAACCCTGCCCCATCCATCAGATCGTCTCTCTCCGCTGTCCATCAGGAGCACTAGTTCCTCTGAGTTCCTGAGCTCCACCCCAGGAACTTTGCGGCCTCACTTCTTAGATTTCTGCTCTAAGAGTGGCTCCTTCTAGTCATCCATTACCCTCTCTGATCGCGATTATCGGTTGTTACTTTGACTACATCTGGAATTAACTAAAACCCAAAAAATGAAGAAGCATACCTGCAAGGGATTGTTGCTTAACTGAAGAGAAAAGATCCACTTCTAATCCAGATCTTTGGGGTGGGAAGACCTACCTCTAATCTGAGCCGCGCCATCTGCTAGAAGCTTATGTAAGGATATGGAAGAAGGAAGTTCGCTCTGCCTGCTTGCTCCTGCCTAGCTAGCAAGTCCATTCTTTTGCTAGCATTAGATCCTACTTCTTTGGAATACTGGTACATGATGAAGACTAGCTGAGACATCCAGCCTCACGGACTAGATTCTTGGACCTTCCATTCATAGCCAGTCATTAGCTGGACCACAGCCTGTAAGTCATTCTAATAAATCTCATGTTTATATATATGTTCTATAAATTCTGCTACTCCAGAGTCTAGAAAACTCTATTATACCCTTCTGCCCCATATCTCAGTCACATCATGCTCTGTGGCACCTACAGGCTTCTCTCTGCCTTTATCTTGTTTTCCCACGTTGTTCTGTCTTCTCTGAAATACAAGCCCTATGCAGGCAATCCCTCTATGTCTTGTTCAGTCCCCTTATTATATGACCAGGGTTCATATGGAGTATTTGCTCAACAGATCACAATGGCTTTAATACATCCACTGAGGATAAAGTAAGGCATCAGGAACAGCTTTTTATTTCAAGCTCAGGATAAGAGCACTGTTATGCCCAAATCCACAAAGTCCCTCAAAAAGCCAACAAGGAGACCAAATCCTGTATGTAAAAGCAAAGAGCCTTTATTTTATGCAAACTCAGTCTCTCTGCATGTCCAACATATTGGAATAAATGGAGAACCCCAAGCTCAGTTAGAGTTGGGTTTTAAAGTACTAAAGGTGGGGGTGCAGGGTTTCTGAGGTTCAGAAACCTGATTGGCTAACATTTGTCTATGGGTGTCCTGGTGAGTGTGCTGGCAGGTGGTCCTATCTACAGCTGTTGGAATGCTAGGCATTTTTGTTGGATGGTCTGTTCTTGGGTGGTGCTAGGTAATCTCAGTTTGTGGTTCTTCCTGCAGCCAGGTATCACCTCAGGGTAAACTACTGAGACTCAGGCCTCCATTAAACTTATCGATGGCCAAGTCCTACTCTGGCAGGTGATAATGGTTGGAAGTAAAGAAATTCTTTGGGTGCTCTGTTCCTGTTTAGCTTATCATGGCTGCCTCCTACAGTATTAAGTGCTCTTATTAGCTCTCTTACTGATGGGGGAAGACGGTGTCTAGAGAGCTTGAAAGAACTGTTTGAGAGGACACAGCAGCCGCCATAAGGGTCTAGATTGTCTCAGGTGTGTCTATCACAGCTTCATGATCTTAGTATTTCCCAGGGGTCAGGAAGCAATCGGAATAAGAAAAGTATGGCTCAGTTGCTGGCAGACAGGTGACAGTTACCTGTAATCTACTACTCTGAAACAAAGTACCAAAATTCAGTGGTTTAAAATAGCCAAGGGTCTTTATTTGCAAGTGTTCGTTGCAATGAGTCATTGGTCTAGTTTGAGACCTCTGGTTTCTGCTACTATCAATACTGGGTCCTCACTGGTACTCCTCTTGGATATCCTGTTGTTGTCCTGTGTCATAGAGACCTTCAGCTTTGGATCTGAAAGTCTGACCCCTTCACATGCTCCAGTAGACCATAGATTGGGTGGATGTTGGGATGCGCCACTTCATAGCCCTGTTTCTGGGCCATATGGTTGCTGGCTTGGTCAGCCTGCCGGTTCTCCCCCTTCACCACCAGGGTGGGCTATCCAGTACCACCCCTGCTGGCTCACTCTATGCAGATAGCAGCAAGGGGTGGGGCCAGTTCTCCTGCTCCCACACCACAGAGCCCATGGTTGGCTTCAAATAAGACACTGGAGAGAAGACCACAAGGAATCAGATTAAGCCAGCCTAAACCAAACAGCGTTCCCCACTTCTGGGTGACCTAGTGTAAGCAGTCTTGGGGCGTGTATGAAGAAGTGCGCTCTCGTCCTGAGCCCCACATATAGCTGTAGACTCTGTGTGACTCCAGGAGGAGTTTGAGGGCTCTTCCTGGTGAAGCCCCTTGTCCCTCCACTCTGGGATCCACCCTGGTTTCATGCAATCAACCTTCCTTCGTTTTTCCATTCAGTTTGGGCTCATTGACTTTACTGGGCCAAGGGCTGAGCCTACTGGGACCTTGTAGAGGTTTGGATGAGAAATGTCCCTTACAGGCTCTTGTATTTGAATACTTGCTCCCCAGTTTGTGGAAGTCGAGGAGGTTCAGCCTTGCTGGAGGTAAGTATGTCACTGGGGGTAGACTTGGAGGTTTCAAAGCCTCTCCCATACCCAGTGCGCTCTCTCTCTCTCTCTCTCTCTCTCTCTCTCTCTCTCTCTCTCTCTCTCTCTCTCTCTCTCTCTCTCTCTCTGATGTAGTGATACAAGATGCAAGTTGCTGCTTGCTGCCTCTGCCCTGCCATTATGGACTTTAACTCTCTGGAACCATATGCCAAAATAAACGCTTTCTTGGGTAAGCTGGGCTAGGGTGTTGACTGCAGCAAGAGAGAAGTAATGCAGTCCTGAGTGCAAGCAGGGGTGATGTTGTGGTCAGCAATCCCAGGCCTCAGAGCCAAGCAACTCCTTGCATTCCTTCCCACAGAGCGCATATTAGGGACCTCACTGCCCACTCTGAATCTCCTTCCTCTGGGGGAGAATTTCAGACCTGCTGTCAATTTCCCTGGAGATTGAACTTGGTCAATAAGTAGAACTGATCCAGTCCCACAACAGGTCACCACTTTGCAGGACACACGTATCTGGATTATAAGGGATTTGAAACAGATGGAGAGTGCTCACTAAGGGATCACACTATGAGCCACTCACAAAAGCCCCTTTCTCCTGGGGTCCATCAAACATCAGGCCGAAAGGAACTGGAGATGCTTCAGAGAAAACCACTGGGACTCAGACTTCCTAGGCAGTGGGTGATGGCCTTGAAACCTTGATCCTCCCGCTGTCCCTGTCCAGCTGCTGACATTAAGGATGCGTGCTGCTGTACATAGTTTGTGCTATGCTAGGGCTGGAACCCAGGGCTTCCCACAGTAGGTGAGCCCTCTATGAAACGCATTGTCTCCCCAGCTGCCCACCAGGCTTCATTAGGTCAGAAAGTCAGGCCTGGGATCTCCAGCTAAAAGGCTCTGTTCTCTCCCGTTCCTTACACTGCTGGGACCTACATAAATCTGAATGCTTTTCACAGACATCCAAGCTCAGATGTCCCTTCTAAAGCCCTTCCCGGAAGTTTTAGCTCTGAGAGAAGTTTGGTGTCCTGCAGTGAAGAAAGGCTCCATGTCCCAGGGATGACTCTGTGGCTGGATGGCTTCCTGCAGCTGCAGGCTCTGCATCTGCTTAGTCAAGGTTTCCTCGGTGCCAGGAGCAGGCCACCACCCCTTCCTCCTCTTTCACAGCCTTGCGCAGGGCTCTGCAGGCCCTCTCCCATCATGTCCTCATGAGCTAGAGAGCCATACCACCTTGGCCAAGTGGCTCACACCAAAGTATTTGCATCCCGGCTGGTCCCTATCAGCTGCGGCATCTGAGGCAACCATTCTACATAAAATGGAAAAGGGCCAGGGTTTTGTTTTTAACCAAACTTCCTTTTTTCGTCCTTCCTTTCTTTCCTCCCCACCTCTTTCTTTCTTTTTACTTCCTTCCTTTTCCCTCCTTCCTTCCTTCCTTTCTTTTTTTTTTATTTTGTTTTCTGAGACAGAGTTTCTCTTTGTAGCTTTAGTTGACCTGGAACATGCTTGGTAAACCAGGCTGGGTTTGAACTTGGAGATCCACCTGTTTCTGCCTTCTGCATGCTAGAATTAAAGGTGTAGGATACCACACTCTGCTGGGATTTGGCTTTGAACCCACAGACTGACCGCAGCTGAAGACAATGAGTCCTGGGAAATACAAGGCCCTTGCCTGTTCCAAGCCACAGTCAATCTGGGGGTCAGGTTGTTTTAGTATTTAAGCTCAGATTAATGTGACTCTGAAATCGCCATTTTCTCTCTCTTCTGTCCCGTTTGCTCACCTGCTCCACTCAACCTACTGGGAAGATCTGGCAGGCTCAGCTCAGCGTGGGGACCCTAGTGTGCTTTCTGATCTTCCTCCTTATGGCAAGGCCCAAGCTGGGAGCTGACAAGCCCTGCAGCCCTCTGGGGTGGCTGCCAATAGAATGGGTTGGGCTCTGCCCAGATGTCGCTCTGCCAGGGCTTGATGAAGGCTGGCTTCCTCTCCTGGCAGTGATTGGCAGGCGTTTATTTCCTTTTAAGAGGCCAGCATCTGTGGTGTGTTTATGGTTTAATTTTTATTTTCTCTACACAGATATGCCGAAAGTCTGGGGAAGGACAGCTCTGCCTGGACAACTGCTCCCTTAACCCTGGAGACAGCCATCTCTCAGGGACAGCAGCCTGGGCCTTCTCAGAGGCTCACAGGGCAGGGACAGCAGCCTGGGCCTTCTCAGAGGCTCACAGGGCAGGGCTGCGGGATTCAGCTTACTTTTTGCTCTTGACTGAGATTCCTACTGAAGATTAGCTGAGGGCTGTATTAGCTGTCCCAGGAGGCCAGCAGAGACCTTAAGCTCTCCCCTGGGGTCCTGACCATTACAGTGCTTCCTATGTAAGGTGTGGCTTTGGGACAGTATATTCTTTCTTTTACTATGGTTGTTTGTTGTGTTATTTACATATTTTTCAAGTGTGTGTGTGTGTGTGTGTGTGTGTGTATGTATACAGTGTCTGCTCCCATGCTCACATGTAGATTCCAGAACCGGGGCGGGGGGTCCTACTCTACCTTGTTCCAATAATATAACAATATCTATTATTCCCTGAACTTGGAACAAGGCTGGTAGCCAGTAAATCCCAGCCATCCTCCTGTCTCTGCTTCCATAGCATTGGAAATGTGGGTACCCGGCTTCTTACACAGATGATGGAATTAGGATTTAGGGCTTCATGCTTATGCTGAGCCATCTGACCCCTGACCCCTGAAAGTCACAATACATTTGAGCAATGCTGAAGCTCCACCCTAGCGCCTCCTGCTGAGCAAGTGCTCTACCTGTGAGCAACACAACAGCCTGGTAAGTAACTTTTAGATTGGAGATGGTTTAAAACTTAAAGCACTTGCAAAAACAATCCTGAAAATTCCTACAAAAATACCCTCACCTGGTCCACACAGATGCCTTAGTGACCCTTTGGGATCTAGAGATCTGCCCTCCAAAGCATCAGATCCAAGTTCCACACTCGTTTCATCAGGTTAGATTACAAATGCTCTTGCAGGGAGCTGGAGAGATGGCTCAGTGGTTAAGAACATTGCCTGCTCTTCCAAAGGTCTGGAGTTCAATTCCCAGCAACCACATGGTGGCTCACAACCATCTGTAATTAGGTCTGGTGCCCTCTTCTGGCCTGCAGGAATATAAGCAGACAGAATATTGCATACATAATAAATATTTTTTTAAAAAACAAAACAAAACAAATGCTCTTGCAATGCTGTTTCTAATGTTCAGCTTTTACCATCTCCCCCGAGCTGACTCGGAGCGATCCAGTCTCCAGCCCTCACCCTCCACGTCTGTCTTTCCCACCTTTCACTGCCTACGCAGTTCCTTGTCACTCCTGCTCCGACTGTGACACATTTCCACTTCAGAGCACATCTGCAGTTCACAGTCTGGCCCTCCCCTTCTCTGCTCTCTGGCTCCCTTTCCTGAGTCCTCTCTGAGCATTATTTCCATAGTTTGGCCAAGATGTTGGCATTTGGTGTTATGACTGTCATGTATTTTATTTCATCTGCTTAGTTCTCTGCTTGTGAACCACTCGTTCCTAACCTCCGACTTCTCCAGTTTGCCTGACCTGTTCTTGGCACTCTTGTACACACTGGATTTTCTCCAGTTCATCAACTTAAGACACCTTCTTGGGCCAGCTTGGACTTGCAGGCAGATGGCCTCGTTGTATGAGGACCCTAGCAGCATGTCCTGTTTCCTTGATCCATATCTTCCTTTTTTGTTCACTCTCTTGTTTAGGAGTGCATTCTCCAGTAGTTTTCTGAGTGGGGGGAGGGGGTGGGGTAAAAGATAGCTGGAGGCAAATAATACTTTGAATGTCTAGGGAAATTTTTTTTCCTGTTGGGAGTGCTGGTCCTCTGGCACCTAAGGCCCTTGTTCCATCTCGATGCTCACAGGGCTGCTGAGAAGCCAGAGCTCACCTGAGGATATTTACTTCAGGCTTCCAGTCCCTTGCACCTCCACTGACACTGTGGTGGGAACTGGCTTTCTCTCCCTGCTGAACCTCCTTAGGGTCCTTTCAACCTCAAGATGCACACTTTTCACTTGAGAAGGTCTCCTCAACTGTTTTATTGATATTTCCTCTCCAAATTCCCCATCTTTTTCCATGGAATCTTTGTCTATATGATTTTTTCTTATAGAGTTTGGGTAATTATGACCATATGACTATCAAAAGTGTGTCCTATCTACCTTTCTAGTTCTGTCCCTTCTAGGACTTCATAGTTGAGCCCCTAGGGCCCTTCCCCATCCTCTTTACAAGAAGTCAGAGCCAAGAGCAAGTAGGCATGTAGAATCCTTAGCTCTGTCCTCTTGGTCCATTCATTTCTGAGAGGATGTTTGGCCACTCTCCTATCTAGAGTTCAAGGTCTTCAGCTACTGGAGCTGGAGGGGAACTGGTGCTGGACCACAGTTCATTCTGCTTCCCCCCCCCCCCCCTGTCTCCCTTCATGCCTGGAGAGCTTTAAGATGACACCAGAGATTAACTTGAATGGGCAGTGGGCTGTATCTCATGGGCTGGGTTCCAGATTGAATAAGAAGTCTCTCTGCTTCCTGGCCACAGAGACATCCCAGCTACCGGGACTTCTCCAACAAGGACAGATCGCATCCTTGAACTGCTAGCCAAAATAAACCCTTCCTTCTTGAAGCTGCTTTTCTCAGGCATTTCACCATGTTAATGAGGGAGGTAGCTAATGCAGTCAGTTGCTAGAAAAGACTCCAGGAGAACGGTGCATCTGTGTCAAAGCACTAATCTGTATTGTAAGTATAGTCTATGATTATCTTATTAACAATTGTCTACTGACAGTAGCATTTAACTCTACGGAGACTTGCATTCCCGGTGGTGACGTAGAGAGAGGCACAAGAGGTAACAACAAAAACCAGAACTATTTGAAAAAGCAGGATTTCAATTTTATGCCAGGTGTACACTGTAAGGTCAGAGGACAATCTGTGAGAGTTGGAGCTCTCCTTCTAAACTATGGCTTCCAGGGATAGAGCTCAAATGGTCAGGCTTGATGGCAGGCACCCTCACCCACTGAATCATCTAGCCTGCCCCAAACCAGGCTTTAATGTGCTGTCAAAAACAGTAGAATCAAAATGCCCCAGGGAACTGAGTTCAAGAAGGAAGCGGAAACTGGAGCAGAGCCTGGCCCAAGGAAGGGCTGCCTCTGCAAGGTCAGCCAGAACTCACTTTAGCCTTGGAGTGGAGTGCCTGCAGGCAGCAGGTGGGGCAAATTAGAGTTTGGAATACAGGAAGTCAGCGAAGCCAAAAGCTTGGAGCTGCTCTGACGCAGGAGGAGGTGGTATTCCGACACTCAACTTCCTACCCACCCCACCTAAAGCTTCCTAGAAGGCGGGAGTGGAGGAAAGGGGTGGGCATGGAGAAGGCCAGAGCAGTCATGCAGATTCGCAGAGGAACTTAGGTAATAATCAAACCTTCCTGAAACTGAAGCTCAATACTGACAAGCAAAGACAGGGTGTCCTGGGGAGATGATTACAGGAAACTCAGACTCTCAACCCCACTGAATTACATGTGAGGTGAATCCACTCACCAGGCAGTGGGAGAGTCGGACTCTGGAGCAAACGAAGCACAAAATAAAGGGGAAATTGTATTATTTCCACCGCATTGTTTTTTATACAAGCTCTCAAAAATATAATGAAAGGAGACGGGAGAGACGTTAGAAGCTAACTGGGGACATGTGACTCATGACCGAAAGCAAATGCAGATAATGGGAGCAGACATGAAACCATTTATGAGGATGAATATTTACGAGGGGATTTATAGGATGAAAATAGGTGGACTGTGTGCAGAAGTGGTATTTCAGGATTATGCAGAGCAACTTTGCAAAATAACAAAATGACAATTCTAGACATAAAAATTAAAATCTTGGAACTGAAAATATGACAGGTGAGTAGTAGATTCAACTTGGGGAAAAAGGGGTGGTCAGTAAGGGTGAAGAAAGATGAGGGCAACAGCTCTGACAGGGAAGAACCCGGGGAGGTGTGCAATGGAGCATCAGCCTCCTGGTTTTGACATTAGCCGGTTTCAGTCTAGTTGGGATCCCAGAAGGAAGGAGCATACCATATTGGCTTAGTGAAATGCATGATGAGGCATGCTATACTAACATTGAATTTTAAAGCAATGACAAATAACTGCATCTTTAATATATTTTTAAAAGCCATACATCTGTTTGATAGTTGGAAACTGAAAATCAATAAGCAATGGAAAGTGGCTTTGAGGGGAGAAGGGAGACAGAGAATTGACCCAGTCTTGAACTTGCTAATTGAGCACTTTACTATTGAACTTGCCTGATTTTATTTGCTTTTATGTTTGTGAGACAGGATCTTTATGTAGTAAAGTCTGGCCTGGAACTTGCAATTCCCCTGCCTCAGCCTCCTGAGTGCTGGAACTACAGGTGTGTGCCAGCAGGCCCAGTTGGAAAGTAGCTTTAAAATGCTGTCACAAACCAAACCTATTCACCTAGGACTTTATATCCAGCAAAATTATGTTTTAAAAATAAAAACAGGACTGAGGAGATGGCTCAGGAGATCGAATGGTTGCCACATAGGCACAAGGACCTGATTCCGAAGCATCAGCACCCTTGTTAAAAAGTGAATGTTTTGTCATGCTCTGTAGCCACAGTGCCAGAGGGACAGAGATAGGCAGAACCATGGTGCTACCTGGCCACAGCCAGTCTAGCTGATTTGACTTGCTCCAGCTTCAGTGAGAGACCCTGCCTCAAAAAGTAAGGTGGAGAGTGATTGAGGAAGTCACCATACGTCTATATATCTAACACACACACACACACACACACACACTCACACACACACTCACACACACACTCACACACACACACACACTCACACACACACACACAGGATAGATGGTCAGAGTTCTTTAGTGAACTAGAACTGGTCGTCTAGATATGGTATCTACTGAGTGGCTTACACTCTGGCTTGTCTAGCAGTGGCTGTCTCTCCGGGAAGTCCTACAGGTGCTCCATTCACTGGCTGCATGTCTCAGCAGGTCTTCAGTATACATCAGAATCCCGAAGAAGTGGGATCTAGTACCAGTGAAGAAATGAACTTCCAGGAGGACTTAGGGAAAACAGGCAGAGAGAAAATTCTCCCCTTTTCCACATCCTTTATATAGGCTGCATCAGAAGGTGAGGCTCAGGTTCAAGGTGGATCTTTTGACCTTCAATGATCTAACCAAGAAAAATCCCTCTTAGGTATGCCCAACTGTTCGAGTGTTAGTCAATTCCAGATATTGTCAAATGGACAACCAAGAACAGCCATCACACCTGATGTCAGCTCTCTTAGTTAACGGTTTCTGTTGCTGTGAAGAGACACCACAACCATAGCTGCTCTTATAAAGGAAAACATTTAGTTGGGGCTTGCTTACAGGTTCAGAGGTTCAGTCCATTATGGTCATGGCGGGAAGCATGGCTGCAGGCAGGTGAACACGGTGCTGGAGACGGAGCTGAGAGTTCTACATCTGGATCTGCAGGTAGCAGGAAGAGAGAAACCCTGGGCCTGGCTTGAGCATTTGAAACCCCAAAGCCCATCCCCAGTGACACACTTTCTCCAACAAGGCCACACCTACCCCAGCAAGAATACACCTCTTAATCCCTGTCAAATACCCACCACTCCCTAATGACCAAGTATTCAGATATATGAACCTTTGGGGACCATTCCTACTCAAACCACCTCCCTGACCTTTCACCTCTGCACATGACTTGCATGTGCACACATGCACACTTCACTCTCTGAACAAATCAGTCTTTAATAAAGACACTTTAAAATGATCCCAAGTGGGCCGGGCGGTGGTGGCGCACACCTTTAATCCCAGCACTAGGCAGAGGCAGGCGGATCTCTGAGTTTGAGGCCAGCCTGGTCTACAAGAGCTAGTTCCAGGACAGGCTCTAGAAACTACAGGGAAACCCTGTCTCGAAAAAAAAAAAAAAAGATGATCCCAAGTGGAGCAGACTCCACAGCTGAGAGACTGCAGAATGAGGTGTTAGGGGTGAGAGGAAAAGATGTTGATCTACAGGAGAAACGGAGAGCACCAAAGCGGGGAGAACCAGTGTAGGGGAAAGACTGTGTCCTCTGTAACTACTTGAAAGTTTGTCATCCTTCCCAAATGAGAGCACCACGTAGCCAAGCCTTGCTGGAAGCAGTTCGGTAAGCTTGTTTTGCTTGTTTATTTCAAAGTAGTAAATGCAAACTCACTGCTGACCCCAGCAATTGCATTTCTAAATTCAAGAGAGATACAAATAGATCTTCAAACACATGATTTTAGAAGAATTGCTCGTAGCAGCAACATTCTTAACACCCAAAAAGCAGAAACTAGCTGAGAGCCATTAAGAAGCAGTGATGAGTGGGTAATCAAGACACGCTGACCCAGCTCTAGCTTTCATTTTTGAAGATTATTTTGTTTTTCAGTATGTGTGCAGGCACGCATGTATATATATTTGGGTGCCTGCAAAAGCTAGAAGCAACAGGAACCTTGGAGCCAAAATTGCAGAAGGTTGTAATCCACCTGACACAGGTTTGGAGAACTTGGGTTCTCTGCAAGAGCAGCAAACGTTCTAACCACTAAGCCCTCTCTGCAGCTCCCAAGTCCACTTTCCTATGTGTGGTATCTGTGAGGACTGTCACGTAACTCTTACTTTCATCCCTAGAGATGTCCCCAGATTTAAGCAGAGCAAAAACACAGCTTAAAGATGATGAGGAAACTGAAGGTGAGTCAGGCAGCGGCGGAGGCCTACAAGTTCAGCTACTGAACCAGTAACCAGTTACTGGGTTACAGGACAAGTCTGACGCTAGCCTGGAAACTTATCAAGACACTGTCTCCAGATAGAGAATTTTAAAACAAAGGGTGAAGATGTACTCAACCTAGCACACATGAGGCCCTGGGTTTGATCCCCAGGATCATCAAAAGAAAGGAAGAAAAGAAAGAGAGAAAGTGACAGGGGAGGGGAAACCTGTATGAAACCCTGGGAGACCTCACTGAGTAATTAAAAAGAAGCAGGGAAGGATAAGCAAACCACAGATGATGAGACGTGAAAAGGAAAAAGTCACATGACAGTCTCATCCCAACTTCCCAAAGGTCACCATTACATTAAATATACATTCACAACACCGCATGTTAAAGCGAAGATTATCAGGTTGTGTAAAAAGCAAGGTCTACCATATGCCATCTGTGGAGAAGCTGTTATAGATAAAGACCCATAAAAGTAGAAGTTTCCTGATAAATCTTGCAAATGCTCAGTCCCTGCTGACCCTATGAAGATCAGGCCAAAAATATAAGGTGGGAAACACTAGCAGGTATTTCTTAATTAATTGATTAAACAGTCAGTTATCAGAAAGATGCAAGAGTCCTGAGTGTGTGTTGCCCGGTAACATCAGTGGGAAACATGTAAGATCAAAGTTGACAAAACAGAGAGAAGTCGAAGAATCGCACTGTTGGGGAAAATGACATTCTGTCCTCAATAAACAGTGCACAAAGAACCAGAAACATTACAGATTTCAACAGCACGCAGTCAGTGGCGGCTGGCTCACTGATGCTTGTTGAGTGCCACATTCTACTGTGGCAGGATAACCTCGTTTCAAGTGTGTGAAGCACTCATCAAGACAATGGGCTAGAAAAGAACGAGCTTCCCCGAGGTCAAGGGATTGCAGTCATTTCCTACAAAGTTAAACACACATTTATATCTTAGCCAAGTTTCTCTTCCTACAAGCCCAAGAGAAACGAAACACCTGTACAAAGAGAAAGACACAAGAATGTTCTAGTAGCTTTCTTTTTAATTAACCTAAAGGGTAAATGATTCACATGCAGATACGCAAGCTGGGTGGTGGTGGCACACACCTTTAATCTCAGCACTTGTGAGGCAGAGACAAGCAAATCTCTGAGTTCAAGGCCAGCCTGGTCTACAGAGCAAGTTCCAGGATAGCCAGGGCCATACAGAAAAACCTTGTCTTCAAAACAAAACAAAACAAAATAAAAAAATGACCAAACAAAAATACCTCCAAAAATCAACAAGAAGGAGGAGGACGGAGCTAGGCAAAGGAATGCATGAACACCATGAGATACTGCTGTGGACACACACTGAGCAGAATCTGTAAACATCAGGAACACCAGGCCAATCAAACTCAGACATAGAGTATGCATAGTGTGAGTCCATTGGCATGAGTTCCACACACAGGTGATACTTACCTGTAGTGTTAGTGTCATAGTTTGACAGGTCGCTGAAGGCCTGGCTCCATGGGGAACTCTTCAGAGGGCTGACGGATTAGAATGGTGCTGACCTCGGGGATGAGTGAGTTCGTACAAGGTGCTCTATCTATCTAAAGGTGAGGTTGGTTGGAGGATGAGAGCCAGCAGGGAGTGCCTTTGAAGAACAGGTCTTGTCCCCAGTCTCTTCCTCTCTCTGCCTCCTGTTTACGAGGAGGGCCACTTGGCTCTGCTACACGCTCCCCACATGATACACCGCACAGGCCCAGGAATAGCGGAGTCAGGTGGCCGTGACCTGCTGCATCTGAAAGCGCGTGCCGAATCTTCCTCCCTTACTTTGATTTCTCCTGGGTATTATGTCACAGTAACAGAAGACTTACCAACGCAGGCAGGCATCAGAGTATTTGCTACTTCTTGGAGAAAAGACAGCAACAGTTGATATGTATTGGGGGGGTATGCTCCGGGACTGTCCAGAGTGCTGAGGACAGCCTGTTTTCACGAATATGGGGCACACAGACAGAAACTGCAGATGCCTCCTTCCAGCAAGGATTCCACTTACAGGTTTCCAACATGATAACAGCATGAATGCCACATGCATTCAGTGGAAACCACACTGAATTTGTATCTCTTCCTGGGTTAGAGACACCCAGATGCCTGCCGTTCAAGGAGCAGCAGCTGGCAGCCAATCATGAAGTCAAGAGGGGACACAGCTGCTGCCCTGCAGTGTGCTGGCAGTGTTCAGGGAGTCATGCTAGAACCATCTGTTTTACACACTTAAACACACATCCACATGTATGATATATGCATGTGCATCATAGTTAATGTGATATAGCATATATACATACAATATAGGCAAACATAATACATGCATAAAATATGCACTGCACACATATATTTGTAAAACTATATGTATTACTATAATGTACACATATACAGTATATACATATATAAGTAGTGTGGGTGGATATTTATATATATGCAAACACTATATACCTGTATAAATATAATTTATTCATTTATAATATATATGTAAACCATATACCTATAAAAACAATGCTTACATATATAATATGTGCTTATGTAAAAACATG
Organism: Arvicola amphibius; assembly: GCF_903992535.2. Classification (NCBI taxonomy): domain Eukaryota; kingdom Metazoa; phylum Chordata; class Mammalia; order Rodentia; family Cricetidae; genus Arvicola; species Arvicola amphibius. The sequence goes on along the minus strand of NC_052051.1, from coordinate 82,154,484 downwards.
TCTACATAAGTTCAATGCATTTATATATGTATTACATATAATTGCGCAAGGTTGTTCTTACTGTGCTTTTAAAGCAATTATATATAGATAGTTGTGTATTTCATGGCACATAAATGCATTTTAATTTTCAGAGGGTAAATACAATGTAAAACTCTTGCAGGAGGGGCTCAGACTGTAATCTGAGAACTGGAGAGGCTGAGGTGAGAGGATGGTGATTTCAAACCTAAGCTACACTGGGAGACCACCCTGCACCCTGGTGTGCGGCGAACACCCCTGGCCAGCAGGGAAGAACGACCACCAAGTCGAGGATTCTTCTCAAATCACGCTTTATTGGAGCCTCTTGGTTGAAGGGAGAGCAGGAAGCGAAGGGCCCAGAGCACTAAACGGCAGCCGCTTATATAGGGAGAGCGGACACGGGTCGTGCCTGGATTGGCTACTAGCTCGTCTTTCGATGCCCCCAGCCACGGGATTGGCCAAGATTACTGTGCACTACTGCGCACGCGAGAGGTTCCGGCTACAGCCTTGCCTAATATGGAGTTGTTTACTTGGTGGTGCAGGGGCTCTGCGCCATCTTGTAACGGCGGCCAGCAAATCGGCTCCCTGCACTGGTGGTGGAGGACCTGTCTAGCATGTAGAAAGTCTTGGGTTGGGTCCCTCACTGTGGTGAAATAACACAGCACTTGAGCATCACCAGTGTCTTCATGGATGCTCACACTTTACATGTGTGAGTCCTGGAAATATCACAAATCACAGAAACGAAGAAGCAGAGACACCAAGAGTGGCTGTGATGTTCAGGGCCACAGCCCCGTGAGCCCAAGGGCAAGATTTGTGTCTGGTGTGGTGCCCTGCTGTGTCAGGTATTCAGAGTTGAAGCACAATTAACAAAAACTCAGGTCAGAAATTGGGGTTCAACCTGAAGATCGAAAAGCAAAACAGCCAGTTACTGGTTTTACCTCGACCTCAGTCTGAAATGGCAATACTGCTTCCAGGATCTCAGAAGGAGACTGCGTGACTGAGAGCTGTTTCCTCCCATTTATAATCCTCCCCAGGGCTAGGATTAAAGGTGTGCACCACCGTGGTTAAAGGCATGCGCTGCCCAGTTTCTATGGCAACTAGTGTGTCTACTGGGATTAAAGGTGCCTGTCATTAAGGCTGCTAGGATTAAAGGTATGTGTTACCATTACCTGGTCTGTAAGGCTGACCAGTGAGACTGTTTTACTCTCAGATCTTCAGGCAGTCTTTCTTTATTAAAATACAATTGAAAAGCCACTGCACAAAGTTTAGCTTGTGTTGTGAACAGTCCCACAGTTAGAACCACTAGCCCTGTCCCCTAAAGGAACTGGGACTCAGAGTCTGAAGAAAGTGGCCGAACTAGGACATGAACTTGGCTCTGGCCTCTTCTAGTGTTTCTTCTTAGAGGGCGGGTGTGACCCACAGGAAGCCCCTCATGTGACCAGGCCAGCATAGCCTTGCCTTGTTCCCTTCCTTTCCCTTGCCTGAGATGCCCACGGCCCCCACTTAGGAGTCTATATCCACTCTGAGGGAAGAGGTGACATTTAAAGCGATGGCCCTCAGGGACTCGGTAAGGAACACAATTCAAAGGCTTCTGCCCTCATGAGATAAGGCAAGCAATGAGCTGGGAAGTTGTAACAGGTTGGCCCAAAAGCCGAGTTATCCCAACCATGAGATATTGGTGGCTCCCCCACCATATGATAGCTGCCGTGTGGCTTGCAGGACGTGTGCCTGGGTGAGCTCTGCAGGGTCACACTGCAGACTGAGTGTGGGGCTAGAGGAAAGTGTGATACAATGTAGCGGTCAGGTGACAATGTGGCCTGAGGCTACATCTGCTATTTCTGCAGAAATGTCCCGGGCCAAATGCACTTGAGGTCTCCGAGACAATAAGGGGAAAAGGAAGACGCCAGATCTGGCCAGGCCAAAATTAGGTCACAGCATGGGGAGAGCCAGGGTCAGGCTTTCTGCAAGAAGAGCGGAGAGTTATCCTTGGCTAGTGGCCCTGAGCTTTTCTGGGTGAGGCGACAACAGGGACTTCCTGTGCACTCCAAGCTCAGAGTTCTAATTCTGTCCCATTGCGGTACAGAGGCCCTGGTGTATTCTAGATGCTCCTCAGGGCTCATCCGCTTCTATATGTCTCCACAGTGAACTGGAGCTAGAAAGCACTGGCTCTGTTTTCTAGTTAAGAAAACTGACATTATCTCATTGCTGGGAGCTGGCATCCCAGTCTGTGCAGAACTCAGGTGCCTTCCCTTTCATGATGTTAAAGAAAGCTGAGGGTAGTCAGTGTAGTTACCCAGCCTGGACAGTAAAAGAGTGGGGCAGGGCAGCCTATGGTACCTGTTGTATACATGTATGTATGCATGTATGCATTGTTAGGTATATTTCTTAAGACGAGTCTCTCCGCTGATGCACATAATTCCAATCAGACCAAATTAGACCGAATAAAAGATGTCCATGTTTACTGCAGCACTCCCGAGTGGCACCAGGAAAGCATGGCAAGGGGGAGATGGCAGGGGAGACCACGCAAAACCTGGAGACCACGTGTTCCTTTCCTGGGCAGCAGCCTAAATAGCCTGTGTGAGTGGTCCTGACCCTCCCTGGGGAGGGGTCACTGCTTGGCGGGCTTTCCTGGAGGTAGAGTCTGGACTAAGGCAACTCCCAGGGGAGGGGACTTAAAATGGAGCTTCCTGCTCCAAGGATGGGTGCCAGGGGCTGGGGTGATGCTTTCACCCTAACATCCCAGAGTCCTTGGATAAAGGGGTGTCATGGGGTCTCACTTGACCAAACATGTATGTATGTATGAGTGGACAGGCGGATGAATGCACAGATGTGTGGTGGATGATGGGTGGGGAAGTGGAAGAATGCATACATTGGTGAGTACAAAGACGGAGGAGTTGGTGGGTATACGATGAATGAATAGCTGGGTAGGTGGGTGGATGAGTAGATGGTTGAGTGGGTGGATGGATGGATTGATTGATGGGTAAATAAATGGATGGGTGACTAGATGGATAGGTGGGCAGATGCATGAGTAGATGCACAGATGGATGGAGAGACAGACACAAATCTTCCCTAACGTAGGCACTTACATTTTCATGGAGCTTCCTGGTTTTCTGAGCCTAACAGTCTCCATATAGAAAGTCTAAAGTTTGCATGTTACTTGCTATCTCCAAACCATTGTGCAGAGTAGTAAAAGCCTCTTCAGATGTGGTGTGGACAACGGATCATACTGAGGGAGGAGATGCTCTGAACAGCATCAGGGAAGCACACAGGTGGGGTTCTAGAAGCTCTGGTCAAGCCCAAGCTCTCACTCTCTGCAGCAAAACCAGATACATCTACAAAATCAAGGAAGGCCGTGGACAGAGGTGTTCTGGAACATTCTATTTTCACCTACCGAAGCAGACATCTTGGAGAGGGAAGGTAGGGATAGAGGAGGTGGTAGACAAACCCAGTATATGCCCACATCATTTGGCTGTCTGGTGTGCAGGCAAGGGGTCCTGGGGAGTGTGGCCTAAGCTTCCTGATGGTGGGCAGGTGGAGAGCTCTGCTCCATTGTTTACCCAGCCCAGGTTGCTGCAGAGAGGAGCAGGTGACTCACTAGAGCACAGCTGATAGCCGGCAGAGGTGATCAATCTCAGTTCCCAGCGACAGCCTTCTTTAGGTTCCCCAAGAAGGTGGGACCAGATCAAGCAGGATATCCATTTGGGGTAAGAAGAGCCTCCATCTAAGTTGGGATTTCCTGTGGCTCCTGTTTGGGGAGCTATTGGAAACAGCATTCTTGGCAGGGGCCAGTCCTGGAAAAACACTGAAGGAGCCCTTGTTGCCAGACTCCCAGCTGTTCCTACACTGTGTGGTATCTTGTGACTTGTGTTCAACAGAGAAGACCTGGGTGAGTCCAGTTCTGCTCTTCACTGACCTTGTGATGAAAGCACCTGTATTCTCCACAGGCTCGTCTGTCCTCGGTGGGCATCTAGCCTGACTAGAGCCTCTTAGCTGTCCTCAGTCTTCCTCCAAGCCCGCCCCAGCAGCTTCCTCCCTGCCTCTTTCCTGGGGGCACAAGCTCACTGTGGTTCCCTCTGACAAAGCTCCCTCCTGTAGGGCCCATGGGTCAACTACCTCTGCTCCTGGGGTTCATCTTGAGAACAGTTTCTGGTCAGCCAGCTAAAACATTCTGTTTGTTCCTGTGCTCCCTCTGCCCTGCCTGGTGATTAGCTGTAGGGCATTGTTTACTCCATCTTGGGTGTGGCAATTTCCCACCTGCCTGGGGGGAATTCCTTGTGCAGCTGCTTGGTTTATAAGGATTTCCTCAAGGTTGAATAAACGGCTTTAGGCTGCTCTCCTTTTTAATGACCCAGGTTTCTTGTGTGTTCTTTCAATTCCCAGGCCCTTGCCCGGTTCGCTTAAGATAGGCACACGAACTGTACCGAGAGGGTAACAAGTGGAGACACCGCTGGGATCTTCAGGAATTACACCCTCCTCTTCTGGTGTGTTTTTAAGGAAATACCAAGAGTTGTAACAAATAAACTGCAAACACCCTTGGTTGAAGATAACAGTTTATTGACTTTTCTCACAGTGGGCAGGAAGCAGGTGTTCGTCCCTGCAGGTGGCTGGTCCTCAGTACTTGCTGGAGGTGGGGGGTGTAGATTCTTCCAGCCTTTCTCTGCCTCCAGATGACGAAAGGGAGGAGATGCCTGAGAAGACACTCCAGCTTCTTAAAAGCCCCGTCCGTCGACAGCACATAGACCTTCCGCTCAAATACCCCAGCAAGATCCTGCCACTGGCCCACACTGTGAGTGCAGGGTGGGTTGCAGGATGGAGCCCCATTTCTATGACAACTTCCAGCCATAGACAGGGAGCCTGAGGTCTGGGAGCAGTCACTGCTCCACCGCTTCTGCCTAGCTTCATTTTATCCTTCAAATGGCAAGCTCACTATTGCTTCCTCCAGGAAGCCTGCCTTGAGCCTCCAGGCACCGTGGTCAGATGCCCCTCTCCTGTGCCCGAGCATCCCATCCTTCTTGGTATTATACTGTCCTGTAGCTTCCTGGATACTGGAACTTTAGGTAGTGAAATAGAGCAGAAGTACTTGGAGGTTGAATTCTACGTTTACCTGAGCACCCATGGCATATGAAATAATAAGTTATTGGATGGGTTGGAATGGGTGTGTGAATGAGTATGGAAGTGGGCAGAGTGGTAGATGGAAGGGCAAATGGATGTGTGGGTAGATGAATGAATGAGGTGGACCAGTGTGTGTGTGTGTGTGTGTGTGTGTGTGTGTGTGTGTGTGTATGGTGGATGAGTGGATGGATGGGGTGGGTGGTAGTCAAGTGGATAGATAGATGCTGGGTGGATATATTGCTAGACCGATGATAGTTCAATGGGTGGATGGATGGGTAGATGGATGAATGGATAGATGGATGGATTGATGATAGGTGGATGGATGGATGGATGGGTAGATGAATGGATGGATTGATGATGGTGATGGGTAGATGGATGAGTAGATAGATGATGGATAGATGGATTGATGATGGGTTAATGGATGGATAGGTGCAATGGGTGGATGGATGGGTAGATGGATGGATGGATTGATGATGGTGGTGGGTGGATGGATGGATGGATGAATTGGTGGATGGGTTCAATGGGTGGATGGATGCACCATCAGACACACAGATAAAGGGAGAAAAGATGCATTTTTTCCATAGAAAGCTTCATTCCCATGCCTACAGACTGCCAGGGCTGCTTCTTGACTCACAGAAAGCTTTAGAGAACTGGTGGATCCTGCTGGGAAACTCTAGCAGTTTCTATGGAAACTCTGGAAGCCCTGCTGCTGAGTCCACCAACATGGACAGTCTGTCTGTCTGTCTCCCTCCTGCCCCGTTGTTCCTGGCAGCCTGAGATAGGTGTCTTTTAACACAAATGCTAAGCATTCAGGGATCCTGAGGATGGCCCTGGCTCCAGAAAGCCCTAGAATATTTCTTCCTTTGCTCTTTCTAGGGAGCAGGCTCTGGGCCCTACTCAATGCCTTTCCTTTCCTTGGCCTCATGGATAACTTCTGTACCCTTTTTTTATTTGATTGGATCCGCCCAAACTTATCCCAGACTCACTCTTGGAGAGAAGCAACGACCTACAGCTCCTACCCAGAGCTCTATCCTACACCCTGTCTGCCAGGCTAACTCCCTGCAGAAGGGAGGAGGCAGGGCCTCCCTACAGGGGGGGAGGTCATTTCTGGACAGCAACCTGGGCAACATGGCTCTCAGATAGAAACTGGGAGCAAAGGATGAAGTGGAAGGCAGAGAGGGCTAGGAATTTCCTTCTCTTGCCCCCAAAGAGGACATCCCCAGAAGGTCCTGAGGTGTGAGCACCTAGTAAGCATTAAAATGGTGGCCTCCATGCCAGCCAGAAGACAGCAGGGGCCTAGGAACTGGGCTTGGGGCAAAGCCTGGTCTATAGATTCACCTCTGCCCTGGACGAGCCGCATGTTTATCTCCCTGGAGTCTCTCTGGGAGGCTGGTTCATTGAGTCTCAGTTGTGCTGGTGGAAGAATCCATGTTCACCCAGCTCTGAGTGTCCCCGCACCTGTCAGCTCTTGGAACTAAAGAGCCATCCTAAAGGTCACTGGAAGAAGCCACGCTGTTTGCAGCAGGCTGGCTGTCTCTGCTGCTGCAGCTCCGAGTTCCTGACGTCATTAATGCCTTTAATTCGCACAAGTGCTCAAGAAGTAAGGACTGTGGTTCTCCTCATTCCACAACTGAGGTAGACAGACTTAACACATTGCCCAGTGACGTCCAACCCCACCTCTCTTTTTCCTTGCTGAAGGTCAATGTCTAGGTAATAAAATATACAAATCCCAAAGCTTGGGTTTGTGGCTTCCCACAAATGGACATGCTGGTGTAACAACCACTCCAATCAAGAAGCAGGACATTTCCCATCATCCTACTCAGCCTTGTAATCAGTCCCCCACCAAGAAAGCTGCCATTGCTTCATGCTGTCCTGTAGTCTGCCCCAAGACTGGCGTGGCTGGAGCTGCATAGTGTACCTGCAGCTTGGCTCATTCCCTCCCCCCTCCACACTGTGCTGGCAAGAACTGAGCTCAGGGGCTGAGGAGATGGCTCAGTGGGTAAGGGCACTTGCCACACAAGCATGTAGATCTCAATTCTAATTCCCAGAACCCATGTAAAAAATCAAGTATTGTCTTTTGAGCAGTGCTACTCCCAGCATTATGAAGAATAGAGGGGAAGAATGCTGGGACCTCCTGCCTGCAGCCTAGGCCCAGGTTCAGTGACATCTTGTCTCAAGGGAGGAGGACAGAAAGTTAGAATAGGACATGTTTTCTTTGGCCTCCATTCAAGTGCGCTCCCCCCCCCCCCCCCACATTTTTGACATGCAAAGTGACATCAAAATTTAATACTGAAGATTATTACATATTCAATAAGCATGCTACAACCCATGTATCCAGAGTCTGTGTTTACAGTCAGGGACTAGTGGGGAGGGCTAGGTCACCCTAAGGAAGGGAACTAGAACAGACTAGTGTGATGGTGGGAGGAGGGGCAGAAGACTGGAATGGGAAGATCAAACCCGGAAAAGGGAAGAGGGAGGTGAGGTAAGGAACGGCTAAAGCTAAGGGCTACGTGGAGATCATATGGAAGCCTACTATAGTGGAAACTCCTTATAAGGTATACATATATGAAGGGGATCTAAAGGGACTGACCTACTGACGGGAGAGGCAGACTCACTGAACATCTCTCATTACCAAATGAAGGTTCCAGTTCTGGAATGGGTTACATCTAGTTGAGTTGTTGGCCAAAGGGACCCATGGGAACCCCAAAACAACCCAGGTAAGGTCCTGTTACTGAAGACAACACCTACATAACTCATTGAACATGGAAAAGTTGAGCTGGTGCCTACCTAGGGCCTTCATCCCTACTGGTTCATGGTACTGGAAGGTACTCTGCGCTACCAGAGGAGAACGGTAAACACCATCCCAGCTGCAAACTTCAGCCTACAATGGTGACCTGCCTGCAAGGTGTGCTAATGCAATAGTGTCACAAAGCTTTGTAACAAACCAACCACTATGATTGGATTTAAGGCCCACGCCATGAGATGGAACCCTTCCCCAATTCTGCTCAGGTGGCCAATAACCTAAGAGAAGATATGCCAGGGACCTAGGGGGATGCCAAACACTACTGTTCTGCTGGAGGAACACAGCAATAAAATGCCCCCTAACAGCACTCTGCCATACTCATAGGTCAGTGTCTCACTCAGCCATCATCCGAGGAGCCGCCTCCTGCAATATCTGGGAACTAACACAGAGACCCACAGCTGGACAGTGTGCGGAGTGAGACCTCAGACACTCAGTCCTAAATAGGACGTCTCCATCAAACCCCTCTCCTATTCTGAGTTGTTTTTATCTAATTATTTATTATTATTATTATTGTTGTTGTTGTTATTTGTCCATATCCAAATGAGAGAGAAAATAAGGATGTGAGTTTGACTGAATAAGAAAGTGGAGAGAAGTTAGGACAAGCTGGTAGGGGCGCAGGGCTATAATTAGAATATATTGTCCTAATAAAACATTCTATTTTTTTAAAAAAAAAAGTATGAAAAAGCTTAAAGCTGATGCTTCTTAGGGGCCCTTCAAATACCTTCCATTTTCTCTAATTTTTGGGCCAGCTAAGAAAAAAGACAGTAATATTACCATTGTTGGAGGATGCTGACAATAGAAAATGGAAAAATAAGCTTCCTAAATCTTCCCGGAATCAGCCAAGCTGGAGACCCTGTCTGGAGTGTTGGACACTGTCCTGCCAGGGACAGCTGACCTGAGTCACTAGCAGCTGAGATGAGGAAGTTCAGATAGCTCTGGGCACTGCACTTGTTTGATGATGGGGGTAAGGGGCCAGAGAGAAGTAGGGTAGCTCCTGTGTTAATGTTGTCTGGGCGGGGTGCGGGATGCTGATCTCTATCGGTACAGGTGAGAGACATAGGTACCAGTATAGGTGACTTAGGGGGAAGGAAAGCCATTAGGCCACAGGGCAGCCCATGACACAGAACCCAAATGAGATAAAGCCTTGTCCCTAGCTAGTTTCTAAGCACTGGCTTTGCTGATATGCAGAAGCTTGTGCCTCCTGTGTCCAGGTAACTATGGGTCAGTAACAGCTTCTGCCGCTGGGAACCCTGTTCAGTGTTTCTAAATGGTCCCTTCTCACATGGGTGTCACTCTACCCAGGTCCAAGTCTCTATGCCTATCCTCCTCTCAATGCTAAGAGCATCTGAAGGGCTTACAGGACATCTAACGGGACTGGAGATGTGGAGAAGCAGGACCCTTGCTGTACCCTCAGTAGGGGACCCTCTGACAAAAAAGTCTGCCCATGCTGCTGCTTCTTCCAGGACGTTCCCAGCTGCTGGACCTGACCCTGAGGCATGGCTGTGATGAGGGCCTCGTGTGTCCTGCCTATGCTCATAAGGTCACGCCATGCTTTGTGCTTCTCTCCTCGCGAAGCCACCCCGAAGTTGCTCCCCAGGAGCTTTGCCTGAGTCTGTACAGATTGTTTGGGGGAAAATATTATTCTCCCACAGCTGGGAACCCAGCAGGTGTGAGAAGTCTGCTCTGAGCCAAGTCATCAGGTGGCCACCACAAAACCACCCAGAGGAGTGCAGAGGGGTGAGGACCTGCTCCAAGTTCAACACACAAAGGTTCCACCTCCCACGGGCTCAGCTTCCACCACCATAGCTCAGCAGGGGCTGTAGCCTCAGCCCATCAGTCAGTAATGGAAGAAGGCAAGCTGACTGCCCCCTGACCCTGAAGTCACCTTGCCTACTTAGAATCATTTTTAGGAAATAAAATAATCAACTAGTCCGTGTTGACTGCAGACACCCTGTTGCAGGCTGTAAAAACCTCAACTCTCTTCATTCCCAAGGTTTCTCTACCTCAGAAAGAGCCAGACAGGACAGGTGGCTTTCAGGAAACAGGGGTCACATGGTGCTGAGCTGATGCCTCCCAGCACCGAGCAGAAAGAACATACCATCATGCTTATGAATACTTCCTCCAGTCTCAGGCGCAGGGTCCCAGTAGGGCCCGCTCTGCTCTGGCTGTCCTTCCAAGCACGCCGGACACCTGTGGGCAAGCGCTCCTCACTGCTCTTCCATTAATTTTCTTTCCCGCACTTCCCCAGCTATTCTCCAGCAATTTCTCTTCCAAATACTCTTTACAGTCCCACTGCTACCAGCCCTGGAATGACATTCTGCTTGCTAATTTATATTAAGACATTAGCATTTCTCCATTAGGGACTTCCTTTCTGGAAACCTGAATGTGTCTCCGTTTTATTCAGATATTTAGTCTTCACACCTAACCCTGCAGCAAAGGGTTAAAGATTCCTCCCTGCAACACTCAAGACTCTATTCAGCAAATTGCATAGGTGCCTCTCAGCTCTGGCCTCCATTAGGAGGACATCCTCCTTGGAATAGCAGTTTGGAATTAATGGTCGTGAGCAGCAGCACAGAGAACTCATTTTTCCTAATTCTGATTCCTGGTTCTTTCGGCAGTCCTCCTTATAAGGGCTGCTTGCAGTTGCTCCTGGATACTCGTGGTCAGGGCATTTGTTCAGGTTTTTCAATGTGCAGAATCATCCCATCAGCAAATTCTTAGCCGTTTTCTTTTCTCTTCGGTGTTGGTAATTTTGACCTGTGTTTTCTTGACCTTCTAGCCTGGAGCCACTCTGTGGAAATGGACATGGTAAAATAGAAGCCCCCAGTTTGCAGTATAGGTCATGGCATTTCCTATTCGGAGGGTGCTTTCACAACCCATACGTCAGTTGGTTCTTGCATGGTGATTCAGTTAACCAATAGCTGTGCTGAGGTTTGGGGATGCAGCTCAGTGGGCAGAGTGCTGCTTACCATGAGCAAAGCTGGTTCCATCCCCAGCACTGTAAACATGCCGTGGCTGCACCCTCCTATAATCCCAGCACTTGAGAGGTAGAGACAGGAAGATTGTAAATTCAAGGTCATCCTCAGATACCTAACATATTTGAGGCCAGCTTGGCCTACATGAGACCCTTTGTAGTAAGAAACGGCAGGGCTGTGTCCGGCCACCCGGCTAGCTTTACCCGAAATAATTACATGGAAACTGTATTCTTTTAAACACTGCCTGGCCCATAGTTTCAGCCTCTTATTGGTTAATTCTCACATCTTCCTTTAACCCATATTTAGTAATCTGTGTAGCACCACGAGGTATGGCTTACCAGGAGAGATCTTAACCTGCGTCCATCTCAGAGAGGAGAATCATGGCGACTCACTATGGCGACTGCCTGAAGCTTCTCCCCAACTCTCCCAAAATTCTGTTCTGTCTATTCCGCCTACCTAATTTTCTGTTCTCTTAAAGGGCCAAGGCAGTTTTCTTTATTAATAATGAAAGTAACACATAAACACTCCTCCATCAACCCTTTCTCAAAACACAAAACAAAACAAAGAGCGCTGACCCCTCAGATGCACCAGGTGCAGTGACACCTGTTTTGTCCCCTCCGTGTCACAGCCCAGCGTGAGTCTAAGAGGCAAGTGGGCTCTCATCGTCCGTAAACACAGAACGATCCAGAGCCCAGCAGAGTGGGAAGGGTCATCCTCACCTTACAGGTGAGGTCAGAGCACGGATGGGGGGGAGCTGCACAAGGTCCAAAGGGCCAGGAGGTTTTGGGGCTGCTCTGTGTCTCCATTTCCAAACTTGGCTTCCTGATCCCTAAGGGCCAGCTGGCCTCCAGGCAGTGCCAGAGTCCCTGCTGGCACCTGTCCTAGTTGGCCAAGAGCTGAAAACAAGGCTGGCTTTCCTCGATAACAGCCAAAAAGGAGAACACGGCCATCGGTGGAGATCCCATGGAGGTCAGAGCCAGGCTGAAAACCTGGACCCTGCCAGTTGTTCTTACCAAGTAGGTATCACTTGACCTTGGGGTTCACTGTTGCTGAATTCCATTTTCCTACCACTGCTCTCAGAAATCTCACTGTAGGATATGACCTAATTCTGTGCTACAAGGCTTTAGGCCCAGCCTAGAACCAAGAATGTTGCCAGACCTTGTAAAATGGCAATGAGCGTGGCTATTGATAATGGGTTTATATTCATCTGAGCTACTGGTTCATAGGGACGCAGATTGTAGCAGTGGAGAAGTAAAACCTTCTGTGGTTCCCACTTGTAAAACCAATCCTAAACTGGGAAGTAGCGGCTTACACCTAATAATTCGAGGACTTTGGCAACTGAGCCAGGAGTGCCATTAGTTTAAGGCTAGCCTTGGCTGTATATATGTGTAGTGAATTCCAGACTGAGCTACAAAGTGAGAAGCTGTTTGAAACAAAACAAACAAAACCAGCTATATGGTGGTGGTGCACACCCTTAATCCCAGGAGGAAGAGACAGGTGGCTCTCACACTCACAGTGTTAGGCCAGCCTGGTCTACAGAGCAAGTTCCATGACAGCCATGGCTACATAGAAATACCCAGTCTTGAAGAAAGAAAGAAAACAAACAAACAAACAAAATCAAACACATGCATACACAATAGAAAAATAGAGGAAAGAAGAAAAAAAGAATGAAAATAACACCAAAAGGAAATCCTAAGGTTTGCCTTTCTGGCTTCACTGAGCCTGGCCAAGCCATCTGTCTCCTCCATGTTTCTTCTCCATTTGTTTCCCAACCATCTTTCCTCTGTGCTCATTCTGTTCCCTACTCTGTCATCATCCCAGGCCCTACCCTGATCCTGACCACACTCAAATCTTCCCATCCTATGTTCCCAGCAAGTTTCGTCCACTCCTCCCTATAAAAGATATCTTAACCTCCCTGTGTGCTAAGTCAAACAGACAGGTATTCTGGCTTGGGACACCGGTGTACCTTTCTGATCCTTGGCATCTCTATTGGCAGAATGGAGAAGGTCAGAGATAAAATCATGGCAGCCACGGGCGCTAGCTAGCTGTTAATTACTGTCCAAAATGATTTTCAAATACTGCCTCAATTTGGGCCTTCTGGTGCCTGGATTGGCACGTGGAAGGGGGTGTGGGGGAGGGGCATGTGGAAGGAGCATGTGGGAGGGGGCACGTGGCTTTGGTTGGCAGGAGACAGGTCTTACAGACTCACCCTGCTTCATTACTGTCTCCCACCATCCTCTGAGCAGCCTTGGATGGTCCATTGGGAAGGATAGGCTCCTGGGAGTCTGCTCTCCCAGCCTTACCTCACTCCCCGGCAGCCTGCAAGGACCGCTCACCTGAGAGTGCACTTTGTGTGGGCTGGGGAGAGCCCTAGCTGTTGATGGAGCTGTTTAGCACTCTTCAGCAATTGCTGCTTACAGGATGCTCCAGCTCATGACCCCATTTAATCCTTACTATTCCTCTCTGGTCAATTGACCACATCTCCATTCTACCAGCGAGGCTTAGCAAGGTGGAGCACTGGCCCAAAGTAACATAGCCAGGAAACCAAATAGCATCTGACTCTTGCTTTTGGGGGGGCCTCCTATGGCTTACAGTAGGAAAAGTGGCAGTCCTGACTTTGTGGTTTGGTATAGCAGGGCAGGAAACTGTAGTTGGCATTTAGTATCTGACTCCTTTCTTCCTTTTATGCCTTCACCCTTTCTTCCTTCCCTAGCCAGCTAGCCTGCCAATATACACCAGGAAGCCTGCTAAATAGTAAGAGAAATGCAGCAGAAAGGGTTCTGGGATGCGGTTCTGTTGGTCGAGGATTTGGCTCTAGTGCAGAAAGTTATAAGTGTAGAATAGAGGTCAGAGAGGCTCCAGAGCTGAATCAGGGAGCGAGCAGGCTGTTCGCTCAATTCGGTGAATAACCAGGCCAGCTTAAAGACAAACAATTATATTTTTTATTGTAATAAGGGGAAACTCATGCCACAAGAATGGGAAATCCGAGTTCTGCTGGGTCCCACGGGAATCACCCAGAGAGAACACGCACTAGGTCCTCCCAGTTTTTCTTCCTGGGTTCCAGGTAGCCACGCCTTAACTAGATTCCACTTCTTAAAGGTGATTGGTTAACAGAGCTTTCCCCATCACAATGCCGAAGCGCGAAGTCTGTTCCCAGTCAGTACTCAGACCCAACATGACACCTCTCAGTAAGTTGTGGACAAGGAGAAGCCACGATGAACTGAGGACCATGGAAAGCCAAGCCTCCTTAAGAACATCTGTGAAGAACTGACCACGGCATCAGCTCAGGGGCCTTGAAGAAAGTTCCCTCAGGTCCCTGAGTGTGATTTTACCTTAGCTGCCGGTTATTCTCACCCTGGTGCCCAGGGGCCCTCAGACCAATTAGGTAATCAGAGTCTTGGTCCCCTAGTGATTCCCAGTGTTCAGCAGAGGCCAAAAGCAGAGTCTGAAAGACACACTGGAGCAGCTGGGGATTAGGGGCCTGAGGGTAGAGAAGACTCAATAAATGTCAAAGATGAGAAAGGCATCCTAGGCTCCAAGGAAGACATTGAGGAGAATCTTGGAGATGGAATGGAAGCGACAGGAAGTGAAACGAGCTGGAAGTGAGTTGTGAAGACAGTGTGGTGAAGTGGGGGGGGGAGATGAGGAGAGGGAATGTAGAGGGAGCGAGGGGATGTGGAGATGAAGTGGGGCAGAGATGAGGAGAGGATGCGGTGAGGTAGAAATCAGATGCAGTAAGGTAAGGTGAGGTAGGGACAAGGTGAGGGTGTTGGGGTGAAATGAGATGTGTAAGTGATGTAGAGGCGATGTGTCGGCGAGTGAGGTGTGGTGGAGGTGAGGTGAGGTGTGGTGGAGGTGAGGTGAGGTGTGGAGGTGAGGTGTGGTGGAGGTGAGGTGAGATGTGGTGGAGGTGAGGTGAGGTGTGGTGGAGGTAAGGTGGAGGTGTGGTGGGGGGGTGAGGTGAGGTGTGGTGGAGGTGAGGTGAGGTGAAGTGTGGTGGAGGTGAGGTGAGGTGTGGTGGAGGTGAGGTGAGGTGTGGAGGTGAGGTGTGGTGGAGGTGAGGTGAGGTGTGGTGGAGGTAAGGTGAGGTGTGGTGGAGGTGAGGTGAGGTGTGGTGGAGGTGCGGTGCGTGTGTGGTGGCGGTGGGGTGCGGTGTGTGGCGTGCGGTGCGGTGTGGCGGTCGGTGTTGTGCGTTGGTCGGTGTGGGTTGGGCGGTGCGGTGCGGTGCGGTGTGGTGGCGTGCGGTGCGGTGTGGTGGCGGTGCGGTGCGGTGTGGTCGCGGTGCGGTTGGTGCGGTGCGGTGGGTGTGGTGGCGGTCGGTGCGGTGCGGTGTGGTGGCGGTCGCTGCGGTGCGGTGTGGTGGCGGTGCGGTGCGGTGCGGTGTGGTGGCGGTGCGCTGCGGTGCGGTGTGGTGGCGTGCGGTGCGGTGGTGGTGCGGTGCGGCGTGCGGTGTGGTGGCGGTGCGTGCGGTGCGGTGTGGTGGCGGTGCGGTGCGGTGCGGTGTGGTGGCGGTGCGGTGCGTGAGGTGTGGTGGCGTGCGTGGGTGTGGTGGAGGTTGAGGTTGAGGTGTGGTGGAGGTGAGGAGGTGTGGTGGAGGTGAGGTGAAGATGGGGCCGAGTGTAGCACGTAGGGAGGGCTGTGATATGGATAGTATCATGTCTGGGGAGGAGACCTATTCTGCATGGTGCGCACATGGATGCAGGGAGCTAAGGCCAATTGCTAAGGATACCTGTCAATGAAGAACCTGGAAGCCTCCTATCCTGGGCTGCCTCAGGAGAAGGAGCATGGATGGTATAAAGGTTGACTTCAATTCTTAACTATCAACAGGGAAGAGAGTGCCAATGAGGGATTACGCACGCTGGTTGGCCTGTGGGCTTGTGTATAGGGGGTGTCGTCTTAACTAAGTTAACGAATATGGGAAGACCCAGTCCACTGTGGGAGGCACCATTCCCTGGCTGCTATTTGAGTAGAGAAACCCAGCCGAGCAGAAACCAAGTGAAAAGCACGTGTACTTTCTCCTCTTGACTGTGATGTGACCAGTTGTCGCGAGCTCCTGCCATTGTGACTGCCCCGCGCCACTGGACTGTGGAAAACCTGGAATTGTGAGCTAAAATAAATTCTTCCCTAAGTTGCTTGTTGTCAGGGCTTTTATCATAGTAACGGAAATGAAACTAGGGCAGATGGCAGAGTGGTGTCTTCATCCATGCCAGTTCTTGGGGCTAAGTAGCTCTAGGGGACATGGTGCTGGGAGGAGACCAAGCCCCTCCATGTGATTAGTAGTGAGGGCTACGGTGGCATTGCATACCCAGGCTTTTCCCATCCTGGTTGGGGAAGCAGCTGGGGTAAAAAGTTGAGATGGGACATTTGTGTCCCTTAGAATTCATATGCTCACCTCAATCCAGTGCAATGGTCGTTAGAAATGGGGCCTCTGAAAGGTGCCACAGTTCTGGTCTGATATGTCTGCCAAAGGTTCACTTTAAAAGACTTGGTCCCCAGCCTGTGACATTACATGTGACCTTTCTGGGAGATCTTAAGGCAGTGGGAGCATGCCCTTAAAGGGAATATTTGGACACTGTTTTTCTGTAGTGTGGAGCTCGGCGGGCAGGCCTGCTTTTCATCCCGCCAGGCTCCCAGCTGCCGGCTAGCTTATGCCCCAAAATAACAACACACAAATTGTATTCTTTTAAAGACTGCCTGGACCATTATTTTTAGCCTCTTACTCACATCTTGACTAACCCATATCTAATAATCTGTATAACACCACGAATGGTGTCTTACCAGGAAAGATTCAGCACATCGGACCTGGTGGCTGGCTTCATCGCATCTCTCTCATGGAGAAGAGGCATGGCAGTCTGACTAACTTAGGAGAGGCGTGGCATCTGACTGAGCCATCTACCTCACTTCCTTCTTCCTGTTCTGTCTACTCCGCCCACCTAAGAGCTGGCCAATCAAATGGGCCAGGCAGTTTCTTTATTAGCCAATGGGAATCCTCCATCACTGTTTCCTTCCTCCCTCTTTGTTTCTCTGCTGTCATGAAGTGAGCAGTTTCTTCTCCAACAATAATGAGCTGTCTTATCACAGGACCCAAAACGAGGCCAATCAGTCACAGAATGAATCGAAGTGCCCAACCCTCTTCCTTCCTTCCTTCCTTCCTTCCTTCCTTCCTTCCTTCCTTCTTTCCTTGCTCCCTACTCCTTCCCTTCCTTCCTCTCTTCCCCCTCCCTCCTTCCCTCGTCCTTCCACGATATTACTGAAATTTTATTAGATGTATTTTATGTGTGTGAGTATGCAAGTGCAGTGTCCACATAGCTCAGAAGAAGGTTTGGATCCCCTCGAAATGGAGTTACAGATGGTTGTGAGCCACCATATGGATGCTGGGAACTGACCCCAGTTCCTCTACAAGAGCAACAGGTACTCTTAACCACTGCACCGTCTCTTCAACCCCAAGACTTAACCTTGGTATATGTTGATTTATCTTGAGCGTTTTGCTACAGAATGGAAAGCTAATACAGATAAGTTGTGCTAGAAAAGGGGTCAGTACTGTAACATCTGTGAGAACAGCAGTAGAGGAGACCGTGAACTCCGGAGACGCTGATGAGTGACCCTGGTGAGGGTTCCAAGGTCTGGAATACTGGAATCCAACAGTCAAGGTTATGCTCAGGATCAGAGTGGAGCGAAGACTCAACTGGGAACAGGAGCAGCGGCCTTCTGTGTTACATACTTAGATGAGAATTTGCGTGTGTAATGTGTGGGCCCTGAGTAGGGAGAGCATGAAGTTAAAGGTGATAGGGTAGCTGATCAGCTGGAGGGCATTGTGGGCGGCTCAGAATTCAGACTGTGACGTGAGCATTGCTGGCGGCCTCTAAATTCTACCGTGGGAAGTGGGAGCAAAGGCTGGGGTAGAAAGATTTGGAAAACACGCAGTTTGTCCAGAAAAGGAGCGTGTCTCACAGCACTGTCGAGGAGACGGTGTCGTTACTAACAAGATCAGTGCTGTAGAAGAGGAGCTGTGGAGTTTATATCTGGAGAGATGACTTGAGGAATCTCAAAAATCAGCAAGACCTCCCTCATCCCAGGCTCAAGGGTATGAAAGTGGAAGTGCTATTCAGAGATTTTCCTGAGTGTTGGTTCTGATGTGGGATTCCCTTCTGTAACAAGCAGTCTCTGCCAACGTACCTCAGTGTGTAAAAGGCTTTCTCCGTAAGCTTAACAATCGCAGCACAGCCCGCAACCCTGTGGTACAGCCTGCAGCTGTGCAGGAGGCCGAGCAACAACCTGAGTCTGGTACGTGCACAAGGACTGCACCAGACTCTGTCAGTGCCACACAACACCTGGCCAGAGATGTAGCGACAGAAGTGGGTACTGCTTGCTGAAATGGTGTCGTGAGAAGGTTTTAAGTCACCTCTTGGAGGATCTGCCCCTAAGGCCCTAACTCCTCATTCACCCCAGCAGAGAAGATACATCTGATTTATCGCGGTAGCCCTTGAACTGTGTCTGGTCCACTTAGGTCACCATACTTACTATTTAGCAGGTAATTACCATATGCGGTCATTCCTTGCAAGTTTTTTAATTTCTGTAATCCCACCCTGAATCCTTCCCACTTTACAGAGAAAGGAAATTGACGCTTGAGAGGAACCAGTAAGTATACCACATGAGCAAGTAGCGCCCTGGCTTCAGCAGACCTTCAAAAGCTACCAGTGTCTTTGGAAATCTCAGAAACAGGAAATAAGCAAGGAGGCTGACTACAGGCCTGGATGCTGCCCTCCTCCACTCAAGAGCCCTCATCCTTGATCCTGGTCCAAGCCCTAACAGCTGTCAGCAGTAGCTCATTGGGCACGATTTGGGTTCTGGAGTCAGGGTTGACTGTCACCAGCTCCTGTGGACAGCATGGTCCCTCCAGTCCATGTATATCACAAGGTGTGACTAATGCAGTCGGATGCTGTTTCTGACATCTGCCGGGGAACTGTTAATCACGTTGTGTGAGGAAACAGCAGCAGGCTTGAGGTGTGGCTGCAGAGGAGCTAATCAAGGGACATTTTCTGCCTGTTGTGGTGACT
Organism: Arvicola amphibius; assembly: GCF_903992535.2. Taxonomy (NCBI): domain Eukaryota; kingdom Metazoa; phylum Chordata; class Mammalia; order Rodentia; family Cricetidae; genus Arvicola; species Arvicola amphibius. The sequence goes on along the minus strand of NC_052051.1, from coordinate 82,135,522 downwards.
TTTGCCTGTCTCCTCAGCATTCTGAGAATCACTACGTGTTTGAGGTCAGCCTGATCTACACAGAGAGTTCAAGGACAGCCAGGATTAGAGTATGACATTCTGTCCCCATGAAAGGGGGAAGCAGAGCTGTCCCTTATCACTGGTAAAAATGGCCACGTGCTTAGTGGCTCAAAAAGACAGCAACTTCTACCCTGAAAACCAGAAGTCCCAAAGTGCACCAGAAGAGACTGAAACCAAGTCAGTTGGGCTGGCTTCTTTGAGGCCTGAAGAGAAGACTGTGACCCTTGCTTTTCCCACCTTCTAGAGACTTCCTGCCTTCCCTAGATCTTAGCCTCATCCCTTATTATGAACGCCTCCAACATCTATCACCTTAACCTTCCCAAATCGAACAAGGATGCTGAACATCCCACCATCAGCCTTCACGGATAACCAGGAATCTCTCCTCTTAACAGTTTAGCTTAGCACAGCCCCTTTTGCTAAATGAAGGGGCACAGCCACAGGGCTGGTGTCTTAAAGCTTCTACTGAAGGGATTGCAGGAAGTTGGACGGAATGTGTGATTCTTCCCCGAAGCTCTCAGGGGAACCTGTGGAGGGAGGAGAGGCACCAGGGCTGGTTACCATGGAGAAAGTGCTAAGGTCTGAGTGTGTGCCCCAAATTCATAAACTGATGGGTTTTGTATGTACAGTTTGGGAAAGTGACTAGAATTCCATGAGGGTTTGAGGATGGATCCCTCACAGTGGCATCTGTCACTTTAGAGTAAAAGGAGGTGACTCCTGCTGGCGTGTTTGCCCCGTCTCTGCGTGATGACCTCAACACACCAGAATACAGTGGAAGGCCTTCACCAGCTGAGGACAGGTGTGGGCACTCTGCTTCTGGATCTCCTAGCCTCCAGAACCATCTAAACAAACGTCTGTCTTGATAAATCCTTATAAAGCTTTGTGGGTTCAGTTACAGCAACAGAAATCAGACTGAGAAAACATTGTGATCCCTAAAGTCTGGAGGGTGAGGATGGGGACGAATAGAAACACTCTCATTCACCCTGTGGGTCCTATCGTTTGCATCCTCACTCCCCCCCCCCAATGCTGCTTGTTCTCCACCAGAGAGCAAGTAGCCAACAGACTTCAGGGTGCATCTGAGCAGGGACGAGAAGGGTGAGGGAGAGACAGGGTGGGCTGCACAACACTGTCTCAACCATGAACTCCCCCATGCTAGGGCAGAGGTCTCTGGAAAGGGTCTAAGGCAATGGTTCTCAACTTTCCAATGCTACAACTCGTTAATACAGTTGTTATTCATGTTGTGTGACCCCCGACCATAAAATTATTTTTATTGCTACTTCATAACTTTAATTTTGCTACTGTTATGAGTCGTAATGTAAACATCTGTGTTTCCTAACGGTCTTAAGAGACCCCAATTAAAGGGTCATTCGATCATAAAGGGGTCAAGACCCACAGGTTGAGACCACTGGTCTTGGGTTTAGCCCCCACCTCCAAGAAGAGCAGACATCCTCCAGCCCCAGCACATGATGGAACTATGAGGAATTCCTTCTCCTCTACTCAGCGGTCAGGATTTGAGGAAGAGGGGCCACGGGGGAAATTTCAAGCAACAAGCCCGCAGGCTCTTCAGAGCACATCTCTGTTTCAAAGACTGAGAAAGGCATAGACTAGCAGGCAGCCCGAGCAGCCAGGCCCTCTGAGAGGGTGGGCAATTAGAGAAGCCAGGAAGCAATTAGAGCCATCCTGTCCTCTGATGCTCCCTAGAACCCACCAGGTGCCACACCAGCCTTACAGTGGACTGCAGGCTAAGCAGGGAAAACAAGGACCCCAGCACTTCAGGCTGGAGACTGAGATTCTCCGGTCCTGGCTCTGTCTCTGACAGGCCTGTGACTTTAAACAAGGCAATCCCTCCACACTTAATGCCATCTGTGAGCTGAGAATTTGAGAATAGTCTCCTGGGGAAAGGCTTCCTTTGTAAGGGATAAACTGGGTATGCTCAGAGAGGCATCTGCCCCTAGTGAGGGAGGAGAGGCACCAGGCAAGGCTGTCCTGTGGTCTGATCTTTAGTGGAACTCACAGGGGACCTAGAATGGGAACCGCCCACAGAGCACACCTGGGGATCATGGCAGGGCTTTAGGTACCAGATGTCCCGTTTATTCCCTACTCTCACAAAGGACTCTACACCCTCATCCCAGAATCCTCTGACTATGCTAGTTATATGGTGTCCAAAAACAAAATCAAAATTCTCATTCTTTACCTTTAAAGCTGTGAGCATTTGGAGTCTGACCTATGAGGCCATACACAGACTTGGGGAGTCTCACCCAGAGGCTTCTTAGGCAAATAGCCCATCCTAAGAAAACCACCCTCTGTTAAATTTATACTATTCAGCAAGGTAATGAGATGTCTGCCTTCCACCCAGTATGGAGCTTGCACCAATGGCCTGTGAAGTAAAACCCAGCAGCTTCTTCTCAGGGTTCCCATTTTGGAAACTTACCACAGCTTTCTCAAAGTATGTTAGGTTTGAAACATGAAATGTCCCCATGGGCTTGTGTTTGAGCACTTGGACCCTGGTGGCACTGTTTGGGGAAGTTGTGGGATCCTTAGGAAGTGAGCCTGGTTGCTGTAGATGGTCGCCAGGAGCTGGTCTTTGAAGGCATAGCCCCCTCCTGGTTCTGGTCTAACTCTTTCTCTGCTTCCTGCCACCAACAAGCCACACAGTCTGAATCACTGAGGATGGATGAGCCACCAAGACTTCCACTCCCTGACAAACTGAAATCCCCATAAAACCACAACCGAAAGTACATCTTCCTCTCTCAAGTTCTTTCTTTTGGGGAATTCTTCAAAGTCATGAGAAAAATAACAGTGCTAGTTGCTTTCCTGTTGCTTGGGTTTCCTGAAGCAGCTTGCAGATGAAAATGTCTGTCTGGTGTATGGTTCCAAGGACACGAGTGTTCCTCAAGGCAAGGAAGCATGGCAGCAGGTGGCAGGAGCAGAAAACTCCAACCACAGATAGGAAACCAACGGTGGACTGGAAGCTGGTTGGTCATGTGCTTCCTCAGGCAAGACTCTGCATCCTAGAAGTTTCAGTAACTTCCCCAAATAATGCCATCATCCCTGGATCAGTGTTCACATACACATGCTTGTGGTGACATTCCTCCTTCAAACCATTGCATCGACAAGATAGGGAAGCAGGAAAATCATTGTCTGGCCCCAGGTGACTTACAAGTTACCCAGGTGCCCTGTGGATGCTGCTCCACCCTGGTGCATGTTTGTTTAGATGAAAAAGCAGCTCCCAGAATCCCTGGTGTATGCCTCCCAGCCCTGTCTAGCACGAGCTCTCCCTTCTCAGTCTCATGCCCTGGCCCAACAAGCATGCACTGTGAGTTCATCCCCCTCTCTTCCTCAAGTTTCCGTGCCCAGCACAGAGAGGCCCTTCCTGGCTCCTCCATATACCCTAGCCAGGCATCATGTCAAATTCAGCGGGCAGACCCCAAGACATCTTTCGGGAAACCCCCAAACTAGGCAGTTAAGACTTGGGTACACACCTCAATAGTATAACTTATTTAATAAAACCAACCTAGAAAACAAGCTGAGTCCAAACCTAGCTACTGGGAGTTCTGACTTCTTTTCGCCTGGCTGCAGACTGGGCCCAAGGTTGGAGGTGAAGCCACGCTTTCCTCCTCCACAGACTGGCACCACCAGACGAGAAAGAGATTGAAGGGTCTCCAGGACGTCCAAGGTCAGTACAGAGAGCCACATTTTCCATGCGATTCCAGGGCTTCTGCTAAGCCTCGTGCTGTGCCCTACTGGAACCTCTGTTATTTTGGTTGGCTATCTCCTCCTTTGACATGTGAGGCCTCTTTTTCCCATTTCCGGGAAGCAGCGAAGCAGCTGCAAGCATCATCCACTTCAGTTTCTTCTCCTAGATACTGTGCCCTATTTGTGTAAACACATCTAAACACACACGTGTGCAAGCATGTGTGCTCAGACACACCTCATATACACGTGCGCACGCCCGTGTACACACACACACACACACACACACACACAGTCCCCTTAATTGTTTAAAGCATTTTAGCCGCACCTTCTGTCACTGGAATTGCTGGCTCCCACCGTCACCACTGTCCCCCACGTCCCACTAAGAGAGCCGGCCTGGTGTTGACTCTGAGGGGAATTTCTATGATCACAGCCTTTTCAATCTCCCCTTAAATTAAAAGCAGCCAGGCTAAAGTGCTTGCGGATTTCAAAGCCCTGTCACCAGGCTTCAAAGGCTATTCTCGCTAATGAAATTAAATGAGATAATGTACTGGGAACTCAGCACATTGCCTGCCAAGCTTGAGCTTATGAGCTTGCGAGCTTATTCTCTGAGTCTGGGGCTGCAGCCCCAGTCTTCAGTCTTCAGCAGGGAGGTCTCTGCTGGCCTGGGCTGGCTGCCAGGCACCTTGCAGTGTGATAGAAAAGGAAGGGAGGTGGGTGGCCATGTGCACTCCAAACTTGTCAGCTCTCCCTTGGGGGCCTCATTCTGTGACTCTTTCTTACCACCACCATTATGGTGGCCTCAGGAAGTCACAATAGCCACCAGTCCCTTCTAGCATGGACTGAACCATTTCCTTTTGATTTCCCCATCTAAACAGACTGGCCACCACTTCCTAAGGCCTTCTGTAGGAAGTACAGGGGGAAAACCCAATTCCGCTTTCTTTGACCAGATGGTCCCTAGCTAGTTCTTAGGAGAAGGCTCTGGTCTTCAGCAGACATTTGCTGGCCTCTGATCCTCCACCCTAAAGCACCACAAAGACAGACAGAGTGAATACCCCTAGGTACACAAGCAAGCATCCTTCTGGGCCACTGAGCTAAGGCAGAAAGTGGGGGTGCCATATCCTAAGCATCCTGCCTGGGCTCCAAATGGGTCCAGAACCTCATGCCAATCACTCATTTATCCCAATGACAACCTTGTGACAGATTTGCCTAGGGTCAGAGTTGGAAACATAGCCCCATTTCTAGAACACACTGAGCCAAGTGGATTGCTAATCCACATCACAAGTGTGAATTCAAGGGGTCTTCCTAGAACAGCAACACGGGGTCAGCTGCTATTACTGTCATGTGGTAAAGAAGAAATGGACAGTTGGAGCAGGGCTGTGATGTGTCTTCATCCTGCTGGTGCGGGTGGTGCTCTGAGCTCCCAGGCACAGAGTGTATGGGAGGGGCCTCCTGCCAGCATCCACTGTCCTATCTGTTGTGTTTCTTTAAAAAAAAAAAAAAATGCTATGAAGTCCCAGAGCGGCAGCTGTAGGCAAGCAGCAAATGCTATAAAGTCCCAAATGGTGGTAGCAGGCCATGTGGCGGCAGACAGCGGGCCCTGCGAGCAGCCAGTCCCAGGCAGAGAAGGCTGCCGGTCTTAGAGCAGTGGCTGGTCCCAGGCAGGGAGACACATGGCAGGCGGGCAGAAGACAGAGACATGGGTAGACATGATTTACAGAGTGAGGTTGAATATTTATTCAGGGGAGTTATGAAGGGGGAAGGGAGAGAGGAGAGAGAGAGAGAGAGAGAGAGAGAGAGAGAGAGAGAGAGAGAGAGAGAGAGAGGGGGAGAGAGGGGGAAGCAGAGAAGTGGGGAGAGAGGCAGAGGCGAAGCTGCCTCTCCGAGAGGAAGATGGAAAAGAGAGTGAGTTCAGGCCGGAAGCTGAAGATCAGCCTGCCTCAGCAGATGGGGAGGGAATGGGCGTGGCTTGTCTCTTAAAGGGACAGGGACCAAAACCATAACACTATCCATTTAAGAGACAAGCCACGCTCCCCCCAATTCCCCCACTGCAAGCTGATCTTCAGCTTCCAGCCTGAATCCCTTCCTTCTGCCTCTTCCCACTTCTTCCTTTCCCCCCTCTCTGTCTTTCTCTGTTTCTCTCTGCTCTTCCCCCTTCTTCCCTTAACCCCTCTCTCCTTCCCTTCCATAACCCACTAAATAAATATCCAACTTCACTCTGCATGGCGTGCCTATCGATGTCTCTGTCTCTTGCCCGCCGCATGGCTCCCTGCCAGGGGCCAGCCACCTTCAGAAAGCTATGGTGTGGTCTCATGGTGTGCCCATCCATCTCTCTCCTCGTGCGCTGTGCCTGCCTGGGACTGGCTGCTCTCGGGACCCTCTGCCCACTGCCTGCCGCTGCTCAGGGACCTGTGGCATGGTCTCGTGGTCTGCTGCTTGCTGCAGCCACTCGGGAACCTGCAGCATTTTTGCTCAATCCATTGCCACTGTGGGGCTCTTTCCCTCGCTCTCCCAGTTTTCCATTTTACGACCTAATTTCTATAGTATTTATTTGTTACCAGGTGCTTATCCCAAGTTTGAGCCTTATGATAATCCCACTATGACTATCAGTGGGGAGGGCACAGAGGCAACCTGAGAAGTTCCTTTAATCTCTTAGGGATCTCCACTCAGGCAAAGCCAAGATTCTTGGCTTTGGCACAGAAAGAACTTCAGGGTTAGCCAATATGATGCCAAGTTGGGGTTTTATTGAAAATAGGAAGACACACAGCGGAAGAATATGTACATGCAAACATAGGCATGGACTTCTCAAAGAAGACCGTTTATTACAAGATGTTTTTCTTTCTTTATTCCCTCTCCCTACCCCCGACTTCAAGACAGGGTTTCTCTGTGTACTCCTGACTGTTCTGTAACTCTCTCTATAAATCAGGCTGGTCTTGAACTCAGAGATCTGAAGTGAGATCTGCCTGCCTCTGCCTCCAAGTGCAGAGGAATTAAACATGTGATCAACCACTGCCCAGCTTTAAAAGACATTTTTCACAAAGCCATGGGGGCAGGTGTTAGGAGGAGGCACTCAGGCAGAGGACAAGACAGGTCTGAGTGTGGGCACAGGCTTCTCAAGGGAAATGTGGAGATTGTTTTAACATCTGCTGTGTATGTATGTATATATGTAAATATGCATAATATATAATATATATATAATATATATATAATATATATAATGTTCATGACTCTTAAGTTACTACTCAAAAGACTGCTAAGAAATCTTGGGCTCTTTTTTCCTTCCTTCCTTCCTTCCTTCCTTCCTTCCTTCCTTCCTTCCTTCCTTTCTTCCTTCTTTCCTTCCTTCCTTTCTTATTTTTGGTGAGTACTGTGCAGGCACTTTGGGATTATAATCTGCTGAAGTAAAATCAGGAGCCACTGGGGTTGCACAGGGAGGCTGGGCACATCCTTTTGCTGGAAGGGGCTTTTTGGCTCAGTCCCTAGAAAACTGTCAGTCTTCAGCTTGGAGGGAGAATGGCCTTGAGCAGTTGTTAATTGGATATTCTTGTATGGGGAGGGGGGCCTTGAGTGCCAGCCTCAGTACCCCGCCAGGGCTCAGAATTGGATGACAGTGGCAGGCGAGGATCTGAGGGTAAAAAAAAAATTAACTCAAGCATATTACCTCTGCATGTTCTTTATTTTTCATGCATGGGATGAATGGGAATGGAGAAGAAGAGGAATGAGGAGAAGAAGAGTAAGGGGGAGAAAAGAAAAAGAGGTAGCGAAGAGAAGGAGAAGAAGGAGAATAAGGGCTTATCTCCATGAGGTTTCTGTTTTTTACAGACATAGTTGGAAAACTCCATAGGCAAGGACAATGATAATATGCATATCAAAATCACAAAGAGTGGCAGGTAGAACCTGACAAAGTTGTACTCTGGAACAGGTGACACCACCCGGAAAAGAGCCAGCATTCAAAGGGAAGTACCTGATATCCCAAACCATTAGATAAAGTTACTAAACATCCCTGAGTCCTGGATCCACCCATTCTCCTTATCTAATCTCTTTTGTGATAACCAGCTTTGGGGACGTCCAGATTTGTTTGTTAGCAAAGGTGGGACATGCTCCCTTCCTGCTCAGCGTCTGTCTTCTATAGACATTTCTATGTTGTCTGTTAGCAGGTAACTGTGGGATTGACTCTCTGTAAATTTGATTGTTAGAACAAAGAATGAATGTTATCACTCTAAAGCCTCCGGGTATGGGAGAATGGAGCAAGGTCATTCCACTGCCCAAGCAGAAGTCACACTGCTGAGGTGTTCTGGGAATGAATCCCATTTCAAAGGGAAGAATCATGGCTTCACAAGGTTTTTACAGATATGACAGTGACTTTCCCAAAAGACTGCAAAACCGGTGCCCCATAAATTGTCCACTTGCAGGTCTGTCTTTATGAATCTGTACATTCACTGTGTAGTCTTCAAAATTTTGCATCCCTGGTGGTGCGAGGCTTCAGACTCCAGAGTGAGGGATCCCTTGCTCCTCCCATGTTCTCTTAATCCGCCTTGTCTTTATACTTTCCTTGGAACAACACCACAGCTCTACCCAGGAACTCTAGATCTAGAGAGGACCCCACAGAAGAAAGGTGGGGAGGCTTCTCTAGAGGTGTCCCAAAGATGCAAGGAGGTGGAGGGGGGCCACGGTTGGAGAATTAGGAGGGGCCTATTTTAGGACAGCAGTCGGCTGCAGGTGTGGCTAGAGTCCCACTCTGTCTTGGAAAAGGCCTCCCATAGAGGTAAGGAACCTACCTGGCAGATTCACACCCAGAATCTCCACCCACAGGCCTCAGCCACTGGAGACACAGGGTAACAGGAGACCTCTATAGAAAGGCAGGACTGAGCCCTGTGAGAACCCAGGTGCTGCTGGCTACTGGAAGCCAGGTGCAGCCTCACCCAGAGCCAGGCTACTAGGAGCGTGGACTCATTTTGGTTTTGTTGTTGTTTGTTTTGAGATAGTTCCTTCTCTACTTCTCTCCACGGAAATGACAGAACCAGTTAGTGGAAACTCACTGCTGCCCTTACCCAGGGTCTTGGAGGGAGTCCTCTGCTGGGGGTCCTGACCCCATGTTGCTATGGGGATGACTAGGAGGCTACTACCTGCTCCCAAATTCATGTCATCAATCATGGTCAAGTTTGGAAGGTCGGGGGTTCAAATGGGGTGCCACTGTGTGGATCTGTGCACTTAGGGCCTGGGGGAGAAACCTCATAGGGTGCCCCATTTTCCTGTCTCCCTGAACTGAACCAGACCTTTCATCACTGTTTTCCTGATGGACATTCCAGCAACCTGGTCACCATAGCAACCAGCTTGTTTGTCACAAGGAAACCCAAGGACCCTTAGGCAGAGTAGAGGAAGCATAAAGATACATTTAGAAGATGAGTGCCTGCTCTCTTCCTCCAGCGGCTCCCTTCCTCTGCTGGGTGAGCCAGGCACAGTGTGTGAAGGCCTTGCTCATAGATGCTTGCTTTCCTGAGACTTTCAGACGCAGTTTCTCTGAAGATTTGAGCAGAGTCTAAATAAAACCTTCCTTTCTTCCTCTCTTTTCTCCTCGGGTCTGAGAAAACGACTTTCATTTCCTCCTGTGGAGAGCAGGGATAAGGAAGCCATACTCCAGAGGGCCTGTGAGTTCTAAGCACCCAGCTGGCTTTGTTCATCCACTTCAGAGTCACCCAGGGCACACTTCCCTCCTAAGCAGAGGAAAAGGAGGCCGAGCAGCAGGTTGGGCACCAAGCCTGCCTGGCTCCCCAGCCTGTTCTCACCACTTGGGAATGGCACAGCTCCCCTGCGCAGCTTCCCGTGTGAACACTTCTCTATATACAGCCGGCAGTGGCACACTGCCAGGAGGGCCTCAAGTCACTGCTTCATAGTGTTCAGGCTCACTTTGGGAGACGGGCCTGTTTCCTGCCCTGCGGTCTGCTCAGTGTGTACTGAGGGTACTATGGACCACAACAAGAAGGAGTCCATATGTCTTACTGTGTTCCCTCAGCCCAGTGGAGAGTCACTTGCCCATTCAGGGGAGGGTCAAGTGTGCCACCTGCCTTGTTTGTGACCTACTATGGATCTCATCCTTATTGCCCAAGGGGTGCTTCAACTTCTATCTCAACAGCATTGCAGGAGATTCCCCTCAGACACTGTTCACTGGCATTTCAAGGAGGTGAGGGATTGAGTGTCTTCTGTCCCCATGAGTCTCATTTTCCCTCCACGAGGGAACGTTAGTGTCCCTGACCTCCTGATTGTCTCCTGTTATTCTGATGCAAAATGGCAATGGTAATATTCAACTGGAACACACAGCCATGTGGCAACTTGGTACCCAAACAGTGAAGAGACCCAGACCCCTGAGACATAGTGCCATTTCTGTTCCATGACCTTCCTAGTCTCAGCTTTGACCACTTAGGCCTGCAGGATGAAGCCTTAGGGTCCTTCTGGTCTCCATGGAGACCAGATCATGGTCAGCCCCTGAGTTATGATCCAGAGAAACCTGCTCAAGCTGGTTTGGCAAAGGGGGCATCTTTCAGCTTCCCCAGCCTGGGCAAGCAGATAGGGCCATCCTCGGCAATCAGGTAGGGCCAGTCTAGACATGACTGTGTCCCCACCTCAGTTTGTCTCTCCTTAACCTGTTCTCTGCCGAGTAGTACCTCTTATTTTTCTTATTACCGTGATCGCCCTAAGTTCCATCCCAGCCACAGGAGACCCAGACAGGGTCCTCTCCTCTCCTCCCCTAAGGAAGAAAGAACTGACTGGACCAGACTGAGCCACATGGCTAACCTGGGTCCAGTCAACCACATATAGGCAGTACAAACCCTGCCCCTCCCTGGAAGTGTCTCAGCCCCTTTGAGTGCCTCCCCAGGTAGGTGCTTGTGAGAGCATGAACATCCATCTTGCATCTTCACAGAGTGAAAGACCCAGATAAATCCAGACCCCTCTAGCAGGAAGAATAGAGCCAAAAATCTAGCAGGAAGAATAGAGCTAAAAATCTAGGTTAGCCGGTTCAGTGAACTAGCTGACCATAAAGTTAGATTATAATCTTGAGAATAATCTTGAGAAATGGGGAGTTACTGCATTGTGATTATCACTGGTATTTTCAGAATTTTCCAATGACACCCTTCCTACCCCGTTTGGGTAAAACTCCTCTACCCCTGCATGGAAAATGAGTTTCGGCCCCAGCACACTGGTTCCTGTCAATAAACCTTGTGTGATTGCAGCAAGGACGGTCTCTTTTGAGTTCCTGGGGAGGTTGTGTTATTCCGAGACTTGAGTGATAGTCTGGGCCCTACTCTGGGGGTCTTTCAAGAGCTACTCTCCATGTTTCTCTGCAAGGAATATTTTTAAAATATTCAGCTGAATCTAGGTCTCAATAAATGTGTTGATCTTTACATAAAGGCTGATCCTGCCAAAGGAAAATTTTTAAAATCATACACCTCCTGGTAATTATGGCTGACAGTCACTTGTGGAGGTCTCCCTGGATCCCAGGCACAAAGGGCAGAGCCGGGGCTGGATTCCTTAGCCCGCAGCTTGGCTCTGTATGCACATGGGAGGCTCCAGTCCATTCTCCAGGTCTCCCCCAAAGAAAGGAGGAGACCCCAAGGAAAGAAGCTTGGAGACGCCTAAGCCACGAGGGAGATTTCTTAGGGCGAGCTTGAACCTCAGACTACCAGGGAGACTTAGGAGGGAAACCTGCTTTGGGAAGGTCCCAGCGGGGTTGTCTGAGGAGTGGCCCAGCTAGCTTCAGCATGAGTCTCCCACAGATGTCTGCTGGACGGACAGTCATTTGTTCCTTGCACCTCATTTCTATCTTTACCTTGGACCCCAGCACACTAAGGATACATGTTCCCAGCCTCTGTTGTCATGAATTGACTTGGAATAGCATTATGGTAGAGTGACCCAGAGCAGGGAAAACCAAATGAGCAAGGCACGCTTCAAGCCCTCCCTAGGATTTGGAGATGTCTCCACGGGTGAGGTCTCTCTTCAGGCAGATCCTCTCTGAAGGATCTAGTAAAGGGGAGGCACAGATAGGAGATGTTGCTTGCCCAAGTTCATACAACAAGTGGAGGTTCCAACTGTGTGTACTTCAGGGATCCCGGTAGAAACGTTTGGATCACACCTGGAGACGGGTTTCCAGAGACTAAGAAAATCCATGCAGTCCCCAAACGCTGACATTTAGAGCAGAAGGAAATGTTTTGGAAGCACACAGACCTAGCTTTGAATTCTGGCTTTCCTGTGGGATCTGGAGCAGTGACTCATCTTCCAGGTAAGGTTAAAGAATGGATGGAGGCAGGTTAGACTTGCCGGAGGAAGCCGTCGAGGAATGTCAGCTTGCTGTGTGTCGCCAACCCAGGCTGCTTTGTCTCGGGGCCGCTATTTTCTAGGTTGCTGAATGGACTGAATGACCATTCCTGAGCAGGGCTGCTGAAAACATGAACGGGACAATGTGCCCAGGTCCTGTTCCAGTACCCGGAACCCTCCCTCTGTTGAAGTTCTGCTTGCTGTTAGAGTAAGTGACACCCGCTCTAAGAAAAGCCCTACGTGTGAACTGGAACGCTCAGGCGCCAGCCGCGGAAACAGAACGCATGCGTTCCATTTCCCTCTCCACCTGGCGAGAGTTTCCAAGGCTCAGGGTAAAGCAGATGAGTGTGTGGGCCCAGTGGGTGTTCCTGGGGCTGAGGAGTCAGGTTGGATCCATCTCCCAGCATGTTCTTGGGAGAGGCCTGAAGAGGCAGCTAATTTGCTCGAGATGCCAAGCCTGGTTAGAGATTCGTCAGGCAGCTGGGAACTTCCTGTAGTATGAGGCCGGCATGGGGCAGGGCAGAATGTGCGTACAGGGACACAAAGCAGGGACAATGTCTCTCTTCCAAAGACAGCCATGGAGTGGGCCCATGATAAAGATGACCACAAATTAATGAGTATTTCTGATGCTCTGGGCGCTGAGCCAAGCGGCTGAATAGATCCCAGCCACCACCATCTGTGTGGTGGAGCACATCACTTCTTGTCCCTGAACCTCAGTCTCCCTCTCTGTGAATGGCCCTTACAGTGGCATCCACTCCCAGGGCTGCTCTGAGGATTGTTGTCTAGATCTGGGGTTTGGAGGGAGGCATCCGTGGTACACCCTTCATTACTCTGAAGAAAGCGAAAACATTCAGGTGTTAAAAGCATGGCTCCTTGGGCTCTTGGCATGCACAGGAAGAGTAGGCATCAAGTTGGGTTTGCGGAGAAGCTAGTTTTGAGAGCCAAAGATGAAGCTGCTACGATTGCAGTGCAGACAAAAGAGGAGGCCTGTGCAGTCAGGGACATGGAGATGGGAGACCTTATGGGAGACTTTGAAGTAGAGTCTGTTGGGTCAGGGGACTAGGAGGTAGGGGATTGTGGGGCCAGGGTACTAAGAGGTAGGGGACTATGGGGCCAGGGGACTAGGAGGTAGGGGACTGTGGGGCCAGGGGACTAGGAGGTAGGGGACTGTGGGGCCAGGGGACTAGGAGGTAGGGGACTGTGGGGTCAGGGGACTAGGAGGTAGGGGACTGTGGGGCCAGGGGACTAGGAGGTAGGGGACTGTGGGGCCAGGGGACTAGGAGGTAGGGGACTGTGGGGTCAGGGGACTAGGAGGTAGGGGACTGTGGGGCCAGGGGACTTAGAAGTTGAAGGGCCCAATGAGGTCAGGACTCTTGGAAAGGTGTGGAGCCAAAGAGATTGATGGGCTTGGGGTGGGGACCCATCAGGATCAGGGGACTTAGAGATGAGGAGCCTACAGATCAGGTGAACTAGCAAAGACTGTACAAGCAGTCAGGGGCAGAGGCAATACTGGAATGTCAGGTGATACCTCACTAGCATTGCTTAGGGTATAGGGCACCTCCCCAACAGCTGTGCCGACCTGCCTTAGCACCTTAGGCTGGGGCTTCTGGACTGGTTCACTCTCTGGAAGACAGTTGGTTGATACTGTCCCCCAAATGGCCATTTGAAAGCCACTTGGACCTCATTGTGGGCTCCTTTCCCTTAAGCCATGGAATCAAATTATGGAGATGTGCCCAAGCTTGTGGAATCAGAGAAATGGCACCTCTCTTCAGGGACACGGCCCCTGGGGCTTTCGCAGACATCCTCCCACCCCCACATTCTGGTGTCTCTGGGATTTCAAGCTTCCCTGGCAAGCCTTGGTGCTGCCAAGGCATTTGGTTATTTTGCTCATTTTATTAATAAATGTGTCCTGATGCCAAGTGCATGGAAACCGCTGCCTGGGAACGGCATCGGAGTGTGCCCTGGGGAGTCATCTGTCTGAGCTGTGGCTACAGGAGAAACAGACAGGGACCTAAGAGGAGAGAGCTGGGCACTGCATGGCCATGTAAGACACCTGGGGATCTGAGGACCTCAGGGACTTGGCGGAACCAGATGGGAGGAAGTCTGTTGTCTTAAGCCCACAACCAGAGAACATTGGATCACATGGAACCTAGAAGCCTTTGGCCCAGACACTGACAGATGGGCACACTTCCTCCCAGAGCTGCTGTGCCTGGGTGGGCAGCAGGGGTCAGAGTTCAAGGTTGGCACAATGCCCCAGAAGAGAACTTTGACAAACCCAGTCAGAGTAAACCTGGCCTTAAAGAAGATGTGGGTCTAGGACCTGCTCTCTGGAGGAAGCTGGCAGCCTCACACATTAAAGACATGGCCAGGGTCTGCCACACCCAGGTCCCTAGAGTTCACAGCTGCAGAATCTGCTCCTGATAAGGGTGTTGTCACAGAAAGTATCTCCAAATCAAACACCTCATAAGCACACGTGAGACAAATGAGCTTTTTTTGTCGAATAGCAACAAGTGCCTGGTCCCCACCAGCGCCCCTCCCCTCTAGTCAGGGCGTGTTTTCTAGTCTATTACTGGTCAGTGAGTAAATAATCCCAAGGCCCTGGCAGGATCTTTACCCTTTAAGGGAATGGAGCTCAGTTCATTTGAGAGGGAGAGAGCGCTGCTCCAGGTCAAAGTCAGCTAGGGGAGTGTGTTGTTCGTAGGGGCCATCATGGCTTGAGCAAAGCAGACAGGCCAACAGGCAGGAGAACAGAAACATGGGTACAAAAGCCAGGAGGATCCAAGGGTCCTTCAGCACTATGGAGCCAGGCAGTGACCATGTCATCATCCGGAGAGCCACCTCCTATGGAAGCCATCAGCAGTCCCATCCTGGGCTCTTCATGTAGCCTAGCCTTTCCTCCCAGATCGATTCTCACCTTGAAATCAACACATCTGGGGACTCAGGCTGTGGTCTAATTAGTAGAGTGTTTGTCAAACATGCAGGAAGTCCTGGGTTCTCGCCCCAGCACTGCACAGGCTGGATGTGATGGCACACCCCTGTAATTCCAGCACTTGGGAGGCGGAGGCAGGAGGAGCAGAGGCTCGCGTCAGCCTGTCTATGTAGGAAGGTTGAAGCCATCCTCGACCCTATCTCATGATAATAATAGTGAGGGCCTCCTGGCTCTTCTTGAGCTGGCTGTGCTCCCCAGTCCTGCAGGGCTCAAGTCAGACTATCTCTCCCTTATTCTCAATGCTCACTTCTTGGTCTCAGCCATAATGTCAGCCTTTAAGGGCCTCCATCTGTCTTGGGACTTCTGTCACATTTGGTAACTATGTTAGTCTGGATGCAACTCTGTTGTCTTCCCTGTAAGATGGTAAGTTCGGGGTTCATCAGAGGATCCGGGTCTGCTCCCCACATTGTCCTATGCCCCCAGCACCTGGTATACTGTAGGTACTTAGATGGACAATGAATGGTGGAATGAATGAACTGGGCTGAATGGACTCAGTAGCACCCTGAAACTGCTCCATATAGAGAGACTGGCTTTACCATCTAAGATGAAGACCTGGCCAGCCAGCCACCATGTCAGGCACAGCCCGAAAGGGACACAGGAATGAGGGAGACAGGGAGGAAGGAGGGAAAGGAGTCTTAGCACTCTGGGCTCCTCCTCTGCTGATCCTCAGCCTCTGGACTGGCCTGGAGTGGCTCTGAAGCCTCCCTCCCGCAGGAGCTGACTTGTCTTTCACTGCTAGGCTGGGCTGTGGCTGTGCCTGGCTGCTCACACCTCTCCCTCCTCACACTGCCCTGCTGGAATCAGCTCCTCCCTGGTTAATGTCACAGGAGACTTTAGGGGCCGTTTCTCCCAGGAAGAGGGCTGTGTGACTTAGCAGGGGGCAGGGACTAGCCATCTGTTCTTCAGGCTAGCTCCCTACAGAAAGGCCATTCAGAGCTCCGTGGCCTGTGTCTGCCCTTTCCTGGCCCTAGCAGGCACAGATGGTCCAGTTGCCATCCAGGGGTCTGAGAGCCCTAAGGTCAAGGCAGAATCAGGGGGCAGTGGGTCTGTCCTGCACCCTCCTGTACCAGGCTTCTGTCCTGCGACTAGACATGGAGCCAGCCTACCACATCCAACTCAAAGACCCCCACCCTTCAAGGATGACTTCTCATGGTCACCTAGCCCAGGTCATAAGTGCCCTAGGATGTTCGGAGAGGCCTGGGTAGGATCCCAGGAACTCACACACTACAGAAGGTCCTCACACACTTTACACAAGTGCTTTGCTACTGAGCTGTATCTCCAGCTCTCTTTTGTCTTTAATCAGCACTTCACTAAGTCGCCCAGGCAATCCTCAGGTCTGGAGTACTGAGACTACAGGAGTGTACCAAGGCCAGCAGAATCTGCATATTGAGTGAGTGATTGATTAAGGCAGGGTGTCTAATCCTCATGGTCCCACCTCCCTAATCTGGGATTACAAGGGAGGACCACTATGCCCGCTTTAAGTGGTACTGGGGATCAAACCCAGACCTCCATGCATACTATGAGAGCACTCGGCCAGTTGAGCCACATTCCCAGCTGTGTTTTTAATAGACCTCACAAGAGTCCATTAAGGTCTCCCAAATACTGCCCTCTGGCTGTTTCTATTTATTTCCAGACTGGGTGATAGTCAGAGGTCTGTGACTAGGGGCATGGGAATAATTGTGATCTCCACTTAACCCAGGAAGAAATAGACACACACACACACACACACACACACACACACACACACCTCCAAAGGCAGGCTGCTTTCCAAAGTAAATTTTATGATGTCTGTTCTTGAAGAGCTGGTGGCTTCTTAGTTAATGATTTCTGGACACTCAAGTCCTCAGGGGAAAGAGGGATCCCCTGAGACACTGCCTTCTTCTGCACACTTCATTCAAAGGTCCCAAGTCCTGAAGAGTATGACATCTCCCTCACCCCCAGTGAATGAATCCTAAATAAAAATAACAGAAACTCCAAATTAACTGTAAGGAAATCCCACAGTACCAAAGCACTCTAAAAGTAGTTCTTAGAAACTAGGGGGAAAAAAGGGAAATTGTTTGAAACATCTCTCCCATTTTATTAGTGGTCTTGAGTCTAGGACACAATTTCTCATCTTGTTCTTCTTGGTGCCTACACACACACACACACACACACACACACACACAGAGAGAGAGAGAGAGAGAGAGAGAGAGAGAGAGAGAGAGAGAGAGAGAGAGAGAGAGAGCATGGAGTCTGGGTGACAGGCAGGTGGGCAGCAGGAGCATCCTCTGGGCCAGGAAGGCTGCCCTCTTGTCTCCTTGACAACCCAGCTTCCCTGGAGAGACATCCCAGGTGTCCTCCATCCATCACTTCCCCTCCCCCTACCTCTACCTCAATCAAATTCTCTTCCCTGGAAGGTAGGAGGTCCCCCAAGATTTACCAAAGAGATGCTCTCTCCTAGACCTTAGGAAATGCGAACAAAGAGAGTCATGGAGGGGCTGGTGATCAAAAAGGCCTGCTGTGTGTCTCTGAATAAGCCCCTTAACCTCTCTGTGCTTTAGAAAGTAACACAAAGCCTACCTTGCCTGCCTGCCTTGACTCTGAGGAAGGAAGGCAGCAGAGGCAACCTTTAAAGGTGTTTAGCACAGAGTCATTGGCCTCAAGATGTCCATTCATGAGGCTTGTGCCCCCAAGAGCTGGTGGCCACTGGAGCAAGAATGGTCCAAGAAAGATGTCCATCTGGGATGCCTGGAACTGTCTAGGAGGCTCTGTCCAATCCCCACAGCCTTTCAGAACCTCAACCTCCCAACCCACGAAGGAAAAATGGGGAATAGGACCACGTGCTAGTCTAAAAGAGATGATTTTCTCGTTCCTGTTCTCCTTTCTCAGCTGTCTCTGGGCACCTTCTCCAGTGTCGTCTCTGGCAGGACAGGCAGGCCCCTGATGACGCTGCTGTGTCTCACCGTCACCCCTGAGTTCCAGTCACCGAGGCAGGGCTGAAAGCATCCCCTCCTTTGTGCCTGTGAGGACAATGATGTCCTGGATGTAAGCACTGAAGTCAGCCGCGGGAGCCTGGGAGTCCCAGGGCCTCAGCCTGATTGACTGTGGTGACTCAGGCTTCGGCAACATTGCAGCCGCAATTACTCCTTAAATCGGTGCTTTCTCACTGCGGAGGCAGCCAGGTGGGGGAGGGGCCTGGGCTTGAGGGAAGAAACAAAAGGAAGACAAAGAAAATGTCACCGGGCGGGAAGAGGTCTGGGCACACTGAGGCCCTGGTTGCCTGGTTTCTCACCCTCTGGGAGGCCACCTAGGGTTGGAGGGAGAAGAAACAGGCTGGACAGCAGGTGTGCGGGGGCGGGTAAGAGATTGCCATTGGCTCCGTCTAGAGTTCTGATAGTGTTCAGGACTCCAGGGCTTGAGAGAGACCAGCCAAGCCCACCTCCCTCTCAAGTTGCCCCCACTTCTATGCCCCTTCCCTTTAGATACCTCCCATGTGCCTGGCACTGGGTTAGGTGCAAAGGAATAACAAGAATCTGGGATGGGAATGTAGCTGAGCCTATAGAATGCTTGCTCATTATGCATGTCTGGGGTTCCATCCCTCAGCATCTCATGAACTTGGCATGGTGACACATACATGTTATCCTAGTCCTGGGGAGGTAGAGGCAGGAAGATCAGAAGTTTGAGTTCTTCGTTGGTTAGCCTAGATTACATGAGACTCTGAAAAAGAAAAAAAAAGGAAAAAGAAAAAGAAAAGAGACAAAAGGGAGAAACATATAGTCCTGGGCACAATAGCCCAGAGTCAGCCCCGAGCACTTAGAACGCAGCTGTCAAATATATCACAGTGCCTCTTGGGAATGACTGCCAGTTTGAGGTATATCTGTGAGGGCCTTAGGCTACAAGGTCGGGGGTTAGGAAGTCTTTTCAGAGAAAATAATATCAATGCTGGCATAAAAGGAACATGAACAAGGAATAGGATAATTGAAGGTGGAGATGAGGTAGGCAGAGGGACAGCAAGGAGGAAGAGACTCAGAGGCGTCCTGGCAATAACATCTGCTCTGTTCTCTCCCATTCATAGCCGTACAAGGGACTCTGATGGCTTCCAGACTTCTCTCTCTCTCTCTCTCTCTCTCTCTCTCTCTCTCTCTCTCTCTCTCTCTCTCTCTCTCTCTCTCTCTCTCTGTGTGTGTGTGTGTGTGTGTGTGTGTGTGTAGTGTGCATTCATTCCTTCGTTTGTTTTAGATAGGGCCATTTAAAGTTCTCCACAGATCTTACCGAACAAACTGGCAGCTCTATGATGGCCTGGACCCTGCGGCCACAATGCACAGGCTGTGCACTGAACTGCCCCATCTGCTCCGAAAGCAGCAGCCCGTGGCCCTGCTCCGCATTGCCATTTATTCATAGTGATTACCCACTCTCTTCCTCTCTGTTTATATAACGTAAAGATAGTAAGATCTGAGAATGTGGTGGTGTGTAATAAGGCAGATCAGAGAAACAGGAACACTAGTGGTACCCAGGGATGCATGTGATAAAGTCCATGGACAGGATGAGCAGTTAAGAGACACCATCCATGCGGTCTGCGGAGGTGTCCCGCCAGCTGAGACCAGCAGAGAAAAGGGGAAGAAAGGAGCCGAAAGCAGACGTAGGAAGAACATGTGCTTCTGAGGGAAGGGCCTTTGCACAGGACTGAGGTGGACACACATCACTGGAGGCAACGCACAGGAAGGTGAGTTTCCAATGGTTACCTAGGAGGGACTGTGTGCAGGGACCGGAGCCCACAGGACCACGGTGGCCCCAATGGCAGCTGAGAGGGGATACGTTCTGTAGGGCTGGTTGGTACAGAATGGTTCTGGGGAAGCAGTTCTTGGAGCTGGGGATGAATTATTATTGACAGTGGTGTGAGGGGGTGGGGTGGAGGAGATGGGTATGGCCACTTAGAGAGAAAATATGTAAGGGTGTTGAGTGGTCCTATTACTCCCAGTGAGAAGGAGGGTGAGATGCATCTACTGTCAGGAGCATAGAGCACACTTAAACATGCTTCACCCACCAAGGAAATGGGCAATATACCCACTGTTCCCATTAGCAACTGAATCAGCAGGCTCCCACGTGGACAGCACTGCTTTGGTTCTCATGACTCTGGGGAGACTTGGAAGAACTCAGTCCCTGCCTCAGCATCCCCATCATCTCCTCTGTCTCCATGAGTGTGGGTGCCCTGCTCATCACTGGACGCGGGCTCCAGGCATCACCATATATGTGCTCAGGCTGGGGGCTGAAAGCACGTCAGCCATTGATGACACCAGGATGGGCACAGTTTACATGCCTGCCAGGCTGGTTGGCACACGGCTATGCCCTTCACATAAAGTTATAAACCTGTAACTTATTTATACTCAGAAACCAGTTGTTGCCAGCTCCCCTGTATCTTCTCCAGCCAGGCAGAAGCTCCCACAATGCCCTGGAGCTGGAGTGTAGTGGAGTACAAAGGACCAAACAAAGTCATCAAGGCCACCAAATACCTCCTATGTTCCCTTTATGATTTTTCATTAAATTTTCTAAATAATCCTGTGAAAGACACAGAGAGACCAGGGTTCTGTCTCTGTCGACAGGTAGCTTGGGAGACGTAGCTAATGATGTCCATCTGAGCAGTCCCCTGCACTGGCTTGTGTGCAGAGTTCCAAAAGTCATCACCACCACAGTGATGTTTGGCACAGTAGTAAGAGCTCCAAGAATCCCAGAATCATGACCCCCACACCCTGCTTTTTGTTCCTGGGAGAAGACCGAGGCCGAAGCCAGCCAATGAGCTTCAGGTAGGGGCTGCAGTCTGAGGGACTGTGGGGTCTGGGAGATGAGCTCTGAGACCCTCGGAAAACGCAAAGCCTCCAAGGGTTGGATCCCAAAGTTCTGCGCTGTGAAAGGCCTGCTGTGTCTGGGGCCTGACTGAGGCCAGGCGGTGGAGCTATGGAGATGGATGGAGACAGAGAGCCACCTCTCAGGGCCTGAGGACTTCTGGGAACAGATACATGATAGTGGATTCTGTGATTTGGTGTGGCAGCTGCTATGACCAGGTATGCTCAGGACGGAAGATGCCCTTCCAATTCTCCGCAGTAAAGACCTCTGTGGATGAGCGTGCTCTTGGAGGCCCAGAGGTCAGGAGGGTTGAATCCTTGCTCTGAAGAAATGGGGGCAATAAGATCTGTGGAGTTGGGAGAGCTCCAGGATCTGTGGGTGGGGAGAACACCAGCCACCCCCAGATTTAAGGATTCAATGTCTTTGTGTGTAAAGACAACCTGGACCCCAGTTTCCCATCTGATCCATGGGCCACCTCCCAGCTGTTGCTAAGTTTGATACACACCCGTAAAGAACTGCACCCTAAAGTCCTACACAACACTGGGCTTCTCCCTCTGTGTGTGTGTGACGAAGGGGAGCCTGGGGCTCTGGAGGCTGAGGGAAGGGATCCCCTGTGCAGTCCTAAGGGTTCCCTTGGGACTGGAGATTATCTTTCCACCAGACCCCTTCCGAGGCTGGGTGCTATGCCTAGCCCTGCAGAGAAAGGAACACCGGGTGAGCAGCATCGCAGGTGCTGGTGTAGATGGCCCAGCCCCGGGTGAGGCAGGCCGCCTGGGCTGTGCAGTTCCCAACAGTTACATAAGGACGCTGCCGGGAGAGCCGCCTTTGTTGCTGCTGCGATCCGCCTCGGCAGCGCCGAGTATTAATAAACCGATCGCCCGCAACGCAGGCGGGCGGGCGGGCAAACTGCGGGACGATTGGGGCTGCAGCACTGGGAGGGAGCGACACCCACGGTGCCCTCCCCGCAGCAGGAAGATGATGCTCCCTCCGAGCTCTTCTCCAGCCCCCTTCCCCACCCACACACCTTAGCAGGTGGGTACTGAGAAAGCAAGTGGTAATCCAGAATCCACCCATGTGGGCTCCAGCCACTTTGCTACCATTTCCATGGTGCCTGGTATCTCGCTTTGGCCTTATAAAACAAGAGAAAAGTACCTAAGTGTTAATTAAAGTGCTTACTCCCACTAGTCCCCTCTGCCTCCTCCTGGCCTTCCCCTCTCTTTTCCTCCTCCCTACTCCTTTCCTCTATTCCTCCCCCTTCCTGGTCCCCTTCCCCCAATTCTCCTCTGTGTCCTCCTGGCCTTCCCCCCTCTCCCAGTCCTCCCCACTCCTCTTCTGCCTCTTCCTGGTCTGTCTTCCTCCCTCTCTCCATCCTCCCCACCTTTCCTCTGTCTCCGAGCCTCCCTCCCTTTCCCCATTCCTTCCCCCCTTTCCTCTTCTCCCTTCTCTTCATCCTCCCCTCCTCTGTGGTTCTGAGAGTTGAAATCAGAATCTCATACTACTACAGCAAGGCCTGGACCATTGAGCTACACCCCCAGTCTCTCTCCCCTCCACTCCCCTCCTTTTTTCTCCTCTCCTGGAAAAGGAGCTCAGAACCAGGGTTTGGGGCATGTTAGGCAAATGCTGTACCATCCAACTAGACTCCCAGTCCTCCAAATGTTCAAGGTGTTTTGGTTTTGTTTGGTTCTTGGTACTCAGCCCAGGTGAGCCTCAAACTCACCACTTTTCTGCCTCAGCCTCCTGAGTGCTGGGATTACCAGTGTGCATCTTGCCTGAAAAAGGATCCGTTTTAATGAGCTAATGAAGGAGCCTGATGCCGCCCCCAAGTCTGTCTAGTGCAGTCTGTGGAATCCGTTGGAGGCTTGTGGGAAGGTTCCTGTCCTGGGAACCCCTGCCCAACCCAGCTTTCTAGTCTGTTTTCTGGGGCAGGGTGCATGCGTTTTCCCTCCCCAATGTGCTGCGGAAACCACAGCTTGGTAAAGCCATTTGTAATCAAGAACCCAGGGGTTTGGAAAGTTAGCTCACTTTTGTTTACCTCATAAGCAGGAGGTGCTGAATTAAATCCCCCAAGCCCATGCAAAAACTCTGGTGTGGGGGCTTGCACTTGTATTGCCAGCCCTGGGAGGCAGAGATAGTGTCTATCTGGAGCTCAGTGGGCAGCCTAAATGGTCAGCTGTAGAGACCCAGTCTCAAAGGTGGGTGGCATTCCTGATATGACACCTGAAGTTGTCACATTATAAATGTGTGTGCACATGCCCAGGCACTCACACACATCTTAGAAACTCTGTTTGACAGATGTTTTTCTGAAACCACAGGTGGTTTCCATTGGTAAACATGGGTGACAGTTTGAAGGAAGAGCTGGGACCCTAAGGGACACTGTCTGTGGGAAGTCTGGCAATCTCTGCTGTGGCACCAGCAGAATCAGAGTCACTTTGGATTCTGGACTGGACTGTCAGGGCTGCATCTTGATCTGTCTAGTGTATGACTGAGTGAACCTTACTTTCCTTGTCTATAAAATGGGTGAATAATGAGACCAACCTCAAAAGACTTAAGATCACTCAAACCAGGAATATGCCTTGTATGGGGTCAGAATGTCCTTCTTTGAGAGAATATGAAGCCTGCTGGGTGTGGCGCCCATGAGCCCAGGACATAGCCCTTAGTCCAGAGTGACTGTTGTGGGAGCCTCTGGGAGCTACCAGGCTGAATCTGCTGCCCTCTCTACCCTCATATCCACAGCACTCTGAGATCTCCAGCCAGCCTGAGGCTCTTATCTGATTTGTGGGAGTGTCTGTCATCTCTCCCCACATGGGAACTATGCTCCCTCAAGCTTAGGATACCAGGTCCCTATCCTAGCCCCCACTGATGGAGAATGGCTTTTTTGCAGGTTAGCAGCATGCACCTCCTGCCCCGTCTCTGCCGTTTTTTGTTTATTCATCATTAAGTTGGACTGGCACATCCAGCTCCTTCAATCCCTCAGTACCCTTGATGTCATCATGGTTTCTTTTACTATGTGACAGATGAATGGGCTCAGAGAGGCTGAGTAACTTGTCAAAGGCCACTATGCTATTTAGAGAGAACCAGGGCCTCGTACCTCATTTGGTTCAGTGTAGTGATTTTCCATTTGTATTTTAATAAGTAAAGCTTGCCTGAAGAGCAGAATGTAAAACAGCCACACTAGTCAGTCTCACAGGCCAGGCAGTGGTGGCACACACCTTTAACCCCAGCACTAGAGAGGAATGTTAGACTGGGTGAGACAGGAACTTGCTCTCTCTTTCAGTCTGAGGATTTCTTAGAGGTAAGAGCTCTCTAGTGGCTTGGCTACTTTGTTTTTCTGATCTTCAGGTTGAACTCTAATATGTGTCTCTGGGTTTTTATTATTCGTGCTACAGTCCAGGAAGGATTTGCTGGGCTGGTCTTGTCAGCTCCTCAGCTTTCCTGCCATCGATGGCATGGGTTGGCTTCCAAAGCTGCCCACCATTCTGAGCGGCTGGAGTGTCTTGTGTCCACTCCCCGCCCCCTATCCCCAGCAGCTATTGGCTTCGTTTTCTCCCAGGTAAGGAGCTGTGTGGTGTTTCTTGCTCCTATGGCAGCTACAGCCAAGTGTGGCAGTGGAGATGAGTCAGCAAGGGAGGGCAGCCGTGGGGGCGTGAGTTAGGAATGAGACTGTGCTAGTTTACAGACTGAAGTGGGGGGAAGTAGGCAGCATGAGGGAGGGAGGGAGGGAGGGAGGGAGGGAGGAGGGTGGGCCAACCTGGGAATTCCTGATCCTCCCCTTCTCCTTCAGACGCCTAAAGCTCTGCTTAGCCTAAGTCTACCTCAAATGTCCTGGCTAGGCTGGCTCAAAAAGAAAGGAACTGTGGAAGGGAGGGGAGCCTGGGATGTCAGAGGACGCAGCTTCTGCTTGGGCTTCAAAGGTATCCCTGTCGTAGTCTCAACTGACCCTGGCTCAACAGTTGTCACCTCGGAGCCACCCTTTACAGTTTCAGGAGCACCTCTACCCTGCTCCTGGCAGCAGCAGCAGCAGCAACAGCAGCTCCAAGCTAAAGGCTTATTGTCATGGCTGAAGTTTCTGTGACTTCTACAAAGTTCACCCAGCTCTTAACTCTGTTTTACAGAGAGGAAAGCAGCGACTCAGAGAAGTAGAACTGCTGGCCTATGGTCCCGTGGCCAGGATTTAAACCATGCTTGTCAAGTCCAGTTCTCCCAGGTTCAACTACCACTGAGCTCATACAATATTGTCCTCCTCCAACTTGTTTAGGGAGGTAGCATTGCTGAGACCTTTCTGCCTGGGCCACGCTCTAAAGATCATTTCCAGTGCTAGCTCCCATAGCCTTTCCATTCCCCGCTAACTCTGCTCTAACTGTAAGCACCTTTGTTTTTAATTATTACTGCTGTTTTATGATGATGATGATGATGATGGTGATGATGATGATGTGTATGATGGGAGTACCATGTCATGACACTCACGCTGGCCTCAGAGAACAACTTGCAGAAGTCGGTTCCTTCCTTCCACCTTAACATAGGGTCTAAGGATTGAACTCATATCATCAAGCTTGTGCAGCAAGCCTTTTACCTACTAACCCATCTCTCTAACCTGCATCTTGGTTTTTTGTTCCATTTAGAGATGGTGTCTTATATAGATGAGGCTGGTCCTGAACTCATAGTGAGCTAAGAATGATCCCCCTGTGTCCGTTTCTGGAGTGCTGGAATCACAGTTGCGCATGTGTCACCATGCCCTGCTCATTGAAGGTATATCCTCTTCCTCAGGGACCACAGTCCAGAAGTGAGTTGCATGCCCCTCCCCCATTGCTCATGCCCACCTGCACACAGCCCTGGCACAGTCACCCTCCCTATAGGGCACAGAAGCTCTGCCGTTTTTGCTGAGGAAGCCAAGGATAAGACAGATGAAGCAGCGGCTGCCCGGTCTCCATAGGACTGACCCTCACTGGTTGGCTGCTCCCCAACTCCAGCCCCACTCCCAAGACTTTCAGTAGAACATTTTAGCACATTCAGAGGCCAGCCTCTAAGGGAACAATAAAAATTCAAGTTTCCACTTGGCAAGCCTTCTTATCCAGCCACTTCACTGGCTTCTTCAAGTTCTAAAGAGCAGTGAGGGCCGTATGTCCATTTCCCTCCAAGATGTAACGTAGGGTCACCAGGGCAGGGAGCATCGAGTAGCTTTCGCCCTCAGAATCCACACAGGTTAAATATCTGTTTTGTCTCATGTTATGATGTGCCCAACCAGGTAAGCTTGCCTTTAGCCAATGGGAAGATGAGGTAACTCAGAAACACGTTTGGACAAAGGGCTCAGTATGCATTTCTCTTACACTGCTAGGAAACTCTGGGAAGGACACCCCATCCTGTCTCCATTAATTGGTTGCTGACATGTCAAGGGCTGAGTGGTGGCCTTAGAAATGTTCTTAAACAAATGTACATTACTTTGGAGAAGTGTATGGACAGAGGTCGGCACTCTAGGGGAAATGGACGGCAAGATGGGTAGGTGGTCTCTTGCCACTCAGCACTGTTTTTCCAGTTAAGAAGAGGCTGCCTTAGTAATAGTGAGCACTCTGTGTCTGGCAGAGTGTAAGTCAAAGTCAGACAGAGCTGATGAGGACCATCAGAAGGCTCTGCACTTGTAGGTGCTGGTGTGGATACCCTCTGAGCTCCGTGTTCTCTCAGTCTCCCAGTCTATCAGCTGAGGCTGTGAGCTACTTCCCTTCTCAAGATTGTGGATACAGCCGGGCGGTGGTGGCGCACGCCTTTAATCCCAGCACTCGGGAGGCAGAGGCAGGTGGATCTCTGAGTTCGAGGCCAGCCTGGTTTACAAGAGCTAGTTCCAGGACAGGCTCTAGAAACTACAGGGAAACCCTGTCTCGAAAAACCAAAAAAAAAAAAAGATTGTGGATACAAATCTGTCCCCCCAAGAAGTTGATAATCCTCTAAGAACAGGGATGCCACTTGTCTGAAGCACAATTAATAAAAATCCAGGGTCACAAATTGGTGTTCAACCTGAAGATTTGAAAAGCAAAACAGCCAGCCACTGGCTCTTACCTTGACCTCAGTCTGAAATTGTGATTCTGCCTCCTGGAATCTCATAAGGCGAGCTGTCTTCCCCATCTTATATTCCCCTCTAGGGATGAGATCAAAATGTGCACCACTGGGATTGAAGGCATGCACTGCCTGATTCCTATGGCAACTAGGGTGGCTACTGGGATTAAAGGTGTGTATCATTATGGTTTATAGGATTAAAGGTGTGTGTTATCATAATCTGGTCTATAAGGCTGACCAGAGGGACTGTTTTACTCTCAGATCTTCAGGCTGTCCTTATTTATTAAAATACATTTGAAATGTCACTACATTTCCTCTTTTTGTCTAATAAAAAAGAAGGCTATAACTAATATAAGAAAACTATATACAATAAGTACAATGACTATAAAGATAGATACAGGCAATAAATACATCAACAATGTCTAGTCCATTTGCATTTGACAAATTCATAGAAAATGTTCATATTTATCCTATTTTGGAGAGTTCAAAAATCTTGTACCTAATTTACTTTCTATCTAAACTTGCTTTCTGAATCAGGAAAACAAGGAAAACAATGACTATAGCTATCTAGTCTTCAACTACCTCAGAGACCCGAGAAGGAAATAATATTAACTGAGTAAGCAGGAAGTACAAGCAAGCAACTTCTAAAAAATGTGTAATGACAGAAACAGGTGGCTGTTTAGACAGTTACCCAAAGTTCTCTGCAGTGTTGGGGCATCCATCTTCAGACTATGGGCCTAGCATTCAACAGACTTTTCTGAGAAGCAAGATGTTTTTTGTCCTGCTTGTCTCATTAGGACAGCATACTGTCAGCAGTTGAGGCAGGGACATTTTCTTGCCCAGTGGCTTACTTTTGCCACAAAGAAAGTAAACTCCATGGGAAGTTTCTTCAATGCCTATTATCTTCTCTGAAGTAGATTGGTGCTATCAGGAGCAGACATGTCTCATTGTCATAAAAAAGAAAAATCTAGGTTATTAAAACATCTTAAATGCCATATTCTGTAGATCTCTGAAGTTTTGAAGATTACCTATGTATTTAAATAATATCTTTGTTGACCTTGAAAATATACCTGATATGACTACGGAAAAAAATCCCAAGAACTTTGAAACTAATTTCCTTTGTTTAGCTTTTGTCTTGACCATTATCCATAATAACTTACTCTCAGTTTTATTTCAGGCAGTCTGTATTCATTAAAATATATTTGAAATGCCACTACATCTGTCTATCAACTCCAAGGTCCCAGGACTCAGCACTTTACCTGGCATACAGAGCCCATGTGCATAGCTATACCTCCTTTGCAAAGCACTGTGGGTCTCCCACCTCCTTATAGATGGACATGGGAATCCCAGAACACAGACACCCAGAACTCAGAGGCTCTGTCTACATCAAGCACCACTGAAGGGTGCCTTGCCACTGGTGATCGTCTCTGGCTCCTCCTTGGCTCTGCTTGTATGCTTCTAGTGACAGTGAGCTCACTCCTTCTACAACAAGGAAGGGTAGGAGTCAGCTTCAGGTCTAGCCTCTGGAATTCTGCCTCCAGGTCCTGCTTCTGATGGAACACTGGGAGCTGTCTCCAAGTCTTGGGGGTGGTGGTGCTCAGGGATGCCACTGAGTTTCAGTGACACAGTTCAGAGCCCTGCATGATAAAGGGACAGATGGTGCGGCAATGAACTCACCATCCCATCTCTGGAGAACAGACCACGATGAAAACCCTGGTCAGGGACAGAAGGCTTGGCTGTGCATTTCACTCCGCACACCTCGAGACAGGCCTGATCCTGAGCCACAAACATGACTGGCTGTGTGATTCATTCATTACTGGCCATCACTGGCCAGGTGTTCAGCAAGAGCGGGTGGCACTGTGGGAAGGGAGTTTAGTTGCCTTGGTAATGAGGCTAACAGCCACCGAGAGCAGGCTTGCTATGTACCAGTCACTGTTCTGTTTACTTCCTTACAAAGGGCACAGCCCCTCCTGTGCAGCCCCAGCTGTTGGGAGGGCCATGGAGCCTGCCTGGGACGTCAGCACCTCACACGTTGTCAGACTTGGTAACTGGAAATCCCAGCAACAGCCACAAAGTACTTCCTGCTTAGGCCACACCCATTTTGTAGATAAGGAGACTTGGAGAGGTTAGGTAACTTTCCTTACCCAGGGACGTGCTAAAAGACAGAGCCAGGTTTTGAACCCAGGTATTCTGGTTCTGCTGTCTGGAGTAAAAAAGCAAAACTCGGCAGCCAGAGTCATACCTACTTGGAGTTAGGGGCAGCCTCTCTCCTCTCTGCCCCACTTTTTTACCTTGCTTCTCTCTATCCCCACCCTCCCTCCTGGCCTGCTGGGGTTACTTTTCTTCAGTCCCAAGGACAAGATACCGCGTTTTCTCTCAGCGGGAGGGAGGCCCTGGGTGATCAACAGCTGTAAAGAGCCAGGCAAGGACTGGGTGTTGTAGGAGCCTGTCTTTTAGGCTAATAGGCTCCTGAAGATCTCCCAGGACCCCAGGAAACATTCTCATCATGGGCTGAGATAAAAGGCTGTTTGGTTCCCCCAACACATATTCTGCAGCCCCAGGTAAGACCCCCCCCAGCCCTGACACGTGCAGCAGACAGCACAGGGACTGAGGTCAAAGGTCTTCGTGGGGTGAGAGTCCTTGTCATTAGGCAGACACTTCAAGCTGAGGAGCCAAACTGGGCTGACAAAGCACCCGTTCTCCCTCATCTTCAGGTCTAGGCTAAGCATTAACGATTCACGGATTTGTGGACTGGGGCTAGTCCTGTATATCTCTTGGGCTGCTGAAAACGCAAAAATTTCTTTCTTGAAAGTGTTTTAGCAAATAGTGACCATTACTATCCAACCGTGCTGGTTCACACTGCGGGGAGAGGGGGTGCTGCCAATCAAAGCCGGCCCCTGCCTTCCTAGACACCGGCCTAGGCTTGAGAATGAATATTTCATCGACTCATAGGGGATGTTTGCAGTCCCGGGAAAGGGGCGCTGTTTTTAGAACTTCCGAGAAAGTCCTGGGTGGAAAAGCTTCAGGGTGTCCCCGACCGGGGATCCCCTGGCTAAGCGGGGTTGCGCCCCCAGCAGGCGGCTCCCGGCAAAGCCTCGGATGCAGTCCTGGGTCCCCCACCCCTCTGTGCCCGCCCTGGCCACCTCGGGGGCGAGGCAGCCAGGAGCGTGGGAGGGGACGGCGTGCCATTGGCTTGTGCGCGGCAATAGAGGAGGGACCAGTGCGGGCCGCCAGACTCTGGCGAGCCCAGCGGCGCAGGAGTCCTGCCTGCCCTGCCCTGCCCTGCCCTGCATGCCCGGCGAGGCGCCGCGATGTGAGACTCCCCCGCCCGAAGCCTCAGCGGGGCACACCAGCTCCGCGAGCGCAGCACCCAGCGCGCTAGGAACGTAAGTCCGCTGCCCGCAGCTGATGAGCCTCGCACTTCCCCGCCGCTGCTACCGCGCCGGCCGTTGCCTGCGCAGCGGAGCCCGGGGACGCTGGGGGCCTTAAGGAACTCTGTGGGGCAGCGAGCACCCTGCGAACGCCAGCCGGACGCCGGGACAGCTTGTCAACGGCGAGTGTGCCGGCGCCAGGGAGCCCCGCTGAGCTCCTCGAGGCACCGTCCTGTCCTTTTTGTTTGTCTCCTTGCACTGACTCGGTTTCCTTTTCTCCTCCAGCTCTCTTCTCTGCCACCTCTTTCCCCTGGGGGTGTTTATTTCGCCCTCGGTCTCCTTCCGGACTATAGCTTTTTGCTTTTGAGCCCGAGGGAACGGAGCGTGAAGCAGTTTCTACTGTCGCCGGGTCTGTGTCTTCGGTGCTTAGTTCTCGGTCCCCTCCCCCTTTCTCACCACCGCACCCCCTCCCGCCTTTGTTTCCTGGCCCGAGGATTGCGCGGTGCAAACTTGCGAGTTCCCGGGTCTTTGTCCCCACCGGTACGCGGGCAAAGGAGGTGGCAGGGTACCCGCTGCCCACTGGTCTGGCCGGACCTTCAGTGTGGGTGCCGGGGCTGGAGGAGTCGCGGACTCCCGCCTCACAAAGTAGAGGAGTGTTTGCCGCGCGGAGATGAGGGATAGATCTGAGGGGGAAGGCGCCAGGCCAGTGATACTCCTGAGCCCCTGCTGGAGAGGAGCGGACGAAAACGTGACTGGGCCAGATCCTAGTCAAGGGGAGTCATGAGGGGATCGCAGGTGGATCAGGACGATCCTCTCTTTTCTAAGCCGCGCGGTCAGCTGCGAGGGAGCAGCGCGGGGCCGTTGGCTGGCGCAGGATATATTGGGGTCTCATATGGTGCGCAAAAATGCTCAGTGCACCATCCATCAGGGCTAGGCGTTCACTTAGGGTCCCCTATCGCCTCCTTATTGCAGCCTGGGTGAAGCTGGCTTCTCCCGCCTATGGGGTGAAGGAGCAGGTAGAGGTCCGGGAACTGCCGCCACCTTGCCCCAAAGCCTGAAGTACACGGCCAAGGCCTCCTCGAAGTCTCCCCGCGACCGCACTTCCTGTTTCGTTTTTTTTTTAAGACAAAACTTTTCTGATGGGGCTTGGAGGGAGTGGATAAGTCCCTGGATTGTAGGGACGCCCATCTAGCTGTGCTTTTCCTCGTTGGAACGCCACCTCTGGTGGCTTCCGGAGAGGGGCCACCAACTGCATCCGGCCGCGAAACTATGGTGGGTTCGTGGAAGAATCCGGAGAGACACCATCTGCCTTTTAGTGGCAGCCTGAGGCTCAGTCTGAGGCAACGACCTGTAGGGTCGTTGGGAAATAAGAGTATTCTTCAGATTTCTGTTGTCGCCTTTGCCCAGACTTTGCCCTCCCGTAAAGTACCCTCTGGTCTCAGTGTCCTAGGACACTGACTTCTCTTCTGCAGGACTTAAGTCTGGCTGCCTCCACTTGATGTCAGCCGCTTTTATCTTTCCTCCCCCCCCCCCCCCCCCCCCCACCACCTCGCAGCTCCTACCATCCCAGCTCCCCGGCTGGACTTGTGATAGCCCCCTCTGCTGGAGAAAGGTCCGAGGCTCCTGGCTAGGGGCAGGGTCTTCAATCATTGTCCTTAGGTTTTCTGTGTTTTCATTGACTACCTAAAGTATCCGTGAGTACTACACAAAAACGTGATGACACAAATGGCCGGAACAGGTCCCACAGGTCCCCGCACACCTGTGGAAGCTGTAATGACGCTTCCCTTCCGTGGTGCTGTGGCTTAAGCAAGGAGAAGAAAATAAATAATACATAAGCGATTCGGCCATGCGTGGTGCCTTGGGAGTTGTCCCAGCACCCAGAGGGCTGAGGCAGGAAGAGTTTGAGTTCCAGGTCAGACTGGACTATGTAGGAAGAGCCCTGTCTCAGAAAGAGGGAGAAGGCAAGTTCTGTAATGTGGGGTGGAGGTCAGGGGAACACGTAGAGAAGTGGACTGCTGAGGACATTTTAAGGAGTGGCCAGCGCTGCTTTTCCAATCAAGCTTTCCAAATAGCTGGTGCAGAGAGGCTGAGGCAGCAGCATGCTGCTCCTGTGGGATGGGGCAGGGGAGAGCACTGGTGAGAAAGGATGGGACCCTCCCCCATCTCATAGGGGAGGGGATTGATGCTTGGAGAGGATCTGTAAGCCACACCCCCCCAGGAGGGTCATCCACAGGTTGGTCATGCTGTTCTGAGGTGGGAAAGCCTCACCCCCAGAACCCCAGCACAGCCACAGCAGCCAGGGACAGGGAGATGCCCCCAATGCCCTGTCTCCCCAATACCCTCACACTTCTTCCCACCTGCCCCCGTCATTGTGCTGGTCCTGACCCAGAGTCACCCCATTCTTTCTCACCCCAGTTCTTCTGATACTACCCTCTTTGGAACACTCTTTTGTGTGGGCATGGAATCCTGGAAGGATTCTGCTTTACTAAAGAAACTGCTTTAGTAAAAGGAGAAAATGAAGCCAAGAAGTTGAATCTTCAGGTCTAAACAGTGGCATTGTTGAGCACTGGTTACAAAATGTAAGCTTTTCTGGGTGTTTGCTGGCAACTTCTAGTGGGAGAAAGTAAGTGTCATTATGCCCATTTAACAGAAGATGAAGTTAAGGCCCAGAGAGGCAGGATCCTCTCCCAAGGCCACACAAGTTCTTGGGAGCATGGGGTCAGTGGCTCTGCGGACATTTTGAGTAGTCACTTCCCTTGTTAACCACTCTGTCAGAACCTGAGTATGGGGAGGGGAGTCTCGGCCTTGAACTGGGGTCCCTACCCAGGGGAAACCAGGGCTCTAGGCCATTTGGTCTGAGGGTATGGGCTTGGCATGAAGCATGCCTTTAAGGAAGCCCCCAGTTGCCCCTTCTGTGTTGTGTTGTTGAGCAGCAGGGAGAGGCCTGGGGAAGGGGAGCTGCTGCCCCATTCACAGCAGAGCCCCAGCCCTGTGGAAACTAGAGGCAGGGCTGACCTGATGGATGATGGGGTCAGTTGCCCTTGAGGGCACCGACTCAGTCACCAGACTCTGGGAAGGCTGGCCTGCTCTGGGTTGAAAAGGGCAGCAATTCTTCATGCTGTGTCTTGTCGTTTGCAAGTGACAGCAGGACAGGAAAGGCTCTGTCAATGACTCCTGAGCGGTGAGAGGCTGTGTGCAGGGTGCTGCAGCCTTAGAGGGCTGGATGAAGTCCCTCCCTAGCCCCGCCCCTCTGCCCCAGGGATGCAGCTCCCAGGACTGGGGCTCCCAGGACTGGTCCTCACCCACGTTCTCCAACCCAGCAAGGTTTTTAATTCTGCCCCTCTGGAAGTCAGCCACCTTCCACAGACCGACCCAGTGAGAAGATAAAATCTACACACGGTAGTAGGAGAGGAGGAAGGGCTGCCGAGGCTGGGCAGGGCCAAGCCGAAACACAAATGAATGTGCTTACGTGGCTGGAGTCCTGGTTGCCTAGTCAGACTGGGGACGGCCCGCAGCCCCACATTTTCCAACGTCTACACAGAAACCAGTTGTGAAGGCAAGCCCTGGGCCATCATGCCAGTGACCCCAGCTGAACGTCTTGAATCACAGTGACCCAGGGCACCCTGACCTCTTAGTGGCAGGGCAAACCCTGAGGCTCCAGATCCAAGGGTCAGGTTAATAAAGGCTCGGGGAACCTGGCATGGACTCCGTAGCTTTGCCACTGGGATGGGTCTGTCATGGCTGCCATGCTCAAGGATTTCACATATGGTCTTTGTCTGCTGGCTCCCTTCTTTGTTATCCTACCTTTCTCCTCTTTCGCAGCAGCTTAGTGAGCTGGCAAGAGGTGACAGGACAGCCACCATCATTGCTCTGCCCACCTAGGCAGCATGCTAGAATAATGTTGTTCTCTGGGGCCCGAGGCTCAGCTGGGCTGCCAGCAGGTGCTGTGCACAGCAACATCCCTCCGTCTTCCCTTTGCTTTGGCCTGGAAGATGGCCAAAGAGACGGTGCCACATGGAACATTATATGTGTCAGTACCGCTACCTGTGTACCTGTGTTCTGTGGCCCTTGGCTTTGTAGGCCGGGCGTGGCACCCATGTGCAGGGAACATGGCTCTTGCACGGTAGCAGGCCTGCCTGAGTCAGGGTCTGGGAATGCAGGTCTAGGGTGGGAATGTGGTACATTCACCTTCTGCTCCCTGTGACACCTGAGATGTGGGTCACTTTGCCACAGGGTCCCAGTAGTTGGTTCCTAGAAGGTGGCTAGACCTCCATCTTGTCCCTGGGGTGCCGTAGAAGAGGCTCTGAGCCCAGAGTCTTCTCTGTCTACCCTCTGACCAGGCCCTCCAAACCCGGAACTCTGCCTCTGGCTGTCCTCACTTGCGAGCTGAGCTGTTCAGTCCCACTTCCAGCTATTCTGCAGCGAAGTGATAACGGAACAATAGGGTCTGATCTGGGGCACTAGTTCCCAGAGCCCTGCCCACATCGCAGGCCCTGAACCCGAGAGAGAGGCCAGTCCTAGAGAGGAGGGCTCTTTAGGCATTGGGGACACACCACGACTTCCAGGGGAGAGTGTTCTGAAGACGGCTTGAAGCTCAGTTATGTTTGGCCGTGTGTGTGTGTGTGTGTGTGTGTGTGTGTGTTCCAGGAACACTCCATTACCAGGCACTCACACTGACAAACACAGACATCCATTCCTCAACCTCCCCTCCCTAGACCCTCTCAGGAGACCCAGTGAGAGCTCAGCCAACAGCGAACTTGAATTCTAGCGCCGCCACACCCTTCGAGCTAGGGACCCTTGAGTAAATAACTTGCTTGGGCCTTAGTGCTCTCATCTGGAAAATGGAATGGAATTGGCTGTTGTCATAGGCAATGATGTGGGCTTGAGGGGGTTCCTAGGTTGGATGTGTGGCGGCTGGCTGCTGTCCCCAGCTCAGGCTGGACGTGTAGGTTGATCTCTCCTCACTGGCAGGAGTGCAGTTGTAGCTGCACCTCTGCCCACACTGGGGCGGAAGTGACTCCCTGGCTGAGGGGCTGTGACTGACTCAGGGGAAATCTCCTGAGCAGCTGTGTGTTCTGGGTCCCTTCCTCCCCTCCCCCTCCCAGGGCAGCAGGTTTCCTAAGCCAGCCCTCCTGGGCACAGCCTCCCTGTTGGGACAACTGTAGTCCATTCGTTTCTATGGTAACCAGGCTTCCTGGGAAGGATGGGGAAGTCCTCCAGGATGAGCATGGGAGGTGTGAGCCCCTGCCTTATCAGGTCTGCTGCCCAGAGCTGAATCTAGTAGCTAGGAATTCATTAATAACACAGTGTTTTGCTATCCTTTGTGGTGCACAGTTCAGAGGCCCAGCTCCAAGGCTTCCCTCTTTATGGTACATCACAGGCCGACTGAGTAGACTCAGCCTAGTTTCTTAGATGAGGACTTAGAAGCTCAGAGAGGCTAAGTGATTTTCCTGAGGTCACAGTGCAGTGAAGAGAAAGAGCTGAAGTTTAAATCCAAGTTTTCCTAATCATTAAGACTATGTTCCTTTAATCCCAGCACTTAGAAGGCAGAAGCAGGTGTGTCTCTGAGTTCAAGTCCAGCCTAGTCTACTAGGACAGCCAAGATTACTCAGGGAAACCTTTACTCAAAAATGAAGGAAGGAAGGAAGGAAGGAAGGAAGGAAGGAAGGAAGGAAGGAAGGAAAAGAAAGAGAAGAAAAAGGGACATTCCTCATCCTCTGGCCTTGTACCCCCAAGAATCTTCCCTTACCTGTCTTGAGACACCCAGTTCCCTGGCCAGGAAGGCACTATCATCCAAACCATTATCCCAGAGCTCCCAATGAAACCATTAGCCTAAAGTGCCTCTTAGAGAGTGGCCCCTCATCCTCCACGCCTGCCCTGGACCCCTGGCTTGCGTGTAGCTTAGATGTACGGAAGAATCGAAAGCCTGCACCTTGCCCTCTCTGCCTCTCCCTCTCAGAGTTAGGGAGGCCTGGGGATTGAGAAGCAATGGACTGTGAGTTGTAAATGACCAGAAATGAACACAGAACTGAACCCGGAAGAGGAGGGCAGGGTAGAACTTTCCTGCCAAGCAGGGAGGATTTTCCCACTTGGACAAGGGCTCAGAGTGGCTGTCCCTCTTAGAAGGATGGAGAGTTGCTTTCTTGGTTGGGATGGCTGCCAAGGAGTTTGACAGGGGCAGCACGCAGGGCATGGCCTCATTGATACCTCTTTCCATCTCACATCTGAGCCTGAGGGTGGAGGATTAGCCACCCCTCCCCCTCCCATGGTCACAGTGGGGATGTGGAGGCCCTCGAAGTAGCATGCAGGAAGTCGCGCAGGCCTGAGTGCCAGCTGCCTTTTCTGCTCTCCTTGGCTGGGTCTGGAAAGAGGGCAGCAGGAAGGAGGACAGAACCCACCCAGGGCAGGGCGGTGGGTACACGGCTGTATTCACTGGCTCCTCTGCATTCCTGTTCCCAGTTCAACGAGGGAAACTGAGGTCCTGAGGCTCATAAGTAGGTAGAGCCAAGATTCAAGGCCAGGTTCATTTTCTCAAAGCCAATGTGTGTCCAGGATTCCCAGGAGTGGGGGAGGTGCCCTCACTTATGTTCAATGGTATCAGGACTGAAACCCTTGGCAAGTGGTTTTGGTAGGGAAGAGTGGGGGAGGGGAGGCCAGAAGGCTACTGGTGTGTGTGTGTGTGTGTGTGTGTGTGTGTGTGTATGTGTGTGTGTGTTGGTGGGTGAGGCATTGGGCAGACGAAAACAGTGCTGAGAAGCTTCCAGCCCAACAAGGAGAGACACGCTGGAGCTGGTCTTGCACAGGGCACTGAGGTCTTGGTCCCATGTGGTGGGGAAGGTGCTAATGAGGCCAGTCTCCTGGTCCTCTCAGTCCAGTTACCGCCCAGAGTGTAGGGTATGTGCTGGGGAGGGTAATGGTACCCTGTCTAGTAACCTACCTTCACTGGACAGTCTAAGACAAGACACTGACCGCAGACTTGCTTTGTTGTGTGAGTTAGCCCCTTCTTTCCCCACATGAATGGGGAGACTGAGGCACAGATGCCAAGCAGATGGGTTAAGCCACTGAACATTCCAGAAGTGAGTCTAGGCAGCAAGTGTGCAGCCCTCCTGCTGTGGACACTGAGGTCACATTCTGAGTTCGGCTCTGCCCAGGGTCTTGCTTCTCCTTAGACCAGCTTGTGGTGGGGTTGGGAGTGAGGGTGGGTGTCTGTCCCCATATCCAGATGAGAACAGTGGGACTAATTTGCCCCAACTGCTGGTGACAAGATGCCCCGTTCTCTACCAGCTGAGCTCTGGTGTCCCATGCCCACACTGTCACAGGGCCTCACTGAACGGGCTCTCTTCCGTGCAGCTGCTTGCTGCATACTCTGACCCAATTTCTCTTATTGCCTCAAGGCCTCTAGGAAGCTGGAGCTAAAGTCCTATTTCACAAGTGAGGAAACTGAGGCTCAGATTGGTGAGGTGACTCAGCCAAGGTCACAAGACTAGTGGGGGCACAGCAGGACTGAGTCAAGCAGCCTCATACCTGGCTGGACTCCAGGGGCCTCAGAGGATGGGGCTAAGATAGAAACGGCCCACAGCAAGTGTTGACAGGAGTGGGTGTGGTTTGTGGAAGCTCGGGTGATGTCCTGGCTTCTCACTTTGTCCACACCCTTCAGCAGGCCCACTCTGGCCTGTTTACCTCAGAGGCACAGAAATATGCGATCCCTCCAGATATACCCAAAGGAAGGCGGGAAACAACCGGATGCCCCTGGTGGTACAAGAATCCCACAGGATACTGATGTGCACAAAAAAGCAGTGGGCATTTAGGGCACTGGGCCTAGGTGAGTCGGAAAAGACATCCTGTTGGGTGGGAGAAGCTGGGCAGGCAGGCGCTCATATGCTTTATGATGCTGTTTATGTAGCATTTGAGAAAATTCAGATGAAACTAGGGTAACAGACACCAGACTGCTGGAAGTGGAGATCAGGGCTTAGCTGGGATGGCACACATCCACTGCAGTCTGGACATCTGAACCGGTGTCCTGACCTGCAGGACGTAGTGGCATGAATTATCGGCATGGATTAAAAAGAAGGGTCAGAGGGGACATGGGAGAATGTGGCCAGGTGACTGACATCCCTGTCCTTAGAGGAGGCACGTGGTCTGGACTGGGCTCTGCACCCTTGAATGGAGGGCTAGAGATGCTGGTGAGTGTGTTCAGTCTGTTTGGGGTCAGAAGAAAGTGGTGACCTGGCCTGAGTATTTGGGGCCCTCTCTCGGACAGTGTGACAGGCCTGCTGAGAGGCACAGGCAGCCTTTGTGGTCCCGCCAGTGTCTCTAGCACCCCCAGCAGGCACAGGAAGGAGAAATACAGCTACAGATTTTACAAGGGGGCTGGATGTCAGGGCCCCAGAACCCAGTAGTGACTTTTTCTGTCATTTTGAACAAAAGCCACCGAGTCTCTTCTAATGTGTGCACCCCACCCTGGCATGCACAGTCCGTGTCTTCCTATTGCTTGTTTGTTGGGATGGCTTACTTCATTT
The DNA here is from genome assembly GCF_903992535.2 of Arvicola amphibius. Classification (NCBI taxonomy): domain Eukaryota; kingdom Metazoa; phylum Chordata; class Mammalia; order Rodentia; family Cricetidae; genus Arvicola; species Arvicola amphibius. Next base: position 82,096,718 of record NC_052051.1, on the reverse strand, counting down.
CATGAGTCTGACAGGTTTGAAAAGGAACCAGGGGACATTCCCTGGGGTGGAAGACGTGTGTGCTCAGGCAGGGACATGGCACTGGGCAGCAGGTGGCTTGGAGGAGGAAAGCTTCTGAACTGTGCCTTGGAATGAGTTTGCTCGAGGGTGGGGTACAGGGGGCTGTGAGGGGAAGTGAGTTGCGGGGGCACAGAGGGCACTTGGCACTGGCTGGTGCTCAGGTTAGCGGGGATGCTTTGTCCTCTTGTTTGGCTGGCCTCTGTACATTCCAGGTGAGCTCTCCTCACCCATGGAATCATCCTCATTTGCGCCCATCCTTCGGGGCCTTGAGATGCAGAGTTCTGGGCTATGTAGGGTCAGCCAGGGCCTCACCTTGTTACCCCTCCCAACTCTGTCTCCTTCTAGACTATAAGGACTGAACACAGGAGAAGAACATTCGTCTTGAACTCCAGTGCCCGTTTCAGCACCTGGCTCACTGCCCGTCTCACAGTATGTGCCCAGGATTGGCCTGTGGTATCGCTGGCCTGCAGGGCTGGGGACTCGGGAAGACGCTGGGCAGATGCGGGATGGGGTAGAGTCTGTGGATGCTGGTAGCCGGGAGTGGGTGAGGTCTGGACGGTATGACTACTACCTGAAGCCTCGTTCTCTGGGCTTAATGCCTCCATCCCTCATAACAAACCGTCTCCTTCCCTAGGTCCTGGCCAGCGAAGGAGGCTGTCTAGGGGCAGGCGGACCAGCAGGCTGGCTTGCTGGCCGTGGGGATTGTTTGGACAGGTCCATGTGGGGCACAACCTAGGAGGTTCACTCTAGGCTTGGGCAGAGTCCTTAACCTCTCTGAAGTTTTTTTTTTTGTCTCTATAATCCATAAATCTTGTCAGTGAGATCCATCCTGGTCCAAATGCCTTTTCTAAAGCCCATATGCTGCTCAAGGGCTGACTGTAAGCCCCTGTCTGACCCAATCACTTGTGCTGTGCCATGTCTATGGGACCAGGTTGACAGCATCCTCCCCAACCCATTTTACAGAAGAAACAGAGGCAGCTGCAGCTTCATCTTCTCTCAGGCCCTGAGTAGGGCCTGGCCACACCCTTCTCGCCTTGCATTGGGACCTGGGGTCTGAAAGTCCAGCAAGAACAATGGCTGAGGCCAGTGTCTCCCCACGTCCCTCAGCAAAGGACAACATGGCAGCCAAACAGCCTCCTCCGCTCATGAAGAAGCACAGCCAGACGGACCTTGTGAGCCGCCTGAAGACCAGGAAGATCCTGGGCGTGGGCGGGGAGGATGACGATGGCGAAGTACACCGGTCAAAGGTGGGCCACGCGAGGGAGAGAAGGCAAGGCCACAGGACTTCTGGGGCCTATGGCTTCCCGTGCTTCTAGGACCCTCTGCAATGGCAGAGGAATGATACGTATAGGGGCAGCAGTTTGTGGGAAGAACCCAGTGCTCCTTAGGGGACAGGCACAGACTTGAGTGGACCCTGCTGTCCCTGCAAGGTGTCCCTTTGTTTATTGACCCAACGTAGAGATGAGGAAGCTGAGACACTAAGTAACTTGCCTGAAGTTATGTCAGTGATGACAGAACCAGGCATCCAGCCCATGGCGGGCAGATCCCGGCTTTCCTTCCTAACCACTCCTTTCAGCTTCCTCTTCTCTGGGTGCCAAGGGAGACAAGAGAGGTCAGAGAGGAAACCTTTATGTCAGTCAGAGGCGCTCTGGTTCTGGGTGTACACAGGGTGGGTGGGGGCATGCTGAAGACCAGTGCTCCTGATGCCTCTGACTTCTGTGTCCACAGATCAGCCAGGTCTTGGGCAATGAGATCAAGTTTGCTGTTCGGGAGCCTCTGGGGCTCAGGTGAGTAGCAGGTCTTGTTTCGATAGTTTTGTGTCCCGGATATGTGTAGGGTCTTACGTTATCACTGGGCCTTGCTCTGGATCCCTCCCCAGACCTAGGTGTCTGGTCTCGCAGAGTGTCCCTTGGGGTCCAGGTGGAGAGTGTGGTTGTAACTTTCCCCTTTGCACCTCCCCAGGGTCTGGCAGTTTCTTTCTGCTATGCTGTTCTCCAGTGTGGCCATCATGGTGAGTCCTTGTGCCCCAGTCCTGGCTGCAGTCAGGTCTAGTGCTTGAAAGCTGGGGACCCTTGAGACTTAGATCTAGAAGGAGGGAGGAGGTGGCTGGTGTGGTCCTTGTCCTCCCCCCTGCTTCTGCACCCCATCACTAGTTGTTGCTATTTCCACAGTGAGGCCCACCCGTTAGCGTCTTTGCTAGTTCCAGGGCTGACACTCTTTCCCGCCCCAGGGTGCTGTGCCCCAAAGCAACCAGCACTACCTGATCTGGGCTCTGGGAACCTCAGGAAGGGGGCAATCAGGTCCTACCATGGGAACCTTGGCTATGTCCTTGGGGGAAGGCTGTCCCCAGCATTCATCTCAGCCTAAAGCTGACCCTGAGCTGACCCTGTGGTCCTCTGCTGCCCACAGGCCCTCGCCCTCCCTGAACAGCTCTACGATGCAGTTTTTGATGGGGCTGAGGTCACCAGCAAGACCCCCATCCGTCTGTACGGTGGTGCCCTCCTTAGTGAGTAATTCTGGGCCAATGGTGGGAGAGTAGGGAGGCCCACCTGACTTCAGGGCAACACCTGGACCCTTGGGGATGCTGATACAGCATCCCTTCATTCCCGGCAGGCTGCTCCCTTCATCGGTGGCTGTGCTGAGCATGGGCTGCCATCTTGTGGCCGTTTGTGGAATACACATTGTTAGTTGGAAGTATTGAGGCTGCAATTGCATGCAGTGCGCTGTCAGGAGCAGAGAGTTGAATGAAGCTTGGATTCTGCCTACCAGAGAATCATAGCCTAGAGGAGGGCATTTGGTCCTTATGGTTTCTTCTCTAATCTGAGGACACAACAGTTGACAAGAGTCCGAATTATAGTTTTAAAGTTCAATGGACGGGGCAATGACTCCCTTCCCTAAAACGTTCTATGGCTTACCACTGCATGCAGATCAAAGTCCTGCATTTATGCCTGGCAGTCAAGGTCCTGTGTGGGGTCTGGGCCCATTGGTGGACCCAGCCACATGTTGTGCCTGCTTCCTGTGTGCTATGTGTTGGCTCTCAACGGCAGGCACACTGGAAGATGCACATTCCTGTTTCAGACGGCCACTGGGCCTTTGCACACACTTTCTCCAGTCTTGTGCCAGCTGGACCTAAACTTGCTGTGAGCAAAGCAGTTGTGGAGATGGCTCTCAGGGTGGCTGCCACCAGCTGAGCACACTGTGGTCAGAGCAGTTGTGGAGATGGAGATGGGTCTCAGGGTGGCTGCCACCAACTGAGCACACTGTGGTCAAAGCAGTTGTGGAGATGGAGATGGCTCTCAGGGTGGCTGCCACCAGCTGAGCACACTGTGGTCACTTCTGGTGTCCAGAGATCAAATATCAAGGTGTAAGCCACCATAGTTGGTATTCCACTAAAATCAAGGCCTATCCTGCTCTCTCAGGAATTCCTGAGAGGAATGCCTTCCCGACACAAGTTCTCTGTCTCCCAGGGCTCCTCTGTTAGGGGCACTAAGCTATAGGCCCAGGTCTCTCCACACAACATCACAAGAACGGAGCTAGCATGGAACCATTGTGTAGATGAAGACATTAAGCCCCAGGGACAAGAGCCTGCTCTGTGTTGCATGGGGCTTTAGAAAGATGTCAGCAGCTTCGAGAGCAGACAGCTGGGTCTACAGAGACAAGGACTAGGAGAGGGGGTGGCAGTTTGATCTGAGGGATGGGTGTTGTGATAAGGAGGTTCAGACCCCCTGGACTGGAGTTCAGGCTGACTCCTGTGCTGATCCAACAGGCATCTCCCTGATCATGTGGAATGCACTCTACACAGCCGAGAAGGTCATCATCCGCTGGACTCTGCTTACTGAGGCCTGCTACTTTGGGGTGCAGTCCTTGGGTGAGTAGTGTAGGGTGCACTACAGGGGCAGAGGACTGGGGACTCCCTGCGACATACACCCTATCCTGAATCCACAGCCCACCTGTGGAATCCACAATCCACGTCCCTCCCTTAGGCACGGATACTCAGGACTGTGCATTGCTTAGTCAGCCTCTTGGGGGAAGCAGACTAGAGGTATCTGTCAGCTGGCCTGGGCAGGTGTTGAGCTCCTCGAGATCAACCAGGCCTCCCAGCCCCAAGGATGAAGGAGGGTGTTCAGAAGGCACCATGGTGGGAGGGCCTTGAGCACGTCTGACCTCTGGCTCCCCTGATTTCCTTCACAGTGGTCACTGCGACATTGGCGGAGACAGGCCTCGTGTCCCTGGGGATCCTGCTGCTCCTGGCCAGCCGCCTTCTCTTTGTCGCTGTCAGCATCTACTACTATTACCAAGTTGGCCGGAAACCCAAGAAAGTGTAGCTGGCTGGGACCTGCCTGGGCCTGGACCTGGGCCAGAGTGGCTGGGGAAGTCACTGTCTGTGGGCCCCCAGGCAGGCAGGGTGCACGCAGCTTCCTTCCCTCCCAGGCACTCCCTGGAGTCAACTTAGACCTCCGGGGCTTCTAGGAGTTATAAGTCAGGCTGGCGCACCCCACTCCTCACCCCATACAGGGACAACTGCTTGCCCTGGCTGTCTTGACCTCTAGACTCTAATTAGACAGTCTAGAGTGGAGCACTGGGGTCTGGGCAGAGTCAAGGTTAGTTCCTCTGCCGGGAAGCCCTTTTCTCTCCAGGAGACTGTGTCAGCCCCAGCAGCAGGTCTCAGCTTCTCTCCATCCAGAAACCTGAAAACTGCGTGTCCCCATATGAGTCACACACACACTCACTCACACACACACACACACACACACACACACACACACACAGAGAGAGAGAGAGAGAGTTTTCAGAGCCCCCACTGTGGTCAGCTAGCAAGGGGAATGCCTGCCTCCATTGGGCCTAGGTCTCCTCCTTGGCCTGCATACCTGACCCTCTCTTTGGCCTGCTGTAGAGTGTTCTGATACACTGGCTGCCTGCACCCCAAAGCACCAGAGTCTCTCCCCAACAAGCCAGGGTTAGCAGTATACCACAGGCCCTGACAGGCCTTGGCACCTCAGCTAGCCATAGGCTCCCAGTGTGTGAGGAATTCTGAAGGGAAGCAAAGCAGGGACATTTTCTTGGTATGGCCTCCAAGGCCTGCATAGCTGGCTACACCTGGCTCCGTACCTCCTCAATATCCCTTCTAGGGGCTGTTCCAAGGCCTACAGCCCCTCAAATTCCATAGAAGTAAGGAAACAGAAGTGGATTTGCCCTTGCTCAGCACCCTGACAGTGGGCCCTTAGAGCTGAAGTCACCGCTGGTGACACCAGCCCATGTGGCCCCTCCCCTTGGTCCTAGCTCTTAGCACTTTCGTTCCCTTCAGTAGCAAGCACACTGAGTTAAGAGAGGTGGCTTTAGGCCTTCTCTTCCCCTTCTGCAGAGGAGTGGTCCTCTGTGCCTGGGGAGCCTTTCATTAGGGCACCTGGGCTCAGCTTCCCTGAGCTCATTTGGCTCTGCTGCCAAGTGCCCCACCCCACGACAATGGCCTATGCCCAGCAGGGGGACTCCAGGTTAGTTTTAGTGGAAGACATGCCCAGCCATGGTCCGGCAGAGTGGTGAGAATCTGTGCTTTCAAGATGGGAACAATGTGTACATCCATCTTCTGCTGCTGGCTTTATGCCCAGTCCCTCAGTCCCACTTCTTGACTCAGAGCACAGGCCCAGCCACTGCCACCTCTCAGTACAGTCCCCACTGCTGTAGAGAGGGTGGCATTGTTGACTGTTCTCAGCACTTGATGGTATTTATCCTCATGGATCCTCTGTGAATGCAGATAGAGTCCCAAGGGAGATAGTCAGAGAAGTGGAAGACGCCAGCCATGCTCAGCCCTTCAGAGACCTCTGCCAGTCTTCCCCTCAGTGACAGGAGGTGGAAGTTCCTGCCCTGGGGTGGGGGTGGGGTGGCCAGGTCACCCTGGTGTGATAACTTCACAGGGGTGGGGTCAAGTCCAGACCAAGGCTGGCAGACAGACGTTCCTGTGGCCTTGGGGAGACACTAAGCTTGGAAGGAGGCTACGAAGGAGATAGGAACCCTACCCTGAATCCAAGCCCGGGGTGCCCTGGTTGCCCCAGCCCCTCTTGTGCTTCTGCCTCTGTCATGGTCACTATTTATTCCTCAGTCCTTTTTCTTTTTGTAAGAAACAGTCACAAAAACCAGTGCAGAACGATTTGTGTGGTGTCCTGTTTATATTACAAAATTTCTCTTGATATAGAATATAAAAGGGGGGCTTGGGAGATAACAATGATAAATTAACTGTTTCCTACTACAAGGGAAATTTACAGGTTCCAAAATAGACTATAACGTGTGTGTGTGTCGGGGGGCAGTTCCTGGGGGTGCTGGGCTCAGGGCCCCTGTCATGGTGGGTTTTGAGTAAGTCAGGGCCTTGGGACAGAGTGCTGAGGAGCTTGGGCCACAGATGCAGACTTTACTCCCTGCCTGTAGGATAGGGCTGACCCTTCAGCAGGTGGCTCTGGGTCAGGCAGGGTCTGTTCTCTACTGGATGAGGGTCACAGAGCATCTCAGGGGAGGCTGTTGGTCCTGGGGTGGGAGGTGAAGGAAGGGCTCCCTTCCCCTCCCCTGGGAGTACACAGAGCAGCCCACCAAGCCCCAGAAGAGTGACCTCAGACAGCCTTGTAGGTGGCTATTAGCAACCTCATAGGGTGAAGGCTGCTTGCCCCTCTGGTCCTATGAGGGTGCTGGTTGAGGAGTTGGGCCCACAGCTGAGTTGGATCTGGGCTGCCTTGGGGCTCTTCAACCACTGTATGGAAAGTTCACCTGGTGAGAATCTCTGTTTTACCCTGGAACTGCCTGGACTAGATATCTGACTTCTCAGCCCTCTTTGTCCCTGCCCATTGCTAGAGGCCTTGGCTAGCTCTGGGCAGCAGCCCCTATGGTTGGGCTGTGTCCTGCTCAGCTGGGCCATGAGCTCCCAACAGACCCCAGCTGATCAGTTTGCCTTCCTAGGCAATCGGAGTCCAGTACATGGTGGGTTTTGAGTCAGAGCCAAGGTTCTCTTGGTCAAGGCTGGGAGGCAGCAGTGCGGTCCCCTGACCTGGTGACTCAGTCTGTAGGCTTCATTTCTGGGGATGCAGAAAGACAGCTTTGAAAAGTGGTGCCCAAAGCCCCTCAGGAAGGCCAGGGTGGCTGAGGACGTGAGGAGAGGAAAGAAAGAACAGGAGTGTCCCTTGAACTAGCACAGGCAGCTCCTGTGTGGGTGTGACTCTGAGGTGACAGGAAGGCAGAGAGAAGCTGGGATTAGAGAAGGCTCTTCCCTCTGAGAGGAGAGCAGGCCCCATGCTGTTCCACCACTGCGGGTCCCCCCCCCCCCTGCTGAGCCCACAGCAGACAGTCAAACTTGAGATCCTGACAGACAACACTAGTGGATTTAACACGGTCCTGACAGAGTCGGGCATCTTGTAACCCAGTTGGCAACCTAGTCTGTAGTTTGAGGTGTGTGTGTGTGTGTGTGTGTGTGTGTGTGTGTGTGTGTGTGTATGCTTTGGCTGTGAACCTGTCGGTCTGGGTAGTCTGAGACTAGAGAGAATAACAAAATGTCACACGGACAGCAAAAGGACAGAAAGGATGTCACGGTAGGGATGACTGAGAGGCTGTGGGGTTCTTGTCTGCAGACAAGAGTTATGACCTTAACCTCTAGGAAGGAGACAGTGAAGGAACATGGACAGAAGCACAGGAAAACGGAACCCCCTTCTGTCTTCTGAGGGGCTGGTGCCACCAGAGGCTGCGTTGGGAGGTAGTGAGTTAGGGTGGAGGTATGCAGGGGTGAATTCTTGGCAGAGACCTTGAAGAACAAACACATTCAAGCTCCAGCTCTGGGTGGAAAGAGAGAAATGGACAATACTGGGAGTGTCTCCCACCAGGGGCCAGAGTGAGGGGTACGGCCCACGAGGACAAGTGATGGATGACAGAAGGCTTAGGTAAAGGAACAAGCAGGGCAGACTGGACACAGTATGGACTTTTCTCAGCTGTAGAACGTGGTGTGGGCAGTTGCTGGCCAGTCTACATTGGGATGTTGAGGCAGATCTGATGGAGTCCTGGCTGGAGTAAGAGCAACCCAGGGGTGACCTTGTCATGCACATGCTGTGTGACTGTGGACAGGTCACTGCCCTTTTGTGGCCCTCGGAGAGGCTTTGATCCGAGAGATGAGGAAATCAGATCCAGTGCCACACACAGCCACCCTCAGCCAGGCAGGAGCTGGGACAGCTTCACCGTCCAGCAGGTGGTGCTGCAGATTCTGTCCTTGTGAAAAGAGTCTGGCTCATCCTCCAGGGTCTGTTTCTGTCTTCTGGTTGCTCAGATCCTGGAAATGCTAAGAGAGGGGACCCAGACCAGGGGACAGTCCAGTCTGACAGGGCCTGGGGGCTCTGAGGCTGATAATCCTTTGGTCTTAGCTGGTCCCAGGCCAGCCCTAGGTCCTTGACTAGTTCATGGCTCTTGCCTTGGAGACAAGGTGAGGCTCTTCAGTTCACATCTGTCTTTGTTTTGTTTTGTTTTTAAAAAAATTAGCTCTATGTTCCTGGCCTTCCAGGCTGGCCTTGCCTCCTCCCCTGGGGCCAGAGGACAGGGAGGGGAGGGCTGGCTACTGGGCAGTGGCAGGCTGGGTATCTTCAGACCATCGCCTACTGGATGCCCCGGAAGAGACACATGGCAAAGATCATGAGGAAAAGCTGCAGAGAAAGGAAGAAGGTGATCCAGGGTCAGGTTGGGTTACACTGAGGGGCTACCCAGCATGCTTCCTGAGAGGATTTTTTGACACCGCCCAGAGCAAGCATGTGTTTGCCATCTGTCTAAGAAGTGGGCTTTGGAAAGTAAGTGATCCGGTTAAGCAGTTCACGTCTGTATTTCTCGGGTCAGCAGAGACTTTAAGCGAAGCATGACCCTTCTTGGGCCCCGAGTGTGTACCAAGCACTTACCATGTAAAGTATGTTTTAAGTTCTGTGTCAGCAGCTTTTCTAACCAGCAGGAAGTGAGGCACAGGGAGGCCACACAACCTGATTCAGGTCACACAGTTCCAGTGGGATAGCCCTGCTTGAGCAAAGACACACTGTCCCCAGAGCCCTTGCTTCCAGCCCTCGCACACTCAGCCACTTCACAGGGACATGACGAGGTCTGCAGAGGTTACAGCACTCTGACCTAGACCTGTGGCTACAGCGAGGCAAAGCGATGTACACACATTTTTGAAATGTGCCCAGTTTTTGCCTGGTTGCCCAGCCTCAGGAAGATCTGTGTGCCTGCTATTGGCTTTAGTTCCCACGGGAAGCCTTGTTCACGTCCAGCATTGCTAGCATATAGCAAAGGGCTCAGTGCATGCTTGTGGAATTAACGAATGTCGCCTCCATTTCCCCTGTGACTTGCACAGAACTATTATCCCGAGAGACAAGACACAGAGGATGCTGAACAGGAGATATCCATGGTGTCAGGTGGTTACAGCACTCTTGAGGGGGCCCCTGAAGAGCGGGAGGCAAGGGCCAAGCATCAAGCTGCCTGGCTTCATTGTCCCAAAGTGTATTCTAGAACTGGGCAGGGCGTGGTAAGAAGGGAAGGCTGAAGCACCACCTAGTGGTAGCTCAAAGGTCAGCAGCCACTCAGATGTGTGTGGTTTGGGGCCTTGGGATGAAGAATCCTAATGCTCCACTGCCAAGTTAAAAAGACACCCCGAACACTTGCAAAGGCAGGGCCTTATCAGGAAGGCCCAAGCCTTCAAGGCAGCTCAGATGTCCTACAAAGTGCACTTGGACTGCAGAGCTGGGGTGAGGTGGGGTGTCCTTAGGGCCTGTCTGTCTTTATTCTTCTGGGACAGGCAGGCATATAACTTCAGGCTACAAGAATTTCTTCAGCAGCAGACATTTGCAGCAGCCAGCAGTCATGGATCTGGGAAGTAGGTTGTGTGTCCAGGCCCAGGCCCCGGGGCTTCTTCCCAGAGGTCCCTACTCACCTCAATAGCCAGCACCCCAATGGCAAAGGCCCCAGCCAGGTAGACGTAGGTTTCAAAGGTGTTGAGAATCACCGTGTAACAGCCCTGTGAAGGAAAGGCCAGGGATGAGGGAGGTGCATTCTGCAGCTGGGGCTCTAGGGCTCAGTAACTACAGGCTGACATTTTCTTTCCTTTTTCCCTTCCTTCCTTTCCTTGCTTCCTTCCTTTCTTCCTTCCTCCCTCCCTCCCTCCCTCCTCCCTGACTCCCTCCCTCCTTCCATTCCTCTCTCTTTCTTTCCCCTCTGAGACAGGGTTTCTCTGTGCATCCTTGGCTGTTCTGGACAGGCTAGGCTTGAACTCACAGAGATCCACCTGCCTCTGCCTCAAGTGCTGGGATTAAAGGAGCATACCACTACCGCCTGGCCAGGCTGACATTTTCATACTGACGTCTGGAAGGAGGAAGTCTCAGGTCATTGAAAGAATTGAGACCATCCCCCCTCCTCAGTGACAGGCTGAAACCTCCCAAGGCTAACTTAGTCTTAGACCCAGGGTATGAGGAAATGCCCAAACACCCAGGCTTCCTGGTGCTCTTTAGAAGTGGGGATTGAGCCCCAAAGTCAGAGCTGGCTGGGCTTCTTCAATCAGAATGTCCTATGGTGCCCCCCCGTCTCCCCTCCCGCTCAGGTGGACAGCAGCTCGCAGAGGTTCTCAGTGCCCCTCAGTCCCTCTCTTGACCAGCCCGGCTGCGAACTTGTCACAGTTCTTCTCCCTCAGGCTCCCAGGAGCAGTCACCTCCAGTGACTCCAGCCTGCTGCCCTCTATCACCTTGGATGACAGATAAGCAGGGGAGCCAAGACTTCTCCCACTGGGCCCCAAGCACATCATGCTGGCCACAGACACCAGTCCGTCACAAGTCCTCCCTGTGAATTATATATGCAGCAGTGCTAGGGATCGAACCTAGGACCTAATGCTGACCGTGCAAATGCTCTACCACTGAGCCATACCTAGCCCAGCTCTGAATGAAGTACATGCATTTTTTGAGATAGGATCTCATGTAGTCCGGGCTACCTAGAACTCTCTATGTAGCTGAGGATAGCCTTAAACTTCTAATCCTCCTGGCTTTATCACCTGAGTGCTAGGATTACCCAGTTTATAGGGTGGTGGGATGGAACCTATGATTTGTGCATGCTAGACAAGCCGATTTGGCTGAGCTGACCCTCAGTCACCTGAAACACATTCTTAAAGAAACAGATTTTCTTTGGACCCAACTGGAAGACTTCCAAGTGGGCTGGTTTGGTGGTGTGTCAGGGGCGGGAATCATGCCCATCTATGTGGAGTGATTGTTGGATGTCAGGTTCTGCTGAGACTGGGGTCTTGGTGTTCAAATCTCTTGCTGTTTCCTACCCAGAATCCCAGTATCTTTGGCTAGAAGTGGATTTGAGGAGTCTATGTCTGAGCAAGGAGACAGTGGGACCTGATCAGGGACAGTGGCCAGGTGGGAGTTGTGGTATTTTCCAAGGGGAGGCTGACTAGGAGCCAAGCAGAGGACCCGAGTGGACAGACAGACTGCCTAGACACACCCAGACCCTAACACAAGGCTTGCTAGGAGCTAAGCAGGGGACCCGAGTGGACAGAAAGACTGCCTAGACACACCCAGACCCTAGCACAAGGGGAGGCTTGCTAGGCACTAAGCAGGGGACCCGAGTGGACAGACACACTCAGACCCCAGCACAGATGGTCTGAGCTGAGCAGGTTGGTTGGTGGAAACTCCTCAGGGCCAGTGGAAGCCTTGGCGTGAGTGGCAGAGGCGACGGTGCTACCTACCCTTAGTATTCCCTCTGCCAGGAGCTTACTTCATGAGCCCTACACCATTTGGTCCTCCATGCGGCCTCTATCTGTGGTTTACCTCCTCAGAAACAGGGAGAGACCAGGTGGGTGGCTCGCTCGAGGCCACACACATAGAAAGAAAGAAGCCCAGATTCAGAAAGGGGCTGAGATTCCATTTTTCTCCACCCTGAGTGGACAGAGCTGTACTTCAGAAATTCCTGTCCTTGTCTGGCCAAGATCTTCTATCAGAGCCTGGAACTGACCACACCCCGGGTATTACCTCACGATGGGGCACCCCATCTGGTGCGGGGACAGACATCACTCTCTAGATACATGTCCTATCACCTGTCCCCCAATGTTGGGAGAGGGAATGTTCCCCACCCTGGTTCCTGATCATGGTCACCCCAAACCAACCACAGAGAGGCCAGCTCATCCTGGGCAGCAACACCCACATCTTCATCATTCGAGTGCCCTTCCCAGGCCCAAGGATGAATACCATATTGCCTATTCGGGATCCCTGGATATCTCAAAAGAATTTCACATTCAACATTCCCCAAATTCACACACAATGTCCCTCAACTCAGAAAGCAGAGAAATACCTTTGTCACAAGCCTGCACTCACACTGAGACTTGTCACAAGGCCAACAAATGACCTCACCGCCACTCCAGTCTATCACAACATCCTCCCTCCCTGGGACCACTGTTCATGCAAAACTGTGCTGAATTCCTAGCACCAAGGCAGCCAGAGTGCCGAGCCAGCCACCTCCACATCCCCGGGAGAACTTCTAGCAGTCTGGCTTGTGCCAGTCACAAATGTGTCCTGGGATTTGTGGAAGGCAGTTCTGAGAGAACCCAACTGGAGATGGTCTCCTGGCGGGAACTCCTAACAGAAGAGAGGGCTCTGAGGGGATGTGAGCGCAAGAAGCAGCCCCAACAGCTGGCCCCACTGAACCCGGAGAGACTCTGCGACGGAAAATCAATATGGTGGTTCTCAGCCCAGGAGACAGCAGGAGTGTGCTCATGGGGGAAGTGTCTAGAAACCAGGAACTTGCAGGAGAAAGTTCAGAATGGGAGGGGGGCAGGAGCCTGGCTCCTGAGCCCTCAGCAGCTCCTTCAGTAAGGAAATTGTGCATCTTCTCTGGTCTGCTCCTTCTTTATAGATCTCCTGCTACTCCAGAGCTCCCTGTCCTCAGCAAGGTCCTGGTGGCTGCATTCTGAAGGAAGTGGGGTGTCACACTTTCTCATAAGGGTGTGACTCAGTTGCTCAAATGTTCTTTGCTCATATCACCTTAGCTAAATGTGTGATTCCAGGACCCGTGAGGGGCATCAGGAGAGGCAAGGCTTCTGCCTCATACTCCAGAGCTATGATAGACTTTCTTCCCCAGTAGGAAAAGGGGCAAGGGGACAATTGGGTCAGCAGACTTGGCTTTCAGTGGATAGGTAACAGCTCAGACCTGTCAGCTGTGGACTCCCCACAGCCTTGGTGCTCCCCAAATCCCATTTGCTCTTCACACTGGTACCTGAGATCTGAACCTTCAGTGGTCTGTCTCTCCATAGCATTCATGCCCTAGTGCTCACCATCTTTATTTCTGTCTCTTCCCTGGGGTAGGGAAACAGAATGCCTGGCAGAGAAGCCGAGATCTGGCCTATCCCAGGCAAGGTCCAGGGACAAGAGCTCAGTTCTTGGTATCAGCTTGAGGCCATGGGATCAGGTCTCAGCCCATTGATGCCCTTGCTTGGGACTCTGAGACCCTTGAGACCAGCCTGTGCACCTTCCAGCACTTCTTCAGCCCACTGCCATCTCACAACCAGCACCGTGGGCAAGGATCATGTTTGCTCATGGTTCGCACCACCTCCCACCTCCCCCAGACAAGATCCCCGTAGGAGTGGGGCCGTTCATGGTTCACACCACCTCCCACCTCCCCCAGACCAGATCCCCATGGGAGTGAGGCCGCTCATGGTTCACACCACCTCCCACCTCCCCCAGACCAGATCCCCATGGGAGTGAGGCCTTGTCTCTTGTGTTCCACCAGTTCCTCGGCACTTGGAATTCTCCCAGCAAAGTCTGGCCAGGGCAGAAACCCAGGGGTGGTTCTCATCTTCATCCCCTCCTTCCTCCCTGCATGCTTCACCCAACTCTTTCTGTCTCTTCTCTTTATGGAGGGCAGGGCCTCTGGCCAGCAGGAAGGAGGGGGCTCAGGGTGAAGTGGAGCTGTGCTCCTTGTTGAGGGACCAAGATGGGACCTTTGTTTCCTAAGAAAAACAAGGCTGAGATGAAACCCTCAGATTACAGGAGAAGAAAGATGTCTAGACACCTCTCTGATCATCTAGGGTCAGGTCAAAGAGAGTCTGCTCCCCTGGGATCAAGGAATGCCCCAACTGGTCAGAATAAGTTTCCTCATACATAAGAGTATATGCTTATGGAACATCCCCTTGCCCCAACTTTTGTTCTTAGAAGTTTGGAAAACTCACCTTGAAACCATATCCTGTCCATGTGATCCTCTCCCTACTTCCTTGGATCTCAGAAGCATGAGTAGGAGCCCATGCCGTAGCCAGAACTCTGTCTAAAATTCTGCCCACCACCTTCAGACCCTCTGGGCAGACATTGCTTCCCCCCAGCTTTGCCCTATTTGTGGAGTGTCTCCCTGCTGGGAACAGAGCCGTACCTGTTTGTTTATGAATGGACTCCTCCCCAGCTGGCACTCCTCCCTGCTCAACAGTACCCCATCACGAGTCTGGGGTTCCCTCCTGCAGCAGGCCTTGGGCACCTCTTCACTGTCCAGTGTCAGCAGCCGAAACACGGAGGCCATCTTGAAATCTTCGGGCCCATTGACCCCACAGCAGCCAAACTAGAAGAGAACCGAAGAGGAAGCTAGAGCTGGACCAGAGGGGACATCAGCCTCTGCCAGGGGCCAGCTCCTCTGCCCTCTGTGTGGCAGTGGTGATGCCCAGTGTCTCTGTACTTTAGGGTACTCTTTGTAAGAAGAACATGGTAGTGTATCCCTTACCTCCCCAGCACCTGGTAAGCGCTTCATGTACAGTTGCTATGATTTCATATCATGATATGCTAATTATTGTTACATTTGGCATGTGTATATTTTCTCATGTGCAGAAGTATGTGCGGGGGGGGGGACACATGTGTGTGTATGCATGGAGGCCAGAGGACAATCTCAGATATCATTATTCAGGTGCTGTCCTTTTTTTATTTTGTGTGTGACAGGGTTTCTCTGTGTAGCCGTGGCTGTCCTGGAACTTGCTCTGTAGACCAGACTGGCTTTGAACTCAGAGATCCGCCTGCTTCTGCCTCCTGAGTGTAGGGATGAAAGGCTTGCGCCCACCACCACCAAACTGCATCTTATCTTTTGAGAGGGGAGCTTTCCCGGGACCTGGGGCTCAGATTAGGCTAGACTGGCTGGCCAGTAGCCTTTTTCTCTCCTGTCTCCACCTCTCCTTCCAGTGTTGGCACTATGAGCATACATCCTAACAGCGGCTTTTTACATGGGTGCTGGGGATGAAACTCAGGTCCTCATGATAACATAGCAAGCGCTTACAGACTCAACCATCTCCCAGCCCCTGTATTGATTATTATTAACATCAGTGGCCAATGGCAATGGCTATGGCTTGAGGCTTTAAGTCAGGGGCAGTGAGAGATTCTGTGGAGAGTCTGTACTATGCGTGGCTAGCGTGCTTCACACGCGATGATTCACAGGTCAGGAGTGGGATCGGTGATTCTTGATTGATTGTTGATGTCTGGTCAGGCAGGGGAATGGGAGGGCTCTAGAGGTCGACCTCCCTGTCAACATTATGGCTTTGAATGCTCATGCATCCCAGGATGGCATGGGAAGGGACACTCACTGTGATCATGACCGAATTCCAGGTGGCAGAGAACACATCCGTGTCATTGTTGCCCTGGTAGTGCTTGGTGAGCTCCCTGGTGAAGAACTCACGGGTGAGCTGGGGACAAAGGAGAGGAAGCAGAGTCTTCTCAGCCTGGCCTCTCAGGTCATCCTAAGTTGTTCATTTTAGGCAGGCACCCTTCCCAAGGTTTGGGGCCTTGCTGTGTCATCAAAGGCCACTGTTGTGGCAACGATGTCTGCATACGCAGGCCTCAGCTAACCCCAAGATGGAACACACTGGGACCCCTGCTCAGCTTTGGGGCTCTTCTCAGAGGATGGACATAGGGAAGTGGGGGAGAGGAGACGATTGTCATCCCATCCTTCAGAATGAACAGGTGACAGGCCCAACCTTCAAGAAGCCAAGGTATGGGTAAAGAGGGAGCCTTTGATTACCCATAGCTTCCAGCTATGTCCTCAAAGTCTCCTTGTCCCAGGCCAGCCCATACATCTTATCTTTCCTGCCCTCCTGTTTGGAGTTCAGGCCCTTCTAGCTGTAGTGCCAGGCCTTGCCCACTAGGCTCAGGATAAGGAGCTGACAGAAGTTTCTGGAATGAATGGCCCATGCAGTAGGCTAATCAGAGAGGCTGGTAGCCTAGCCTGGCACACCACATGCCCAGACTGAGGTTGTCTTCTCCAACCACCTGGCCATGTGCCACCCACGAACAGGCTGACACTGGGTTGGATATAAATTCTAGAACCAGGCTGGAGAGGGGACCCACAGGCACCCCTAGGTGAGGACTTCTGGAAATACTCCTACAGGAAGAGACTTCACTGGGCTGGGGTGCTCTGGCCCTTCCCAGGATGCTTGTGCCACATTTAGGCTTGTGGCACTGGACATGAGACAGCTATCTCTAAGAGGCTCTTTGAGGAGGCCCCCAGAGCTCAGTGGGCGGCGAGGGTAGCAGGGTGGAAAGCTGAGTGGTACATACGTGCTCCCTGAAGATGAAGGCCAGGATGGCTGCTGAGAGCTCTACCAGGAAGATGACCAGGATAAAGATGAAAAACTGCAGAGAGAGGGCAGTCATGAGGCCCCGTGGGCACCGTCCTCCCTACACCCCCGTGATAGATGGAGCACTCATCTTGTAAGACAGACCATCGCTGCCATAAATCACTGTTTTCATAACAAACACACCAAGGGTCTACCCTCGGAGCCGCAGAGTTGCAATAAAACGTATGAGCAATGCAGACAAATAAATCTGTCTTCCGAGTGCATGGTCACCTAGAGAGGCTGCTTTGTGTCGTGTGTAACTAGAACAGCCCTACCTGGGGGCCCTGGGAGGATGTTGCTGCTGCTGCTGCTGGAATCTGCTCGGGCTTCCTTTAGAGACATTTCACTTAATGAATTATCCAAGATGTGGGATCCTGAATTCTTGGGGATCCCAGGCTGGGTTTCCCACCCTGTCAACCTCAAGGCCACTTTTTTCCTGCCCCTGTGCCTCTGGTTGCCATGGAAATAGTGAGGCCATGCTGTCTTCAGTGGAAGCAGGGAAGCCATATTATCTTCAGCTGAAACAGAGGCGTGAGAGGGTCAGGAAGGTAGTGGGACTCCCAGAAAGTCCAGGGGAGGGGAGTTTGATGTTCAACACAGAGGCCTGTCGGCTCCACTCACTAAATTCCTATGTTCCACAGACTAACCAGGATGCTCTTGTGTGGGGCTCTCCCATGCTGGGTGGTCCCTTGTGGTAAAGTTAAGCTCCAGCCTCACTCCTGAGAGGCCTTCCTGACCTCTCCCAGTAGGGCCTCTCACCTCATAGCATCATTAGAGACACCCCGCCCAGCGCCCGGCGCATCCCTGTTGTAGGACTTTGCCTCTCACTGCAGGCTGCCTTCCTCCAGCATTCTAGAGGCCTCACAAATGGACAGATTGTCATGATGATCCTGTGATGTGCTGTATGTCTCAGGCCCTGGCCTCACCAACACTGTTTTGGACTTGGTTCAGAAAATATTCCAGTACAAATTCAATGCCACCAACAGAGGATCCACAGTGAGCGGGCACACACAGAGGCTGGTCCCTATATCCCATTCTCCTGGCCACACTCAGCCTATACTGGTTGTACTGGACCAGGAGATGGTGTATTAGATTTAGCCTGAGGAAATCTTAGGTTCCTCTTTCCCAATAACATGGGGCTGGTAACAAGGATCGATGATGTAATGGAGTGAAGATGTCCCCAGTTTACACAGGAAGAGTCTTAGGTTCAGAGAGGTTAAAAAGTCAGCCGTGGGATGCACAGCCAAATACCAAAGCTCAAGCTCACAAACATCTTTGATCCATCTCCTCCTTGCACCTCCTTCCCAAAGCTTCCATTGAGTGCCTGCTCTGAGATAATGTTGGCCAACACACACAAGGCAGACACAGGCTCACCCTGGGCTGCACTGCTCAAGCCTTGGGAGAGAGGCCAAGAATGAATGTGCCAAATCTTGGTCTGGGAAAGGGGAAGAGCAGCAGAGGCAGGGAGCCTGGGAGCTCCCACCTGCAGATCTGCCCTGCACAGGGTGTGAATTTCAAGAGGAAAGTTCAGGTTGTAACACCTACACCAGAGGCCATGCTACTTCCAGCCCCCTGGGCTCCTCCAGCCGGGTTACTCCCTCCCACTCCTGCATCTTCTCACTGCTTGGGACTTTCCCCAGGGGGCCTAGGATGTGGGATGTCCTTCTGTACGTGTGTTGCTTTTATTGGTTGATGAATAAAGTTGTTTCAGCCAATGGCTTAGCAGAGTACAGCCAAGCAGGAATAGCAAACAGCTATATAGAGAGTAGGTGGAGTCAAAGAGACACCATGTAGCTGTTGAAGAAGACAGACACCAGAACTTACCAGTAGGCCACAGCCTCATGGTATAACAGAGAATAATAGAAATGGGTTAATTTAAGATATAAGAGCTAGCTGGAAATGTACCTGAGACATTGGCCAAACAGTGTTGTAATTAATATAGTTTCTGTATGATTATCCGGATCAGGGTGGCCAGGAAACGACAGAGCAGTCTCCATTTACAGGCCTAGGATGCCCTCCCAGGGAACACCCGCCCTTTGATTCCCACCTCTGTTAAGCCTGGGTGCTCTTCCCCATGATGAATGCCCTGGTTCTCCTTCCTAATAAACAGTCACCAACTTTCACATAGTACAGCTAAGGCAATTGCTAAATACACTCACTCCCCCCTTCCTTCTCTTTCCCCTCACTGCCCTTGTTAAAGTTAGAATCTTTAGGTAATCTGGACATAGGGCTTCTTGTGACATTCAGAGGAGACACACAGGAAATGGCCAGGATAGACCCTTAATAGAGGCATGGCAAGTGCTAGTGTTGGGGACACTGACCCACACATGTGCTGTCATTGTTAGCTAGGTTAGTCATCAGGTGACTAGTCAGAGGGCCAATTATCCTTAGACTTGGGGTTCTTAGCCCCAGAACCAGGCAGGGTTTGCTCCGTATCTAGGCCTTATTGTTGCAGACCTTGGGATCAGGGTCCTGGAATGGCTAAAGTCATATTGTTTTCCCTGTTCAGACAACCAGGCTAAGGAGGAAGTTAAAAGCCTCCAGGGAGCCCCAGAGGCCACCAGGGTCTGACTCAGTGGCCCTCTCTACAGCAGCAACCACACAGCCAGCTTTTGTTTGGAAAGACACTGGTTGGGACCTTCCAGAAAACCTTCCCAAAGGAACTGTAGCTCAGGAGGCAGAATGCTAGCCTAGCATATTCTGTCCTGGAATGGATCCCTAGCATTGCACGACCTGGGCCTGGAGGCACACCTGTAACCCTGGCACTTGATGGGGGGCAGGAGGATCAGAAGGTCAAGATCATTATCCTCACTCCCATAGCAGCCTGGGCTTACATAAGACCCTGTCTTAGAAGCACAGAAAAGCCTCTTAAAGCATCAGTGCCCCCTCAACCCCACCCTACCACATGCATGGTCCCTGTACATGTGTTTGCATATACCTCATACATTACTATATAACCCACCAAACACACAACCCAGGTACACATACCATATGTCCATGGCAAAACATAAATGCACACATAATATGTACATATGCACCTGTAATAAACTATACAGGGTACCATACTTGTATACCCAGAACACATTCATGTGTATTCACACATACATGTATATACTTAGAACATACATACGCACATTGATGTGGGATTCCCCTCTTTATGCTATGAATATGTTTTATTGCCAGTGGTTATTAAAGAAGTTGTTTTGGTCAATGGCTTAATAGAGTAAAGCCAGGTGGGAAATCTGAACAGAAATATATGGAGAGAAGGTGGAGTCAAAGAGATGCCATGTAGCTGCCGAAGGAGACAGATGCCCTGGGAACCTTACTGGGAAACCATGAGTCTTGTGTTAAAATATAAAATAATAGAAATGGGTTAATTTAAGATGTAAGAGCTAGCTAGAAATATGCTTAAGCTATTGGATATACAGTATTGCAATTTATATAGTTTCTGTGTGATTATCTCTGGTTTGGGCGACCAGGAAATGAACGAGCAGTCTCTGCGTACACACATGCCCACAGCTCTAGTGTAGCCCTCTTATGCATGATTTTGGCCTGTAAAGATCTATTTTGGGTTGGGGCCTGAACAGCCCTGGTTTGGATGGCAGCAGTCTGAGTATTCTGCTCTGCCTCTGGTCCACACTGACTTTAGGCTTGTGTGAACTGGACCTGGGAGCTGGGTGAGCAAGGAACAGATAGAGGCGGAGTGGTAGGGGGGAAAATGAGCAGGAAGAGGAACTGAGAGATGGCTGAAGCAGAGAGGGGAGTGGAGGGGCCTATGTGGAGACAGAGGGGTTCAGCGAGGACCTGGCTGGGACAGTTCTTAGCTGTCCTAAGAGGACTAGGCTGATTCAGCCTGTCCCAGCTCTCAACCTTTTTCTTAACTTGATGGAAAACAAATGCCCCATTCTCCTCTCCAGCTGGCAGGGTGCAGGGCACACTTAGCTGAGGCTGGCAAGGCAGCAGAGCCCAGACTGCTCTCAGTCAAGAGCACAGGCTGCCTTCCGGGCTTGGCTGCAGGGATGGACCCATTAACAGAGATGTATCCCTGGGGGCAAAGGCGAGGAGGAGAAGGCACATTCTACTTTCTGCATCTTTTTTCTTTCTCCTCTCTCTTATTGAGACAGAATCTAACCCTGTAGCCCTGGCTGGCCTTGATCTCACAACAGTTCTGCATTAGCCTCCTCTATGCTGGGATTACAGGTGGATACCACTGTGCAGGGTTCACAACCCCTCTTGTTACGTGTGCCTGTTTGTATATGTATTTCAATTAGCATACAAAGTAGCGAGTTTCTTTATGGCATTTTCATACTTCTTTAGTTTTGGTTGCTCTTTCCATGTACTCCCTCATCTCCCCATCTCCTCACCCCTTCCTTCTTAGCACACCTAATTCACTTTTCTTATCATATATATTCTGGTATCTTCCCATTCCCTCTCTTAAAGCCTCTGTTTTTTCCTCTCTTGGGCCTCTTGCTAGTTTTCTGGCCTCTACCAAGTACTTATTCCCACATAAATACACATAAATAAAAATTAGAAGTTTGCATCTGCATGAGAAAGAACATGAGCTATTTGTCTTTCTGTGCTTGAGTTACCTTACTTAATGCAATATTTTCCAGTTCCACCCATTTTGTCTGCGAATTTAATAAATTTCATTTTTTCTTTATGGCTGAATAAAAATTCCATTGTGTATATGCATAACGTTTTCATTATCCATTCATCCATTTTCTGGCTATTGTGAACAGAGCAGCAGTGAACATGGATGTGTAAGCCTCTCCGTGGTAGGGCTATGGGACCCTCTGGGCACCTGCCTAGGAGCAGCACAAACGGGTCCTCACATACTGAGACCAGGTCCTTCCTAAAGCCCTTGGCTCCCCCAGCTAGAGCTGCTACACCCAGGAGCTGACTGGTGTGGAAGGGACATTCCACTAGGGGGTACCCGCAGGTCTCTTTGTCTCTCCCAGTAAAGCTGGCCAGTGTTCTGCTCTGAGAACTAAAAGGACCTACAGCTCCCCTGCCGCTCATGTCACAGGCCATTGCACTTCCTCCCTGGGAGGTGGCACACACAGCTATGGTAGGAATGAGCCACATGGGGATGTGTAAATCTGGGAGGAGCCCCTGGCCAGATGTCTTCCTCTAGCATGCCTGCTGCCGCTGTCTGTAGCAAAGACAGTGTCACTACTTGCAAGGCAGAGTATTTGATCTCTGCACACTTGGCTCTGTCCATGCTCAGGGAATCTTCCTGGGGGTCTAAAATGAGTGGCTTGTCCTCCAGGAGAGAGGCATCGACCAGTGTTTCCAGCCCTAGCTCCCGAGCCTGCTGTTTGCCCTGGGCCTCTGTCCATAGTGTGTTACGTACCCTCCACAGGTCCCTACAAGGAAGTCCTTCAGCCCACCAGCCAAGATGGCCCTATCACTAAATTGCCTGCCATCTATGTATGCACAAGGCATATTTGCAGGTTTGAGGTACATATTCACCCCTAAGAAGGACCTCTGCAGCAGAGCTGGGCTCAACATTGAAGTTTTCTTGGCCCCAGGCCCATAGAAGCTCCTGGGAGAGAAACCAACCCATGAAGGACAGCGAGTCCACCTCTCCTGAGCCCAGGAGAATCCAGAGACAGACCATCTGCTGCTGCTTGGTCAAGAGAGCTTCAGGCTCCAGCAGAGCTAGGCGGTCCCTTGACAGTCTGTGCTGAGAGGCTGAAAAACCAGATGGAGCACAGAGCAGGGTGCACATTCACAACCAGGTTTGCCTCCTGCCTAGAACATCCTCAGTGGCTAGGTCACCTCTCACAGCTTGGGCTTGAGGGAGGGGACAGCTGCTCCAGGTCCCTGACCCATCTCTAGCAGCAAGGGAGCTGCAAGGGTACTCCCAAAGCAGGAGTAGAAGACTGATGGTTAGTTAACATGGATCGTCAACTTGGCAGGATCTAAAGTTACCTAGGAGACAAGCCTCTGGCCATGCCTGGGAGGAAGTTAAGTGCAGAGGGAAGATGTGTCCTAGTCTTGAGCATCACCTCTCCATGGGCTGAGATCTCAGGATGAGAAAGTGAGCTGAGCACCAGTGCACCTCTCTCTGCTTCCTGACTGCAGAGACAATGTGACCCAGCTGCCTCAAGCTTCTGCCACCGTGCCTTTCCCCCTTGATAGATTGCACCTCTGAACTGAGCCAGAAGAAACCATTCCTTCCCGAAGTTGTTTTTGCCAGGCAATTTGTCATAGCCACGAGAAAAGTAACAAATACGAAGAGCTAACAAGCAGCTTCGGAGAGCAGAGAGCTGCAAGGCACGTGATCTGTCCAACACCCAGCATGGCTTCATTACTAAGAGTGTACAGATGGGGCTTTGGAGGAAGAAGACTATCATAGCCAACAGCAGTGGACTGGACCCGGAGAAGCCTGACTGTTTAGACTCAAGAAGCCAAGGCCTCTCTAAGAACTGTGAGCAGAGGCCCCATGCAGACAGCAGGCTTAGGAGCTGGGACAGCAAAGCTCTGCCTTGCTCCTGGAGGTTAGTCCACTAAGCTCAAAGCCGGGGCGACACAGCCAAGTGTGCAGTGGCCAAGGGCACTGGCTTGACTTCCTGAGGGGAGGTAGGGGAGTCAGGAGGAGCCAACGGGCATCGCAGGATCACTCTGTGTGTTGGATGGCAAGGAGTTAGACCTGGAGAGAGGAGGACATTAGCATTCCACCAAGCAGTCCTTTAAACTGTTCTGTCACTGCTGAGCCATGGATGAACAGAACAGCGCCGTCCTCTCAACTGGTCACAAAGTTAAAATGTAAACTGATGACAGATACAGTTACCAACTCCTTCCTGGCCCACAGCTAAGAGGTATCTCTGGGACAGTAGAGTTAGTTGTCTCCTATCCTTAACAGCCATCTTGGGTCTGGGGCTACTCGGAACAGACCTACCAGACCCAAAGATAAACAAACAGAAAGTGGTAGTTAGTTTTCCCATGGTTGGTCTAGGGAAGTGGAGAGCAGTTTTCATGTCAAAAGCTCAGGTATCATCCTGAGCAGAACTCAGTTTTCACACCCACCTCACTGGACCAATATTTGAGGAACCAGGTTCCTCATTCTCTCACACCGCCAAAGTGTGTCTTCCTACTTCTGCCAAATTTAAAGCTCTCTCAACCTTTCTTCTGGTCTCTGTTTCATGTTTCTGGAAAGGGACTCTGGGACGGTGTCCTGACCTTAGACCTTACCCAAGGGTGAGACAACATTCTCACGCTCCAGCAACAGCCTCAGCATCAACCTCCTGCAGCGCTAAGGGTAAGTAACTGGACATCTCAGGGTTTCCAGACAGCTGACCATAATCAGTGGGCTGGGGATTGAACCCAGGGCGTCATGGGTGGATATTGGTTCTCTACCACTGAGTTACATCCCCAGATCCCAGGACCCACTGGCTTTAATGCTGACAGTCACAGAGGTGGGGAGAACTTTTAGTTTCTGAAACCAGGTTAGGTTGGGAGTCAGCAGCCCTCTGTCCCTCCCACAGTAGCCACAGGTAGAGTGGGGGTGAGGGATGGGTCACTCACAAACAGCAGCAGACACCTGTTCTCTCGGACAGCACCGCAGCAGCCCAGGAAGCCCAGAAGAAACAGCAGGCCTCCCATGGCCAGGACGATGTAGGCACCCGTGGTCAACAGGGGGTTGGTAGCCACAATCTCCCGGAAGCCAGTCGGATCCACGAGGACCCAGATGCCTACGCCCAGCAGGCAGGCTCCTCCCAGCTGGCATGGAGAAAAGAGGGCAGACAGTACAGTTAGATGCTTCCTCCACACCCTTCCCTCAGTGAGGCCTGGGTCTGAAGTGCTGAGGCCTAGCCTGCAGTGTTGGGCAGGATCCCAACATGCTGAGCCTAGATCTCCACAGCCCACAGTCTCTGTGGGACTCGAAGTGGCCTGTGGCTCCTTGGCCTTCAGTGTAGCTCACACCCTCTATTTCTGACCTGTGTGGCACCTCAGGCTGTGCCACACGGGGTTTATTTGTGACTTTCATGTGCTTCTTAAATGTCACAGCTTCAAGTTTATGAGGTTTCCACACTGTGGCCCAGGGGAGGTCAATGACTTGCAAAAGGTCACCTCTCAAGTTCATGGCAGAGTCAAGGCTGCAGCCTAGATCTCCTTGACACTGAACAAACCTCCATGGACAAGCTGTGAGGGTGATGCTGAGCTCACAGTGGCCATACTAGTGGCAGGGTTTGCTCAATTAACTCCCCCCTTTTCTTGGAGACAGGGTTTCTCTGTGTGTACGCAGCCTTAGTTGTCCTGGAACTCACTCTACATGCCAAGCTGGCCTCAAACTCCTAGAGATTCACCTGCCTCTGTCCCCAAGTGCTGGGATTAAAGGCATGTGCCACCACTGCCCAGCTGCACTCCCAAAGCCTCTCACTGATGTCTTTGCATGGCCCATCTCTCTCCATGCCTTGCTCATCTTGGGAGAGAAGCCGCTTAAGTTGGAGCAGGGGCTGTGGCTGCTGTTTATTAGCTGTGTGACTTCAAGTAAGTGGCCGACTCTTTCTGAGCCTTAGCACCCTCATGGTTAACCAGCAGCTTGAATTCCCACCTCCCACAGCAGCCCCACAGAGCAGACACAACAGACTCCAGTGGGCAGGGCATTCCATTTCTCTCGAGAATGGACGGCATTGGAAGTGGGGCTGCTGTGTGCAGAACTGGTTTGCACTGATTCTGGGGTCTAACAGGACCCCATGTTCCTGGTGGCACAGGTGAAGAATGGTAGGTAGCTGGAATCACTGCTGGCCCTGGCTGACTCAGCAGGTCTATAAGCCATGGGCAGAGCAGGAAAGCTGGGTAAAGGCCATTGGCAGGTACATCAGGTGGGGTGGGTGGAGAGACTGGAGGAGGAGAGGGTAGGCTGGAAGAGAAGCCAGTGCTGATTGTTGCACCCTAACTATTACCTCAGTTTCCCCACAATTCCTCCAGTAAGGTCTGCTCCTCTCATCACTGTGGGTGGCTTTCGAGTTAAATAGTCATTTGATGAGAGTTAATTAGGAGGGGCCAGGCATGGGCTGGGGACTCCAGCTAAGAGAATGCCATTTGGTCTGTAGGCTGCCTAGCTCCTAAGTCTAGGAAGCAGATTCCAGAGAATCACAAAAATATGTGAAATTGGGCGTAGGAAGTACAGACAGCCTGCCACAGCCACCAGCCGTGATGCCTGAGCTAGTGGGCCAGGGCTGGTCAGGGAAGTTCACGGAGGCCCAAGAAATAAGTGTGTGTGTGTGTCGGGGGGGGGGAGGGGGTTCTGCTATTGGAAGGGGCTGAGTAGGGAATTTGGTGGGCTGCTAGATGGACAAGGTCTCCTGATGCCAGCACCGCTGTCCCCTCATAACCAGGCTGTTGTTAGGAGGATATGGACAAACTTGTTTTGTACTGGCTACGTTCTAGTCACCTTGTTGTCTATCTTGCTAAATTTTCAAAAATCCTGTTTTGGTGAATCATTAAGAGATGAAGACGTAGCCAGGCAGTGGTGGTGCACGCCTTTAATCCCAGCTCTCAGGAGGCAGAGGATCTCTGAGTTTAAACCAGCCTGGTCCAGCACAGTCAGGGCTACACTGTCTTCAGTTTTTTGTTTTTCAAGACAGGGTTTCTCAGTAGCTATGGGGCCAACCCTAGAACTCCATCTGTAGACCAGGCTGGCCTTGAACTCACAGAGACCCGCCTGCCTCTACCTTCTGAATGCTCAGATTAAAGGCGTGTGTCATCACCTCTGGTTGAAACCCTGTCTTGAAAAAAAATAATAGAACAATCGAACAGAGAGAGATGAAGACTTCGAAGCTCAGAGTGATGAAGCGTGCTTCTAACTGTGGTGTAAAAGCTTCTCTGAGAGGCTCCCACAAGGCTGGCCTGAACAGCTCTGAGGTCACTGCTTGATCTTGTGTGGGGGGGTGATAAACAAGTACACATACATATGTGTGCATGTGCAGGCCACCAGTCAATCCCATGTGCTGTCCCCAGGAGCCATCCACACTGCTTTTGACAGTGTTAGCTTAGGCAAAGCCCCTGGCTTTTTATGTGGGTTCTAGGCCCTGAACATGGGTTATAAATGAGCCCTCTCCCTGGTCCCTCTAGTCTATCCTTGGCCAGAGGCTATCCATCTCAGGGACTGGCTGAAATGTCTGCTGTGAAGGGAGTAGCGGTTGGGACTCAGGATTAGGGTAGTCAGTGCCAGGCCTCCCAGGAAGCCTACTGGTCAGACTCATCTATCTCTGGGTAATCAGCTTCCTGTGGACATTTTAGGGAAGAGGGCAGGCTTGTCACTAGCAGAGACCAGAAACCTAGGGGATGACTAGGGGACACCCAGTGGAGACCCAGGGTCACTTACAAATATGAAGAAATTGAAAACAAACATCAGATACTTCATGCAGCTCAGACAGTCGCCTTCCATGGTGTTCCACCTAGAAAACACAAGGCCAATCAATTCTTCAGCTGGAGACACTCAGACAGATTCCTCCAGCTGGAGCCCGGCCCAGCCTCAGCCAGGAGACCCAGTAACAATTCCTCTCTCAAGGGCAAAGATTTGCTTCTTGATGGGTCAGCACCGGGCAAGGACAGCTGGAGCTTCAATCTGGAGCCTTAGCTCTCATTCTCTAGTTCACTGTCTCTTGTCTGTCACTGTGCTCTGAAGTGCATGCCACACACCACACTTCACACAGACACACTACACACTCCATATACTACACATACGCACACACACACACACACACACACACACACACGGTGCCAAGGAAGAGACTGTCCATGGAGAGTAAGGCCCTCTGTGGTAGTTCTCACTCCACTGAGCACACAGGATATGGGAAGCAGTTATAATGAAGGCTGGGAGGACAGACCAAACCTACCAAATCACACAGTCTTCATGGGGTTTTGCTTTAGTGTCTTGACCTCAAATGGCCCTGAAATGCTAGGCCCCTGGAGACTTCAGAGATAGAGGACTTAAAAACTGAACCCGTGCAGGGTCTCCCCCCTCCATACCTATCTGATGGCTCCATCCTTTCATCTCCTCTCTCTTGCACAGACAACTCCTGAACACTTGGGACCTGCCGCAGCAACCCCGGGTGGGGAAAGGGGACATTTAAAAGGATACGGGTTTCTACAGCAGTTCTCTAACTGGGTCCCCGAGGCCAGGAAACCCTAGTTATTTTCAGTACTCTCCACCCTACCCCCACTACCCCACCCCTGATCCCAGGACTCAGCCTTCATCTCCAGCAGGCTTAGGGTCCAGTCTTGGACTGGGAGCAGACAAGTTCCCTTGAGAGGAAACCTGTTTACAGATTGCACAGGAATGACAGATGTGTGATAAAGGCAGGCTATTACATAGATTAAATCCTTCAATCCTGGCTGGGAAGCATGGAAACAGGGCCAGTGTCCAGGGCCAACCTGATCTGCTGTGAACCCAACTTCTTCACTGGGGGCGTAGGACAAGGGGAAATACAGTGGAGAGCAGGCTGGGAGCTGCCTCCTCATGCCCTTCCACAAGACTACCTAGGGTTAAAGGAGCAGCAGCCTGGACCTGTTGCCCAGAGACCCCTCTCTCAAGCCTCTGAGAGTCCTATGCTTACAGCTACATGAAATGTAACTTACTGCTTCAAGTAGAATAAAAGCTCGGAGCTTTGAGGGGTACTTATGTCTGACACCAAGTGCTGACTTAGGATTGGCCTGGGATACCTTATGTCACTAACACATCACTGAAAGTTATCAATCTTCCCAAAGAGTTGAGAAGTATTAATGTGGCCAATGCCATGTAGCCAGCCAGTGATGGGCCCTGGCTGGAACAGCCCAGCACCCTATGGGTACCACCTGCTGTAGGTTCTGTGTGGTTATTCAGAAGTACACATGGACCTCAGTAAGACATGTTTCCCCAAGAGCCATGGCCAATGTGTTCACTGATTCCAGTGACCAGGACAGACCAGCACAGTGGCATCAGTTAACACAACTTCATCAATGAGTGAGTGAATCATGGTGGGAAAGAGAAATAAAAGACAAAATGGCAGCGTCAGAAGCTCAGAAACAGAGACCCATATGCAAGAGAGAAATGAAGGGGACAGGTGATAGAGAGTGATCAATGTGGGGTGCAGGAAAGGATACACAGATTGGAAACAGTCAGAGTTGGGGGTCAATGTCAGGGGGCAGAAGTGTCACCTGGGCAGCTCTCCAGGAACCAGCAGGATGAAGTCTCTTAGTCAGAGGGTCTTAGGTGTGCCTCACAGCAGCCCAGCTTGCCCTAGAAGACAGAGTTCACTGTCACAGGATATTGGGCACTGAGGCACAATGAGTGCAGAGCTCCTGATGTGCACACAGCAATGACTTGCTAACTGGCCATTGGCACTAATGCAAAGCTGTCGGGATGTGAGGCCGTGCCAGCTAGGAAAGGCGGCACTGGGTATCTCCTGCCTACACAGCAGTCCCCATTACCCTGCTGACTTCACGGAAGCCATGTCTTCATGTAGTTTCTGCCATGGTCTTTATCAGTGCAGCCCTGAGGTGACAGGCTTGGGTGACCATTCATCTGATGCCACCTGGGCATCTGTTACACCTCTGCCGAAGGCCATGCCACCAAGCCCTTCCCAGCAACCACAGGCTACCATCAAGGAGATGTTTGATGCAGGGAGCCTTTCTTGGTTCTGCATGAAGATTTGCTAGAAGTTTCCTCTAGAGAGTCAGCTCCCAGCAGTACAAAAGAAGTTGGGCTTACTCTGTGGAGGCTTGGGCTGGTCACATGTGTGGGAAGTTCTGTAGCCCAGACCTACTTTAGGCTGTGTTAGAGAACAGACCCAGGAGGAGGTCTACTGGCAGAGCTTGGGTTGAGGATCTTTCTCAGGGGAGATGAGGGGATTTTAAGGTCTCAAAACACTTTCTCAGATGCTCTCCCTCAAGTGAAACCCACTTGGGGACAGTGAAGTGTATGCTGAGTGACATATTCTCATTCTTCCTATTGTCCCTTCTTTTACTAATCTGCTGATTAACTGATTCATCTGTCTATCCATCTGTCCATCCATCAACCTACCCACCCCATCCATCCATCCATCCATCCATCCATCCATCCATCCTTTCATCTATCCATCCATCCATCCATCTACCCACCCACCCATCCATTCACCCATCCACCTACATACCCACCCCATTCATCTATCAACCCATCTATCCACCCATCCATCCATCCATTCATATATACATACATTCATCCATCCACCCATCCACGTACCTACCCACCCATCCACCTACCTATTCATCTATCCATCCATCCACCTATCTACCCACCCCATTCATCTACTCACCCACCCATCCATCTATCCACCTACCAATTCACTCATACTTTCATTTACTTAGCCATTCAGGTATCTATTTACCCATCCATTTGTCCATCCATTCATCCACCCATATATCTATCTATCCACCCACTCATCTACTCAACTTCCATTCATTTATATACTCCGTCTGTCCATCCATCCATCCATCCATCCATCCCTTTGCCATCCTACCTGGTCTGTCTGGTGAGGATTCCCCCAAAATTGGCCCTGGCAGGAGAGCAGGGTCTATGTACTATGCCTTGGCAGGACTCAGTAAAAAAAAGGGAAAGAACTCTTGGAAGGGTAGAGGACAGGTCATCCAGGTCTGACAAGACCAAGATCTTTATACAGGGATAGTTCACTGGACAAGATGAAGCCACCTGATTTGTCACAGCTCTGGGTCATTCAAGAGGTGTGGTTCTGCAGCTAATCCATGCTAAGTCATGGGACTTGGGGGAGCAGGGCTGAGTCATGGTTTCTCAAGCTCTCTTCTTCCTCTTCCCTGATTCCAGCCCTGGTCCAGCAATATCACACTAGTCTATCATCCTAGGCCATGGTCTTAATTCTGTCATGCATCATTTTCCTCTGTATACAGCTCCTGGGCACAGGGAATATGGGTTGCACAGGAACCAACCCCGTGTCTTGGAGGACTGGGTGGCCAGCACATATCTCCTCACTGAGGAGCACGCTGTCATCTGGCACACAGGGCTTTGAGGCTGAAACCCTCTGCTACCCCACTCCCTTTCCTCTCTGTCCTTCTGGAGAGCCTGTCCCACAGTTTGGCTCCTATCTGCCTGGAAAATATGGCTGCATTCAGTTCATCACTGCTGCATCAGAGCCTGGGACAGCCCCACCTTATCAAGTCGCTTGAGACCTGGAATAGTCACTCTGAGAACTGCAATGATCCACTTTGAAACCAAAGGTGGCTGAAAGAATCAACAGTGCCAGAGTAGAAGTAAGACTTTGGAGGTGGAGACACTGTGGTTCTTAGTGTTAGCACACATCAGGAGTATATAGATGTCTGACCCGAATCACTGGTGTGGGGAGGACCATGGATGCAGTACATGGTTGGCATGGATACAAATGGCTTTGCCCTAAGTGGCCCCATATTCAAATTAATTGCTCCAATACTGTGTCAATTAATAGTAACTATAAGGTAAAGCATTTGCCAAGCACCTGGCTCTACTCAGCCTTCTTCTGCGTTCTCTTTTTAAACATTTACCTAGGTTGTGGGTCCCAGCATCCACTCTTACAGGTGAGGAAATGGGGGCTCTGAGATGATAACCAAGTTGTCTGAGTTCGCCAACCTGCTTCATGAGGTATGTCTGATCCAGACACAGGTCATTGAAATGAAAACCAGAGTTCCTGGCAAAATAGTGTCCATGGGACATGGAGGCAGGTACAGCCCTGAGAGAGGAGGAGCCATGCCTTTGTCACCAACATCCCTGGCCTGAGCTGAGTAGCCAAGCACAAAGCCCGGGAAAGATGCGCAGCTCCTCCCTGAGACAGCTGGAAGCTGTAGGGGCAGGACCCAGCCCTGCCATCCCCTGACAGATGGGAGCCCCTAGGCCCAAAGAGGGTAGGGATGGGGCTGAGGTTATGCAGTGCCCCGGGGCTTTCTTCAGCAGGCTCCCGCCTGGGCCAGACAGCTTTATTAATCTTGCCCCTCTCATGGCCCCAGATGGCAGCTTGGCTCATCTGTCAGGATATGGGGGCTGGGAGGGGTGCTCTGAGTAAGAGTAACTGGGTTCCTAAATCACCCCCTTTGCCTTTACTGCTCTCAGAGCAAGATGCGGAGACCCCATCTGAGGAAGCACACCCAGGCCATTTATCCTGCATACTCCCGTGCCAGCAGAGGGTGCTGTGGTGCAGGGTGGAGCCATTGCCGGGTCCCAGTGGAACCAGAGTTTGGATTCTATTCCAACAAGCTGGGGATGGTGGCGGGGGTTCTCTACTGTCTCTTCTTCTCTGGAGGAGCCTGCACCCCTCACCTGGAGCATGAAGACACTCAGCTCCACCTCTCTATCCCCTGCCCATGGTCACTGCCAGGATGGAAGAGACCAGTGAGCTGATTTAAACACACAGCGTACTCGTTCCCCTTTCCCTCTTCTCCCAGTACCCACTAAAGCCAACCCTGCCTGGGCTTGGTCCAGTGGGGGCCAGCGACTGTGTGCTCCCTCGCTGCCACCACTGTCACTCAAGTGCAGTGAAGATCAATTACCAGTCCTCAGAGAGCAGTGTTAACAGCCACATCCTTCAAGTCCCTGGCTATGCCAGGATGGACACAGAATAAAGTGCCCCAGGCCAATGTGTCTGGAGGGGGAATGGAGGTCTCCGGGGGTGGGGGGAGGGACAGGGAAGGGACCGACTTTTTTAATGGAAGATGATGAAGATGACAGAGCCTGAAAGCTCATTTGATCCTCCAAAAAGCTCAGCAGAGTGCATGATCTTGTCACTATCCCAGGCTGGATGAAGCCAAGAAGCTTGCCAAGTGGTTAGAAGGTCCCAAACCTGGGGGAAAAATGATCCACGGCTGAGTGGGGCACTTCAATCCACACTAACAAGCAAAGCACTTGTGAGAGCAGCACCAGTTTTGGCCACCAAGTTCTGGCTCCGGGGTGGGAAGGGCTTGCTTGCTCACTGGCTGTGCCTCTGGGCCTCTTCCCTAGACAGACGGGCTGGGCTCATAAACAAGCAATTGGCCCCAAATCCTGGGGAGTCTGCCCGTGGCTTAGGGCAGACACAGTGGGGGGGGGGGGCGATGAAAGCCTAATTAGGCTCCAGAGGGGCGGTGCCTGAGGGGAGGGTTGCTATAGTGAAACTGAATTCAAAGGACAGCCTTTCCTGCTGGGTGCTCAATGAGCCATGAATGTCCTGGACCTGCGGGAAAAGGCAACATCTGGGACACCAGGTTTGGGGCTCTGCCTCTGCCATGCCCCCCACCCCACCAGGCAACCCTCAAAGACAACAACTTGGTAGGGACTGTTTCCAAGTTCTCATTTCACAAGGCACACATGTGTCTAGAACCCCAAGCTCCTACAGCCTGCTGCCCTACCCTCTACCCTGCATCTTCCTCAGGATGTACTTTGCCTTGGACTGACTCTCAGAAGCACTTGGCACACAGTCCTCTCTGAGTCTTCCACGCTGGGAGGTGGCATTCCTATGTTTCAGGTGAAGACATGGCTCACCAGCCCAAACACACTAGAGGTCAGAGTGGAACTACTGAGACGCTAAGTCCTCCAGGGAGGTGACCAGGGACAGCCAGCCTGCTGAACTCCCTGTAGTCCTGACTGTGGGCTTTATGTCAGCTACGGAAGCCCTGGTCCCAGGCCTAGCTCAGCAGGCCCTCTTTGTCTCACGGTGGTTGCGTGGTTGCGACCTTACCCTCATCTGCTCCCCCTTCTTACCTTTCATTCCTCAGAGCCTGGCTGGAACCCTTTGAAAGGCTTACTGATCCATCCCAAAATAAGTAGTGCTGTTGCTCGGGCAACCTGGCCCATCACACAGGCAAGACTGAAGTGTTGAATGGGTTCACGGGTATTAAGGGGGCCTGGGAACTGGGAGGGCAGGGGCACAGGTCTGAGTGGAAGGGAGGGGTAAGGGACCCCAGGAATTCCTAATGGAGCTGTCCCCCAGCCCTCACAGGAAAAAGCAAGAAGGTTCCTGACCATCACTGCTGTGACTAAGTGTCTGACAGGCTCAAACAGGTGGCATGGGGGAAGCCAGGTCGAGGGAGAGACAAGGGAAGCTCTGGCTGAGAGGATGTGGTGGGGAGGGCTGGGGGTATCTCAGAGGAATTTCCCATTTGCGGGTGGAAAGGGGAAATCTGCATTTCCCTGTAAATGCTGGCATTGTCTCATCTGATCTCCCCGTAACCCCACAAAGTAGGTTTATCATCATCCCTGACTGACGGCTCAAGAGCTGACCAGAGAAGTGGAATAAACTGCCCAATGCCACACAGTTGCTAAGTGGCAGACTGCAAGCCAGGCCTGTGTGGTTTCTAAGCCAGGGCTCTTCCCACCCAGGATGCCAAGGTGCCAGCCAGTCACTCAAAGCGGCTAACAGGAGGCATGCTGACAGACCTCACAGGTCCCAGCCATTGAACAACAATGGCCCTATAAGATCGCCATTGCAGCTGCTTTTCTCAGATGGGGAAACCGAGGCCTGAGTTAGCACTGTCTCTACACACCCAATGGGTCTTCAGAGAGGACAGCTTCACTCTTGTGCCCTGATTCAGGTGGGGAAGTTCTTTCTGGTGGCTAACCAAATTCATACCTGCTATATCAGTCACAGCCTAACTGCGCCAATACTCTGCCCCTCCCGAAGGCCTCCATTCACGCTCTTGATTCTCATACCTCCCAGAGAGGCAAAGGTGAGTTTCTCTTTTATGGGGAGAAAGGTCCAGAGAGGTTAAGGAGTCGCACTGAGGAGACACAGCTACACTTGGAATTGCTTGCTTTGGCTCAGGCACTTGGCCTTCAATTTTCCTGTCAATCATATGTCATTGTTCCTTCAATCCCCCCTGTACCCTATGAACGGTCTTCCAGCTTCACCACCTGCCTCTCTCTGCCATGAGTTTCATCTCCTCTCACTCAAACTGCTGGGAAACTGTCAGACACGGGGTCTGGGGCTGACTCTCCCCAGAGGCAGCAGGTGCCTTCTTGGTGCAGAGATAGCATTCTGGGCCCTTTCCTTCCCTCACCAGCTCCTCAGACCCACAGCTGATTCCGTGTGTGTGTGTGTGTGTGTGTGTGTGTGTGTGTGTGATGTCTCCAGGGCAGCTAGAATCCATTCTACTCATGTGACCCAAGGAGGGGTGGCTGAGACCCGAGCCAAGGAGGACAGACTGCAGGTATCCTACTCAAAGGATGGAAGAGGCAAACCAGGGAAGAAGAGAGGGGCTGTGGCAGAGCCCTGCCAAGACCTGGGAAGGCCTTTGGGAAGATGAATCATGGGCTCTGAAGCCAAGCTTAGTGGAAGGTAAGAGGAAGGAAAGCAGGGAAGCACCCCAGGGGGCTGGCAAGACCACTCAGTGGGCAAAGGTGCCTGCAAGCCAGTGACGTAAGCCTAATGACACAGTTAGATCCCTGGAACACACGCACAGGGAGAGAGAAGTGACCGCAGCACTGCTCTCTGCTATGGCATACACCCTGCTCCCCCCATATGACAATAATAATTAATAAAATAAATTTAAAAATTAAAAGCAGTAGCCCAGCTGTTTCCTGGAGTCATCAGAAAGATGTGGAGAGAATGCGTCATGGAGGGTGGGAAGGAGACAGACAGGGGCTTAGACACGAAGCCTTTCCAGGAGGCTGGTCACCATTCCCATGACACTCAGAGGTGCTAGGCATGGGAAGATGCTGGCTCTCCTGGGCAGCGCTCTAGCAGGGTCTCCTACTTCACCTTCACTTTTATCTAACACGCCTAGGACCAGAAGTGGTTCTGAGTTCCAACTTATCCAGAGTTTGGATTATTTGAGCACCACTAACCCCTGCTAAACAAACCCTAGACTTCTCGAGGACCACACGAGCTCTCGAAAGCTTTGTGCTTCAGACTTTCAGACAGGCAAGTGTGGTTCTGAGACAGTAGCTGCCATCACTGTCACCATTTTCTTGCCTTCCTGGTCTGTGCATTTCTGCACTGACAGAGAGCTCCACCTGCCTCCTCCCATTGGCTGGTGCTGGCAGGTGGGAAGAGCTAAGGGAATGGACGAGGCTGGACTTGAAGGGGTTGTAGAGAGGTTGGGCCAACACTTGAGAAGTGATGACTTCTCACACTGGCAAGCCATACTTGGAGCTCTGCTGCTATCTTGTTTGGGCCACGGCCTATCAGCCCTGCCGGAGAATGCTACTGTATAGAGCTGGAGTGGAGGGAAGAGAGTCTGGCTCTAGGAGAGGCTAGCTTCAGAGAAAGATTGAGCTGGAGTTGGTATTGTATCAGTGTTCCCCCAGTTTTAAGGAACGAGGGACTCAGCTTGGATCAGAGGGCTAGACATAAGTGTAGAAAAGGGGACAGAAGCAATAATGGTTATATCAAGAGTGAGAAGAGGTGACACATATGCTTACAAAGTGCTGACAAATGTCAACATTGCATCTAATGACAACCCACGAAGTAGGTATAATTATGATGTCTGTCTTATAGATTGGAGAAGTGAAGTGATGTGTCTGGAGTAGCACAGTTCTTGGGTCAATATTTGAACCCAGGCAGTCTGGTTCCATCTGGCACCTGGACTGGGACAGTATTTATGGCGTCTCAAAGCTGGCAGGGCAAGGAGTTGTCCAAAATTAGAAAGTCCACCTCAGACATGATGTGGTGGCAATCTGGAGGCCCAGGGTCTTGCCACGATCTATAAGGGAGGAGAGCCTTAACTGGAGAACTGTCTTGATTACTGATGGATGTGGAAAGATCCAGTCTACCATAGGCAGAATCATTCTCCAGGCTGGGCTCTGAGCTGTGCAAGAGTGAAGAAAGCCAGCCGAGCAGGAGTAGTCAGGCAGCATGGGTGCGCTGATCTTCCCTGCTTTGACTGTGGATGTGGTATGACCAGCTGTTTCAAGCTCTTTGCCTCTGTGAGGTTTCTGCAATGACGGACTGTTTCCTGGATTTGTAAGCTAAATAAAACCTTTCTTCCTTAGTGGCTTTGGTGGGATTGTTTTATTATAGCAACTGAAATGAGACTAGAACAATGGTCAAGGGCAATAGACATTCCAGTGGAATCTTCTCCCTGCTCACCACCTTGTATGACCTCAGCTCTTCTGAGCTCAAGTGCTCCTGCTGTCCCAAAGGTCATCGGAATGTTCACGGTGTCCACCCAGGAGGAAAGTCCCCCAGAAGTGAGCTCTTATCCCACCTCCTTAGGAAGCAGAACTTTAGCCCATGTCCCTGGGCCACATCCTGAGGTCTCAGGTCCCCGAGGCCATCCTACAGGGCCATCCTTCAGAAGGCCTTAGAATGGGCCGTCTGGAACCGGGCCTGTGGTCTGCACATGCAGTGAATAGGCCTCAGCCCTTAAACTGGAAAGCTGGCCCAAACCCAGTCCTCAGCGACACTGTGAGTGCCCAGCAGGGCCAGGAGTTAGGAGGTAGTTTCACCAGAGCAGAGAAGACAGACAAGCTAGTGTGAGTGTCGAATCTTGGCACTGCCGACACACACAGCGTGTATGCACATGTGTGTGTGCACACACATCTCAGCAGGGTAGGGAAGGTCACATGCATGTTTACATGCTCACATGACAGCAAGGCTGTGGTCTCCAGGAGTGTGTCCCTTATAAGGCCCTGCCAGGT
This sequence comes from Arvicola amphibius, assembly GCF_903992535.2. Lineage (NCBI taxonomy): Eukaryota > Metazoa > Chordata > Mammalia > Rodentia > Cricetidae > Arvicola > Arvicola amphibius. The sequence continues at coordinate 82,059,456 of NC_052051.1, read as the reverse complement.
GCCGATGAGAGCTCCAGGAGCCCATGCCAGGCTCCAATCAGACCAAACAAGAACTTGGGACTCCACAGTTATGCTTAGACTCCAAGGCCACCAGTTGCCTTTGGGGCTTTGCCAAGCTCTGCCCTCTTGGCCTTGGGTCCCTGGTAGCAGGCTTTGTCTCTGACTTTCATCTTTTAGTCTCTGTTGGTGCTCCTTCTGCCTTCTAAATAAACATGTGTGTGCATGCAGATGCACGCATGTGTACACACACACACACACACACACACACACACACACACACACACACACACCAGTGTCTTGCTGGCCAGACGGATGGCTTCCTCTTACCAACTCAGCTGTACCACATCTCTCATCTCTCACTGAAGCCTTGTGTGGGGCCTGGATATCGGCCTCCTAGCCTTGCCCTGGGGCTGTGACCCCCAGAGGGAGGCAGCTGCCTTTCATTTAGAGGCTCTCATGCGGGCATCACTGTGCAAAGCCACTTAGTGAGGTGGTCTGAGGAGTGCGGGGGCCCTGCTGAGATCAGGAGGCCTGGGAGAGGAAGGATGTGAGAGATGTTTCATTTCCTCACTATGCCTGGTGATTAGGGGACAGGAAGACCTGCAGGCTCTCTGGAGCTCCCTGGGACCACAGGCTCACTGCTGCACGTTTGCTGAGTGCTCAGGGGGAGGAGCAGGCCTCAAAGCAGGCCATCCTGAGTGGGGCCCACCTTGCCTGTGGGTGCTGTATGAACTTGGTCAAGTCATTTCATGTCTGAGCCCCATGAGGTGACTGCAGAGACAACTGAGGACCCTTGCAAACTGCAGGAATGGCTGGTGACCTGCAGCCCGCCGGCCCAGCCCCTCTCTCCTTGACTCCTACCCACCATTCTGAGATTCTCTATGCTGTGCAATATGCATGTGTTTCCTTGGCTTTCTCATGGAGGGCCCGAGAACCCCCTCTTTCCCAGCTCTGTCCCCACTAGGTGTCTGGTTATTTCAGAGATGGCTGATACAAAGCTCAGAGGGAACAGAGACTTGATCTGTTTGACCAATGCAGAATTCCAACCTTGAGTGTGATGTCTGCTGCAGAGGAAGGGCCCAGTGGATTCTGGGAAAATGAAAGCAGAAACAAGGAGGGAAGGAGGGGAATCTAGGCCTGGGCCTCTCATGGGCTCTAATCCGGCTGTGGCTAAACCCTCTTGGGAGATACCAAACCAGCTGCACAAACCGTGAGGCCCAATATCAAGGAGTGGTCCCAGTTCAGATGTGGCACATCCCTGTAGTCCCAGCACTCAGGAGAACAAGGGAGGAAGGCTGTGAGTTCTAGGTTAGCTATGCAGTCAGAGTTCAAGTCAGCTAGGATGGGTGATAAAACTTACCTGCTTTATACTATTGAGAGAGCTGAGGATCAGAGAGGGAGCTAGGCTTGTCCAATAGCACACAGCATAGAAATGGCTGACCTGTGACCTTATGACACCGAGTCTCACAAACTGTCCCTCCTCAAAACCCACAGTCATAGCACCCCACATTTCTGCAACCCTGAGGACCCAGCCCAGAGGGGAGAGGGGGTGTTCAGCTGCCTCTGAATCGCCTCTTACCTCACACATTCCTGAAATTTTTTTTTTGCATTTTACCTCAAAATCCACAGCTGTTTAATGTCAAAGTCAGGCTGCTGCTTCTAGATCTGGAAAATGCCAGGGTGTTGTGGGAAGCCCAGTGCTAATCCCCGAATCCTGGGAGGAGCTCCCAGTCCTGTTGGGACCAAGCCCCTGCAAGAAAAGCACTGGCCCTGCATAGTTTCCTCCGCAGCTTGCACTGCCCAGCTGAGGTCAGGTTTATGTCTCCTCCCTGCCCTTCTCCCTCAGGCTGACTACGGACCCAGAGGGCGGGACACTGAATGTCCGTACCCTGCATCCTTACATTTGGAGGTCATTGTCCTCATTTATTGCACAGTTGTTTATTGTCTTAGTCTTTACGTTAGATAGGTATTGAGAATTATATAGATCATACATAGTCATCTATATTTGTCATTTATAATTAAACTAATCAGGTTCTTTAGATACATAGATTATATTCAGTATAGATAGATAATCTTCAACCTCTTCAAAGAGCTGTAGAAAATGGCCTTTAACCTAACTCTGAGTTTCGTGGTAGTGAGACACAATTGCTCCTGGCAACACCATCTATTCCTGAGAGAATGTTGGGCACCAAAGACACTCCACCTGGAGCCTTTCTTCTTGGCAGAACTGGCCTTTGGGCAAAGAAATGCCTCAACTACTGACGGAGATACAGAGTATCCGAAAATGGATAAAACAGGACTGTCATATTCTGCCAAGACAGGGTAAGATAGTTTTGGAAAGTTTCTTGCCTTTGAAAATGTTGTCAGTTACGTTAGGCCTTAGCCAAAGTCGGTTGCTTCAACGCTGCAAACATGACTTTGGGTGATTGCCCAGGTAGCTAGTTGTCTCTGTGATTTGTTGCATGTTTTGGAAGTTGTTTGATTGTACTTCCTAATTACTCAGGTAACATTATTTCCCTTCGCAGATCTTTGATGGAGTTGAAGAATGGTTAGTTATAGTTATAGTTTTCCTTTGTTATGGTAAAAGATAAAATAGATATAAATATTGTAACTATAATTCTTGCTTGATAACTGTTTTGTTATATGTAATTTTACTATGTTAAAGTGAAAGCCTTTCTTTTTTATTAAACAGAAAAAGGGGAAATGATGTAATTGGGTCTTCTATCTATCTGTTGTTTCATTGGTTAATTAATAAAGAAAACTGCTTGGTCTGATAGGTCAGAACATAGGTAGGCGGGGAAGACAGAACAGAATGCTGGGAAGAAGGGAAGTGAGTCAGAGGCGATGAAGCTCCAACCCAAGATGGATGTAGGCAAGAATCTTCCGGGTAAGCCACCACATCATGGTGCTACACACATTAATAGAAATGGGTTAATTAAGATGTGAGAGTTAGCCAGTAAGAGGCTAGAGCTAATGGGCCAAGCAGTGTTTAAAAGAATACAGTTTCTGTGATTATTTCGGGTGTAAAACTAACCATGTGGGAGCCAGGCGGGATGAAAAGCAGGCCTGCTTGCCTCACCACTACATAGCCCTGCCTTGAAGCAGCACAGAAGCACAGCATTCCTCACAGGGAGCGCAGGAGGCAGGCATCACAGTGCCCACTTCACAGGAGCAAAGTGGAGACTCAGGCTCAAGAACAAGTGGCACCTGAGCTTGTGAGGGACGTGAATCTGGTTCTAGATTGTCCCACAGCCTGGATATAATTCATGTTTAGGTCCGGGTCTTAGTAGTCCTGATTACAGTGAGTGAGTCCATGTCTGGTACTAGGGAGGAGGGAGCATCCTGGGAGCCCTTGGCAGTCCCTACCCAAAGCCCTAGACCCAGACTTGCTCCTGACAAGAGGAGGTTGTTTAAAGACCAGACAGTTCAAGCCAAGAGCTGCTGAAAAGACTGCAGAGCCTAGTACTGGGCCCATCTGAGGGCTGGGAGTCCTGCTTGGGGATACTGGCACGTGGTGGACAGGTAGAATCCGGGCACTTGGTAGAGGCATGCGTGAGGCTGGCTCTGGGTGGAGCTGGGTAAACCCAGGAGCAGACTGTGGGATGAACATAAAAATGGGCCACGGGGCTCTGCTTGTGTTTATCTACTTCCTAAGGGATAGAGCAGTGGAGGTGGGTTGGGCCCCAACGTCTGATCTGCTCCTATAGCTTCCAGGGATTTTGGGAAACAGCAGCAGCAGTCTTACTGAGCCCAGAAGACCCTGCCCTTCTGAGGGTTTCCAGAGAAGACCCACTAGAAGGGGAGACCAGAAGTTCTCCTGTGGTTGAGGGCTGAGCACCTTTCCAGGAGTCCTGGAGTTGGCTTGGGTGGCGTGAACAGCGATCCCTGCTCTCACTAGAACTAAGGCAGCAATGCACTCATGCCGAAACACCAAGCAGACATTATTCTCCAGCTAGTCTCACCTCACCAGCTTCTGTTCTGCCTCAGGTGCTTTTAGAAGGAGGCCTGGAAAGACATGGGGCCAATGTAAAACCTTGTCGTCTAGATAGGCTTGACACCATTTGCTGCCTTCCATGTGCTTGTTTGCCCTGGGGTCAGTACACACTGTCACATATGGAGGGGAACGCCGTGTAGCCAAGCACACAGAACAGCTCCTGGCCAGAGGCCCTGACAGATAGGAGGAATGTGTCGCTGAGCGGCAAAGGCGTAAAGACCAGGGACTGCTAAGTCAGAGCGGTCAGAGCGGCCTGTGCTCTTGGAAAGCACTCTCTGCCCCATACCCTGAGATAAACTGACAACGCTGCGGGACTCACCTCTGCCACAGTCAGGGGAACAGGCACATGTCTCTGGGTTATACACAGGGCTCCAGGATACAGCAGGCCAATGAGTAACACTATCCCCACACTGCAGGTGGGGCTAGGGTTAGCATAAGACATGACTTAGCGGGCCTCTGCATGGCCAGCTCTCTTCCTTGAAGCACACCCCTCCAGATCCATCCCTCTCACTAGCCTTTGAACCTCCAGCCAAGGGCTTATCCCCTGTAGTGGGTATGAATGGGAATGGTCCCCAAAGGCCCATATGTCTGACTACTTAGTCCCCAGTTGGTGGAACTGTTTGAGAAGGACTGGGAGGTGTGGCCTCGTTGGAGACAGGCTTTCAGGCTTCCCAAGTCTCCTGTTGCCACCCCAGAACAGTCTCTGTTTCCTGATCGCAAGACTGAGCTCTCAGCGGTTTCAGTTGTCAGGCCTTTCTCTGCCATCATAGACTCTGATCCTCTGAAACCAGGAACCCAATTAAACTCTTCCTTTTATAAATTACCTTGGCTGTGGTGTTTATCACATCAATAGGAAAGTAACTAGGTCAACCACCCTGTGTTTACATACTCTCCTTCCCCCCGCCCACCTGGCACACTAACAGGGACACAGGACCAAGCCTGGAGCTGCCTTAACTTCCTGCCCTTGTCACGTGTCCCTGATGATAGTGCCCAGAACTCACAAACTACCAGAGATCTCTGGGCCATCAAAGTGTGATAAAAGGCTCCTAGGTTCTTTTGGTACTGGAAAGACTCCTGCCAAAAATCCTGGAGCCTACCTGAATCCTCTGAGCTGCCGCACATGGGGCTCTGGGGCCTCGAGGCTGTGTGGAGCCTCACACTGCCAAAACACCAACCACAGACATTTCTACCTCAGCACACATCCATGCCCGCCTCCCATTCTGTTTCCAACTCCAAGTGAAACAATTTCTCCAGGAAGCTTCCCCAGAGCTCTGTCTGTTCTACCATGTTGACTCTCTGGAGGGCGGGGCCAGGTGGCTTGAATAATTAACTGGGTACTATTAACTCACTGAGCAGGTGATGGTTGTGTGACCTCAGGCAAGTCACTTCACTTCTCTATGCTTCAGATTTTTAAAACCTGCGCTTCTCAGCAGGCGGCTGTGTGGCCGAAGGCACATAGCATGACATGTGACGTGTCTGCTGTGCTTACATAATGTACGTGCTTAACAGGATGTCATGGAGTCCACTGCAGCCAGGGTCGGGAAGGAGTTGCCACTCAGTGCTCCTCTAACAGTGTCCGTTAGCACAGCAGAGACCTGATTATAGGTGAGGGTGACATTTACCAAGCCCACCTCAGATACGAGGGTCCTGAGTGCCAGGAGGAGAGTTCCTGCCTGAGGCACACAGCATGTGACAGGTACAGAACTAAAACCCAGGGTCCCTGAAAAGCAGGAAGTAACTTTCAAAATCGTCTGAACTTGGTGTTCTTGGTTGGAAGTGAGCTGCCCATTGCCAGAGGTGTGCAAGCAAAGATTCTGTGACCACCTCTGAGAGAGTTGGAAGAGATGACCTGGACATCCTCCCAGCCAGGTGGCCTTCGAAGGGACAAATTTTCTCAGGCCTTCCCTCCAGAGAGTTACATCTTCTGGGTCAAGTGAGGAAAAGGCTTGAAGTCGCCCAAGGGAGAGGCCTGGTGGGTGGAACCTGACTGGCACCTTCTAGCTGGGACCACAGCACAGTGTAAGGCTGGGCGGAGCTATTGTGACATCTGAACACACAGAGGCCCAGGGCAGGGGCCAGGGCTTCCTCCAGTGGGCTCTGAGCCAACTCACTTTAACCTAAATTAACTTGAGCAGTGGCGGCATGCGCAACCTGCTTGCTGCCACCCCCACAAAGTAGGGCCCTGTCTGGCACTCTACCTGGCTGCCAATTTTATCCCTGCCTACTCCTGGCCTTTTGGGGCTCTGACCCCTCTCTTCTGCTAGTGCTCTCAGGACCAGGCTCAGACCACCCTTTAAAATGTCCCTCTTCCCTGCTGTGACCGGACTACTACAGAATGAGCTCTGAGGTCCTGCCCTAATAAAAGTCTGGTCTTGCAGGGTCACTTCACCCTATCCTATTCCACTTCACAAAGCTGGACTCAGGAGCCCAGAGAAGGAGGATGAAGTCATGGGGAAGGGTCTGGACTGGGGGATTCCTCTGGCAGCTCCTCTTCACCTGTGTTACTATAGAATGTTTCCACAGCTAATGTGTTTGAATACTTGGTGCCCAGCTAGAGGAGCCGTTTGGGGATGGGCAGGCCTTGAGATTTCTAAGTCCAGATGCATCTAACCTGTGGCCCAAGGTTTTTGCACATGAACTTTGTAGATGACAGGTTGTGGCACAGTTTCAAAGGTTGGACAGCCTGTATCCCTTCCAGCTTCAGCCCTGTCCTTCCTGATCTATCAAGATAGAATGAGCTGAGCTGCAAACTCTGCTGTCACAAAGCCTTAGTTGTCATACCTTCCCACAGTGGACCACATCCCCCAAACTGAGAGCCCAAACACACCCGTCCTCCCTGAAGTGGCTTCTGTTGGGGACTCTGTCACAGCCAAGAGAAGAAAGAGTAACTGACATCAAACACGCTGACTGCAGGCCCCAGCCCCAAAGAGTCCCTCCTGGGGAAGCTGGGCTCTGTTCTATCGTTCATTGCAAGCTGTGGACCAGAAGTGCAGCTTGAGTGTTGTCTCCTCTGCCCCAAGTAGGTAAAAGGCACCCGGGGAACAACATGGGCCAAGACTTACTGCAGAACCTAATGGCTACTGACAACTTCAAAGTCCTGACAAGGAGGCACAGCAGAAAGCATGGCTCCATTAATGACAGATCCTTTAGCCCTAGGGCACGGCTCCTCCTAGACGCAAGGCATCTGGTGTCTGTCATGTCTTCTTCCCCCATCTACCTGCAGGCTCATCATGTTCCAAAGAAGCTGTCATCAGCTTGGGACCTTGCAGTGACAGCTTCTGAATGACAGAAATACCTTTTTGCCCCTGATGAGCCCTCGATAGTTCACTCTTGACTGCTGTCCCTGGCTTCCCACCACTTTTCCAAGGGCACAGGCCAGTTTTCCTCCTCTGTATAAACTTTGTCATGGCTCCTAATACCCCTAGGGAAAAGCCTGAACCCCACACAGAGACCTAGCTCTCTCCACCCCCCCCCCACTCCCTCCTTTAGTACAACACTTAGGAAATGGCGGATAGCATCACTGCCATGGCAGTACCAGGGTCAAGTTCAAGTGCTCTGTGTGTCGCTTCAGCGCCAACATGGGGGCCTCAAACTGTGTTCTCTCAACCTGAGCGGCTTCCCCAGGAGAGCAGTGGAGGACACTGAGTGTCGCACAGACTCCCACAGGTGAAGAGCAGCTACCTTGCTAGGTTGCAGGAAGCTGGGCTGCATCAAGCCCTGGGACATGTGACAGGAGAGAGAGATGTAGCATGTGGCCATATCTGCCTACTTGGCTCTCCCAGCCCGGGCTTCATGTGGCTGGGCTTAAACTCTGGCCTCCCCGGGTCTCGAAGACCTCAGAGGACCTCGAGTCAGAGCCTGAGGATACAGGGAAGTTGGGCTTCCCCACTCTCATGGGACCACTCTGCACTGACCGTTCTTAAGGTCTGGACAGCAAGTCTCCATGGCAGCCGCTGGCTGACTGTCTACTCTTGACTGTGCTCCTGTTCCTGTTCTTAACAAGAGAAACCACGGAGACATGTTGTAGTCTGGGCAAGTTCCATACTGAAAGAGAACGAGAGTGTGAGGTGGGAATGGAGGAGCCCAGAGGTGACACTTGTTTTTTAAGTCAAACTCTCTGAACTTTTTGTATTTGTTTTGTTTTACTTTATTTAATGTGTGTGCGTGCACATGTGTGAGCCAGAATGCAGGCACATGTGTGCATACATGTGGAGGCCAAAGGTCAACCTCATATGCCCATTTCTCAGGCACAGCCTACTTTTATTGGACACAGGTCTCTCTTTGGCCTGGAGCTTGCTGAGTGGGCTCTCCTGGCTGGCCACAGAACCCCAGGGGTCCACCTGTCTCACTTCTCTACATGCTGGGATCATAAACATGTCTCTGTGCCTGGCCTTTTTACATGGGGTCTGGGAGTCAAACTTAGGTCCTCATGTATACACACGGTGAGCACTTTACCAACTAAGCTATCGCTCCAACCATCTCTGGATTTCTTTCTATTATTTTGCATGTTTTGAGAGAGGGTCTCTCTATTATGGAGCTCTGACTGTCCTGTGTAGTACAGGTTGGCCTTAAACTTACAGAAATCTGCCTGCCTTAGACTTCTGAGTTCTAGATTACAGGTGTGTGCCACCATGCCTGGCTCTTCTTTGGAATTCTTAAATAACATGTATTATCCTCTTTATGACTTTTAAAAGAAACACATCCATTTATATGTGTGTGGGTATGCCTGAGTGTATGTATGTGCTCCACGTTTGTGGAGTGTCTCTGGAGGCCAGAAGAAAGTATCGGATTCCCTAGAACTGGAGTCACAGATGGCTATGGTACCTAACCCAGGTCCTCTCAAGAGCAGCAAGAGCTCTTAACCACGGAGCCATCTCTTCGGCTTCTCCTGATAGCTTTCACAAAGTATCTTGTCTTAAAATGCAAAGCACTGAGCTGAACTCCTTGGGAAAAGAGAGTTTTATGCAATGGGCAGTTTAAGTATGGCCATAAACACAGCTTCCACGCATCCTTCCCAAGGCTTTATCCCACATCCTGAGTGCGGTGCAGTGGCTTGCACACAGGGTTTAATTTAAAGCTTACCGCAGGCCTCTGTAGTTGGAAGCTATGAGAACTGGTTCAAGGCCTTCTCTTTGGAAGCGAGGTCTAAATTCTCGGTTTTGACAGCCAACACCACAGGCTGCCTCCTGCCACTGATGCAGAAACTGATAAACTCAAAGCCATTTGTTCTTTGTCCATTGCACTATTGGAAAAGCAATGACATTCTCCAGGAGCAAAATCGAAGTGTCACGGGGACACAAAGCCGGAGAATAGCGTTTCTACACACAACCTGACAATGAAAGAATAGATTGTTGAGAGCCACTGCGCTCTGTCCATTGGTCCCACCCACTCACCAACTTCTGACAGATACTGCATACACCAGCCTCTGTACACTGCTGGAGACAGGGAGGGGAGATACCCACGGCCCGTAAGAAGGGGCGAGGAGGATGCTGGCCAGGAAGGACCCTCTACAACTTCTAACATTTGTGCTGTCTACAAATATCTCAACCGCTTGCAAATCAGGATCTAAGTAGTGAGAACCAAGTGCCATTCCACCATTTCTTCCTACAAGCAGACCCTGCTGCCTATCTGCAGACAGCCGAGCTGGGACTTGATAGTTCGGCCCACACTTTGGTCTAGGGATAACGGTTTTTCACTCAGACTTCAGACTAGGAAAGCAAGAAGATGCTAATGAAAGTTGTAGGAGCCACTAGGGCAAGAGTGGGATCATGCCCAAGGTTTTAGTCTGCAGATCCAGAGTCCTATAAGCAGGGTGTATGTTGTCCTCTACAAGAGGACAGTATGTGACTCTCAGGATTGAGACAGATGCTAAGGACTCATGAATAAATGAATGAATGTGATGGGGAGAAGGAAGCTGTACCCCATCTGGAATCAGCGGTATCACTCCCAGCCCATCACCAGGATTCGGGTGCCTGGATGAATAACCTATGCTCCAAACTCTGCCTCAGATGCTTGAGAGCTGGACTCCCAAGGGTTGGCAAGGTGTCTCACCAGATAAAGGTGATTGCCACCTATCTTGGTTACTTTTCTATTGCTGTGTTAAAACATGACTGGCAATAGAAGAAAGGGTTTCCATGAGTTTATGGTTCCAGAGGGACAAGAGTCCACGCCCATCACAGTGGGGAGGTGTGGCAGCAGGCAGCCGTGGCAGCTGGGGTAGCAGCTGAGACTCACATCTTAAACTGCAAGCAGAGAGCAAACTGGGAATGGTGCAAGGCTTTGAAAAGTCAAAGACCACCTCCAGTGACAAACTTCCTCCAGGAGGACCACATTTCCTACACCTCCCCAACAGCTCCACCAGGGGAACCAAGTGTTAAATGTTAGACACTATGGGGGACATTCTCACTCAACCCCCACCCCCACAAAACAAAGCTGAACAATCCACCACACCATGAAACCTGAGGACCCCTGCAATTCCCAGTACCTACACGGTGAAGGAAGAGACCTGACTCACGAAGGTTGTCCTCTGACCTCCACATGTGCACCAGTGAACATGCATGCATGCGCGTGCACACACACACATACACAACTGAAATGTAAGTTGGAATCTAAATACTAATGGTTCTGGCATGCCTCACCAAGGCACTCTGGAGGCATTTCCGATCTGCACCTGAACTCTGGAAGAAGTGAGTTATTGTTTGTGCTTCCTGACACAGAAGGAGACCCTTGGAGGAACACTGGGAAAAGTGTGTGACTGGGGGCTGACTGGGGATAACATGGTTAAAACTGGGAGGGGTCTTGTTCTCACGTCACAGATGACAAACTGGACGACAGGGAGGCTATAACAACTGAGAAGAGTGCAGGGCTAGGCATGGCAGTGCACCCTGCCACCCCAGCACGTGGGAGCTACAGGTAAGAGGATAGGGTACATCATAGGCTTTTACCCCAAAACCAAAGTAAATTTAGTCAACATCTAATGCAAGGTCTGCCATGACACTTGCAGTAGTGTGTTACTGAAGTCCAAGTACTAGGAAGGCGGAGGCAGGAGGATGGCAATTTTGAGGCTGACCTAGACTAGACAGTAAAGACAAGAAGCAGCCCACCAGAACAAGCCACAGAAATCCTGCAAGCAGCTAGGGAATAAAGTCAGAAAGCCTCCCATTCCCTCTCTCAGTCCCGGGAGCAAGAGAGGGACTGAGAGAGGGACCAGTTGACCCCAGCCCAGGAATCTTCACAGGAACTCTATCCCAGGGCTCCAGCCAGCCCCCAGACACACCAGGCTGCCCTCTGAGGACTCATGCTCTCTAGCTTCTACTCTTGCCTTCTGCGTGCCATCCCCATATCTTCTCCTGGCCAGTAACCCAGTTCCTAGACACTGAGGCCCTGATTTACTATCTAGTCAAGAAGCATCTTCTCCCTTTGGCTTGGAGTTCCAGGTCTCCTGCAGAGTGGGCTGGGAGTCCCTGAGTTTGGAGTATTGGTACCAGAGGCTCCTACTGTTGTGCTGCAGAAAGACTTGAACCCTGAGATGTCTGCACAGAGATCTCTAGTAGGGTCCTTCTCCTTGAGAGCGTACGGAACTTTGAGAGTTGGAGGGCAAAGACCAAGTCATTGTATGATTGTCAGACCTATGTAAAGAGGCTTTTGAAAAATGGTTGGAACGAACTGAGCCTGCAAACATCCCCCATGTCTGACCAGGGTTGAGCACGGAGAGAGACCCTCAGGAGTGGTAGAGAATAAAACCCTAGAAGAGGATCCTGCCCTCAGAAGAGCTCCTGGAGAACAGGACAGCGAGCCTGGGCAGAGGGTCTTGTGTCCTGCTCTGTTCCTAGTGTCTAACAACACACCACGTAGCAGCTACTCCAGACCTGGAGACTGGATCAGGGTGAGCAGGCTTTGACCATGAGGAGCTAGGCACACCATATAAGGGCAGGTCTGTGTGGCGAGTCAGAGCTGGGGAGGAGGAAGAACTCTCCAAGCTGGTGGAGAGCCTACAGGTTTGTAGGTTTGTGGTTGACCAGCACCAGGGACAGGGTGGACCTTTAACCTTTTTTTTTTTATATTAGTTTTTTCCACAACACCATTAAAGTTTAATTTACTTGACCATCATCTTACAATGATAGTCTCTAAACCTAAAGTCATTTTTTGATATGTTAGTTGAGTTCTTTTTTTTCTATTACTTTTTTTATTAAAGATTATTATTTTATTAAAGATTTCCATCTCCTCCCCTTTCCCTCCCCTCCCTTCTACCCATACCCCCACTCCACCCCTCTCCAAGACAAAGAGCCATCAGGGTTCCCTTCACTCAGGACCGTGAGGAGTGCGTTTACCCATTGAGACGGTGGGACAGATATAACGGGAGACCACCAAGTCCAGTTGGAATGGGACTGATGGAACAGGGGACCAAACCGGACTCTCTGAATGTGGCTGACGGTGGAGGAGGACTGAGAAACCAAGGACAACGGCAATGGACCTTTAATCTTTAACCCTTGACTGCAGCTGTGTGGCAGCAGTGTGCTAAACTGTGCATTTCAACCTTTTATTTCCACATGAAATCTTACATCACACCCTAAAGATGGGGTATAGCTGTTGTTTTCAGGTTCTCTGGTGGATACTTCCAGGCTGGTCTGTTTCTCTGGGGCTGTCTCCCATCACTCCCAATCTCCTTGAGGAGCCTTATGGAAGCCAGGCTGGTTTGGTCCTCTCAATAGGGCCTGGGTCTTCCTAGACCTGGGTTTTCTGAGGTTAAATCAAGTTCCTCCTTCATGAAGGGATGAGGAGCCCTTCCCACAGAATGGAGTTCGATCCAAGTTTCGGGGGCTCAAACAGCAGGGTGACCATTAGGGAAGCAGAAGGGGGAAGCTGCTGCCATCTGCGGATCTGGTAGATATGGACTGCTCAGCGGGGAAAGCCTGCTCTTTTAGATGCTTTGATCATTGAGTTCTTGTGCTAACCAATGGGATCGTGAGGGCTATGGTGGAGGACAAGGTACCCTGCTGATGGCCTCTGTGACAACAAAGAAGATGGGAAGGAAACTTGCCCTAAAGGGCAAGCCAGAACTCCCTTACCTGGTCAGCGGAGCTGCAAAGCCTGTGTCTGTGTTTAGATTGCACACCAAGGAGTTCACCTGCAGTATGGGGGGGGGGCGGCTTTCTGCAGACTGCAGGCTGTCCAGCAGGTGTCTACCTGTCTGGGAAACAGAAGAGTGTTGACTATCTGGCCAGGTTGATGTCATCACCTCCCAGCGCTCCAGGCCTTCCCTTCCAGTCTCGTTTGCAATGCCCTTGGGCTACCAGGAGGCAGTACAAACAGCCTGCCGAAGCCAGGGGTCTGCACTGGGGACCTGCCACCAGGACCCAGCTGAAGTTCCGAAGGAACAGTTCAGAAGTACAAAGGTATGTGCACATGGCACACGGGTGTATGCATCCCATAGTGCCAGAGTCATATACATAAGCCTGCCACCAAGCTGCACAGAGCAAAGGGCCCTTCCAAAGGGAGGCTAATGAATGTGCCCAGTCCACTTAGATGCAAAACTTAAGTCCAGAGATTGAATGAGTAGAAGTGTTAGGTGTCTGAGTCCCTTGGAGAAAAGGTTCTTGTTCATGTGAAAACACACCTGTGGTATGCAGGCAAGATAGAGCCATGGTCTCCTGTAACCAATGTGGAGACTGATACCCAGGGAGGGGCAGTCGCTCGACTGGAGCCACACAGCAAATTGGCAGAGCAAACCTGGGTCTCTCCAAACGCATGGCCCCTCCATGCTCCAGGGGTGCCTATTCTTTCGGACTTGTCAGATTTGAAGCCTGTTGAGCAGTCCCCAGCCTTAGCAGGAGCCTCCATGATATGCTGTCAGGGGTGTGGGTCACCATTTTTGCCCAGTCATAGATCACAACAAAGAATTGCTTCCTGGCTGTGTTTGAGTCCAGGCAAGGTGTTAGAAATTGTGCCCTGAAGCCAGAAGCACTGGAGACGGTAGACCTAGGCCACATGCTTGGACAACGACATTTTCCCCCAGAAGTGGGGTCTGGGCAAGACAGACGTCCTCTCAGAGCACCAGTTTCCTCATCTGTGAACAAGGCGGATAACGGGATTGCTCCCTCAAGCTTGCTGAGTTAAAATACCTCATCGGTCTGGAAGCATAGGATAGCATTTGACATGGGGCAATTGCTCAGTAAGTGTAGGCAGGTGACAGAGCGTGTGTGTGTGTGTGTGTGTGTGTGTGTGCGCGCGCGCGCGCGCGCGCGTGTGTATGTGCGCACGCATGCACATATACGAGGGAGGTGGAGCATGCACTTGCCTGGTGTCCTGGCAAATGTTTAGCCTCACAGTGACTCTAAACTCCTCCAGTGGCTCCTCCCTCTCACAGCCCATCTCGGCCTCCACCTGCCTTGCCTGGCCCTCTCTCTGGGCTACCAATCCTCCATCTGCCAGTGATGTCCTTTACTGTATAATTACCAAGCACCACCTTTTGCCAGCCAGAAAAATGCAAATGTCGTTAGCACTCCGCAAGTTGGTGAGTGCCAATGCTGGACCAGAGGCAACCAGAGCTGAGAACAGGGAGAGCTTAGCAGGCCCGTGAACAGTCCCAGGTTTTTCAAAAGGACATTATAAAGGGGCAAACAGCAGCAAGAGTGAGGGACCAGGAAGACTGTCTCTGGAACAGGGTAAGCCATGTCTCCTGATGGTGCTCCACTGTCTCTGTCCCTACTTCAGCCACTGAGTCTGTCTCTCAGCATCTATGAGGTCCCTTGCCAGCATTCCTCTGTCCAGCACACTTGAAGAGGTTTATTTTGGGGGCCCTTGCCTACCTCTCCATACGTACCTCAGGCCATCTGAGGTATAAATTATGGACAATGAGGTGACTTGGGGTGGGGTGGGGTCTTCCTCTCAGAGAGAGGTGGTGGCGGTAAGTCCTCCAGGGATAAGCAGTGAGGAATCAAGGTTCTGGCCCTGAGGCCGTACTAACTGGCATGAGTCCCTGCCTTGCCTGCAGGTGCCTTGATTTTCCCACCCACGAAAGGCAACTTGCACCTTCTATCTGCTTCTGCAGGTTCTTGGGGCAAGGCAGAGGCCCATGCTACACAGATAAAGTGCAGTGTTCCGCATGCCACAGGCCTCTCGATTAATCCTCATGGCATTGTCATGGCCACGTTGGGGATGAAAAACTGAGAAATGTTGTGTGTGGTCTCATGATTTGGTCACTGTGTGATGGCGCTATCAAGCATGTAGAAAACAGACAGCGACTAGAGTAGCATAGGTGTCACACACATGTGTGCACCAGGACACGGGGCAGTGGGGATGGGCAGTTCCAGGTCTGAGCAGGACCTGTGGAGCAGGTGTCATCTGTGTCACAGAGTGAAGCTCCTGATCCTAGGAGGGCCAGCTGGAGAGGACATGGCCCAGTGAACAAGGCACCAGGGCGTGATAGTCACAGCCTATGGCCACTCCACAGCTACTCAGCCTGTGTGATCCAGGTCTGTCCCCACAGGTCCTCATGGGCCCCGACAGGTCCTGGCCTGTATTGCTGCTCAGTCTCACAATGCCCTTGGTTCAGCATTTCCACCCATGGGTGGCCTGTCCAGCTGAGGGAAACTGGTCCTGCAGATGGGGGCTGGTGTATGCCGGAGCTGCTGCCACATGCAGGGCACTTCAGGGGTGCGGGGAAAGAAGAGGGGTCCAGTGGAGCCCCAAATCTGCATTCTCACCCTTGCCTCTGTTGCCTGTGTAATTGTGGCAGGCAAGACCTACCTGATACCTGAGCCTGTGAAAACTCCGTGTTACACATATGTCTGAGGCAGAGTGGAGGCACACTGTGAAAGTCTGTGGTCCCCATCAGAGTCCAGCATGGGTCAAAGAAACAGTCTAGAGTTCCCAGTGAGCCTTGACCAAAGGTCTAACCATGCTCTTATGGAAACCCCTCTCTCACTCCTGAGCATCAGTTTCCCTTTCCACAGAACAGAGGATCAGCCTGGAGACACACATCAGTGGTAAAGACCTGCGTGCAAGGCCCGTGCGTGTGCAAGGCCCGTGCGTGTACAAGGCCCAGTCCAGCCCAGTCACAATGGAAACGAAAGGGACCTAACTACAGCGAGGCCCACGGCCCCCACTCCACGTCGTGTCTTCATTGTCATACAGTGCTAAGTTCTCACGGGAACCTGGTCGAGACCAGAGGCTTTTCCAACAGCAGGAGATGTGAGCAGATGTGGCAGCAAGGTTTGGGCAAGAGGAAAAAAGAAAGCGACTCATGTCTGAGCTGCTGACCAGGAAGGAAGGCGGCAACCTTGGGAGGGGAGAGAAGCACATGGGTGAGTGTGTGGAACCAACAGAGGGATGGTGGAAGGGATGGATGGATGTGGTGGGGGAAGGAGGAAAGGTGGGAGGGAGAGGGGCTGACCACACTGCTGGGAGCAGAGGGAATCTGGACTGAGCCTTTTTCTAAGGGTTCTGTACCCGGGGAGCATGGAGGAACAAGAACACCTGCTGGGTGGGGCACTCCAGAGCATGTATTCATTTTCCAAGAAGCCCAGAATCCAAGGGGGTAGACAGTCCCTGTGTGGGAAGGAGGAGAGAGTTAAGAAGAGGGGAGAGGGGCACCAGGAGGGTTTTTCAGAGAAAGGGGCAGATCTGAATGTCTGAGGCTTAGAGGAGGGAGCTGGCAGAAACAAGGGTGAGAAAGGCATGCCAGTGCCCAGATGTGGGGCAGGCATTCAAGGCTGTGTGACATGGTGCGCAGCTGGGGATGACACAGGCAAGGGAGGAAGGCAGAGGCCAGTGACTTGGGTCCTTGGATGTCAGGCTGAGGATGCTGAACTGTAGCCACAGGCTATGGGAACCACTGAAGAGGTGTGCAGGGGGCAGGCTGGAGACTGCAGAAACCCAGGTAAGTGGGAACGGAGGATGAAAGGGTGGACAGAAGATGGGGGTGGGGCTAGCAAGCTCGGAACAGATGGTTCTGGAAGACGGAGCTGTGGAAGGACCCTAAGGCAAGTCAAGATGGGGCAGAGACCCTGAGGGAAGGAAGACAATGAACTGTGGCGCTCATAGCCCAGTGTGTCACTGCCACCAACTGTGTAGCCTCCAGGAAGTTATTTCACTTCTCTGGGCCTCAGTTTCCCACCCCGCCCCTCCTAAAACTAAGCCACCTCATAGGACTAGAGAGTTCAACTCTGAATACGGCTGGTGAGGGCTGGGTGCCCAGTGATAGATGCTGAGTGCTGGCCGATGTGGTCTTACTTTTATTCCCAGCATGCTTTCCCAAGTTGCAAGGAAGGACACTGATGCTCAAGGTCAAAGAGGCAGCGAGAGCTGGCCTCTCTGGGCTCATCAGGCCTCACATCCCAGGAGAAGCAAGTTACAAGCAAATAAACTGTGATGACTCAGAGAAGCCTGATCTTAAAATATTATTAAAGAGGAAGACTGTTGTATGACTGTGCACGGCCTGTTTATTAAACTCCAGCTAATAAGTAAAATGAGTTAAGTTAATGAAAAACCAACCTTCGGGAGGGATCGCATCACCTAATGGTAGCCCATAAACATCAGCATGAAAATTTAAAACACGAGAATGAATATGGACGCCGGCAGCAGGGGAGGCTGCAGGAGAGCAGCCATTGATTCTAGCGCTTCCCCTCACTCATGGGGTCTTCGGGAAGTCATAAGGAGGAGTTATTTCCCATTGTTCACACACCAAGGATGCTAGGTGCTGAATCTAAATTGTCTCTCATTCCTAATTAGTAAGAATGGAATTAGAATCCATGTATGGCAGAATTGGAGAGGGCCTGGGGGTTTCTGTTCACAGAGTTCTTTGTTTTACAGACCAGCAGTGGTAGGGGGTGGAGAGGAAAGAGTGGAGAGAGGGGAAGAGAGAGAGGAGAGAGGGAGAGGGAGAGAGAGAGGAGAGAGGAAGAGAAATGAGACAGAGAAAAAGAGAGGGAGGGAGGGGAGAGAGAGAAGGGAGAGAATGGGAAGAGAGAAAGGAGAGGGGGAGAGAAATGAGACGGGGGCATTTAAATCACACAGCTAAAGGGCATGGGTTGATGGCAAAGTTGGCAGACTTTTTTTTTAACTGAGCCCAGGTACCCATCGAGCTTAACCAGTAAGGAGACACACTCTGGGGACTTTCTGCTCTGTCCTAAGGAATATGTCGTTCATTCTCCAGTCCAGGTCAGTAGCTCCGTGGGTTCCAGATGAGGCTCATTGTCTATATTTGTGTTTGAGGTGAGTAATTGTCTCTAAACTCAGTGGGCTCTCTTCTCTCTCTCCTTTTTCATCTCCCTCTCTTTTTCCCCCCCCACCCGCGCGCACACACACACATACACACACACACACACATACACACACACACACACACACACACACACACGACGTATGGGGACCTTTAGTGGCACAATACACATGTGCATGTGTTATTGTGTGCTTTTGTATGTCACACTTCAAGCTGTGTGAGATTATGAAGCAGATGTTTAATTACTACCTGAGTGTAATTAATCAACATGACTAATACACCAACCACACTGCATAATTACCTTGCAATTATATGGAAAAGAAATATTTTATTACTGAGGGTTTGCTAATAACACGGCACCCGGTGGGCAGTGAGCTTTTCCCCTGCCCCCTTCCCTACCAGGGCTCTTCTGGGCTGATGTCCTAACCTTTCAGAGCTCAGGTGGGCTGCAGCCTCCTCCCCATGGCCTGGCATCCTATCAGTTTAAAATCTTTGTTTTTGTTTGTTTGAGTCCTGTCTCAAACAATCTCACTCTACAACCAGGCTGGCCTTGAGTTCACAAATGATCTTATTGGCTCACTACTGTGATTACTGGCAAGCACAGCCATGCCCAGCCCCTTTGGAGAGGCAACTTGGGAGGGAGAAAGGCCAGAGTCACCAGGGTGCTGCTGTCCCTCAGCAAGTTTAAGAATCCCCTTTGAGTGATCTCAGTGTCACTATCTTCTCTCCATCCCAGTCTCCAACTCTGCTCTAAGAGAGCAGGTAACAGGAGAGACTAGGGGACACAGGGAGAGACTGGGGACACAGAGAAAGGTTGGGGACACAGGGAGAGTCTAGGAGACACAGGGAAAATCTGGGAACACAGGGAGAGGCTGGGGACACAGGGAGAGGTTAGGGACACAAAGAGAGACTGGGGACACAGAGAAAGGCTGGTGATACAGGAAGAGGTTGCGGATACAGGGAGAGGCTAGGGGACACAGAGAAAGGCTGGGGACACAGAGAAACTGTGAATACAGGGATAGGTTGGGAACATAGGGAGAGGCTGGGGACACAGGAAAAGACTGGGGACACAGATAGAAGCTGGGGATACAGAGAGTGGCTGGGAACACAGGAAAAGGTTGAGCTCTTTGCCAAGCCTGAACAGCTCCTAAGGTGAGTGAGAGGTATCTGGTAGACGAGAGAACCTGCCTAGGCAGTGGGTTGGGACTCTAGCATAGAAATCATAAGAGCCAGTTTCCTAGGAGAAGATGTCCTGAGCGGGTAGCCTCAGGGGCTGCTCACAAGGTACCAGTTACCTGCTTCTGCTTTCCCATCCTCTGAAGAGCAGGAATCCTCAGTGAGCTCACTGGCTCAGGGGCAGAGGCAGCCAACTAGGCAAGAAGACCTCTGTTGTTCACTTCCCCACCTTCAGTCTCATTTGGTGCAGCCTGTGCGACACCCGGAGCCCTTGCTGCCATGTGTGTTTTAACTGCCCATTGTGTCTTTCATTTGATGGTATCATTATTATCCACTCTAGTACTCAGAAGGGGCCATAGCCTCAAGAATTTCAACACAGAACTACCACGTGTCCACAAGTCCACTCCTGGGTCTGTATCATAAGGAGCTGAATTCCAGATTCCAAAGAATGCTACACTTAGAGGTGTAAATCATATTTTCATAGTATCCAAGGGGAAGCCACTCTGGTTCTGGCCCTGTCTCCACGTGGTAAATTATCGCCATCAGAGTAACAGCCTGATACCAGCTCAATGTGGAGGAAGCTCCGGTGTCTGTGAAGGAAGAGCAGCCTCGCCAAGGCCACAGATTACAAAACTCCAACATTCATTCTGTGAAGATCTCATACTAGGCAGAGCCTTAGGGGAAGACAGAACTTGGGTGTCTGGGGGTGGAGAGGGATGATGGTGGCTTCTTTTTCCAGGCGAGGAAAAGTTCTGGAAACAGAGGTGATGAACATGCAATGTGTGGATGTGTCAGATGCTGCAGAATTGTGCGGTGGTGAGGGATGGTGCAATGGAATTTGGATTTCACCTCAAAGGGAGGGAGGAAAGGAAAAAAGGGAAACAGAAGAAAAAATGGAAGGACAGGGGAAAGGGGGGCAGGCAGAAAGGGAGATGACAAGGGGGGAGGAGAGAGAACAGGGAGGTTGGAAAGGAAAAAGAGAGGAAAGAAAGCGAAGGAGAGAAGAAGGGAAAAAATACACACACATACAGAAAGAGAGGGGGAGGGAGGGAGGGAGGGAGGGAGAGAGAGAAGGGCAGAGGGAAGGAGGGAGGAAGAGAGAGAGAATGAGAATCTCTCAGTTTCTGCTGTTAAATTCTTAGGATCCCTCAAGGCCTTTGCTGGAAGTCTCTTTCAGGCGTCCTTCCAGGCTCTTGGTAGTTACAGCTGGAGTCCCACTGTCCTGCGTCCTGTTGTCTAATGCCAGTGTTCCCAGCTCCTGATGGAGTTGGAGCGGAGTATTACACAGCACCAATTCCCATAGATTCTCAGCTCAGTGCCTACATCTGGCCTGGGGCAGAAAAACTACCTATTTCCTGGTCAGGTGACTTGATTAAGTCCCAGAGCCATGATTTTGCCTAGACAGTTCTGCTGGTCTCTGATGAACTCCAACTCCTCTTTCAGGACCCAATGCACATGCTCCCTCCCATGTGAGAGTCCCTGAGCAAGCAGCATGGCTTCTGGCACACACTCTGAGTGACTAATGTGTCTCTGACATCATCGTGATACATTATCCTGTATGCTACTCACCAGACTCCGGTTCGCTCAGCTGTGTCTCCTGCCTCAGGCAGGTCCTCAGGAGAACGTCTACTGCTCAAGATCTTTCTAATAACTGCTGCCACACCTCCCTCATTGACTTAAACTAATGGCTGTACAATCACACAAGTACAGAAGCATGTCACATACCAAAGGGATCATACATTGGAGGGTTGGCATGGAGAATAATCCCAAACACCAAGAAGCACCCCTTCCAATACCCTGTTGGAAACTTTATAATCTGTACCAGAATGTGAACTAGGTGGAGAGATGCCAAGAAATTCTCTTCACTCCAGAGAGCAGAGACAGTTTCCCTGGTTACAGCCCTCTGCAATGCTGTGGATGGTGGGGCATGCTAAGGGTAAAGAGCACCATTTCTGACACCCAAAGCAGAGCGGTGGATTTTAGACGAGCCTAGATCCTTGACAACTGTGGAATATACGGCTAGTCTCCGTATCATCAATGCTAGGAAAATAGAAATGAAAACCCATGGTGCGACATTACTACAGCTCCAACGGAGGGCTGAAACTGCGCAGAGGGGAGATGCCAAGTCTAGGTGAAAGAGACCAGGGCTCGCACACTGCTGGCAGATACCACGCCTATTCCACTTGACAGCCATGAAAGCTAAGACACAGCCATTCATGCACCCAACAGAATGTCTGCACCTGACAACAAAATGACGTGGACCAGAATGTTCACTGCAGCTTGAATCACAAACATCCAAAACGGAAAGCAACCCAAAGGCGTGCCATTGCACACACGGAGGTCAAAGCACAATCTGTGGCAGTTGGCCGGCTCCCTCCACCATGTGTTCTGGAAAATGGAACTCAGGTTTTCAGTCTTAGCAGAAGGTACCTTTACCACTGAGCCATCTCACTTTTCCTTCCTCCTCTTTGTGGATACAGTATCTTGTGAACCTTGAACTTCTGATCACCCTGCCTCTGTTTCCCGAGTGATGGGATTACAGGAACATGCCACCACGTTTGGTTCATGTAGTGAACGCTAGGTAAGTAAGCACTCTACCAACTCGACGACATCTCTAGCCTCCAACTGCTTTATTCTTGAAGTTTAAATCACACCCTATCCCTTCCTGTTCAAGCTTTACCTGCACTTTGAATTTAATTTTAAGATTTGAATTTTAAGTTTAAGATTTTGTGCTGGGTCGCCTTCACGGCTATCCTGGGGTTACATGTGTTCTGTAAGCTACAGGTTGTTGGACACACCCACAAGTGAGGTGTCTATTTTCTGAGCCCCTACTGCCCTCCGAGGCCGGTGTAGAGGAGTTTCTCTGAGAGAGGAAGAGGTCAAGTGTAGAGGCCCACCAGGTAAGGGTGCCGGCTTCAGCCTCGGCAGCCTCTGGCACGTGATTCTCATGGCAACACTGGAAAAAATGTTAATAGGAAAGAAAACTAAGAGTTAAAAGGCAAGCCCAGGCCATCTTTTGATAACCAGAGGTTACCACCATTGTGCCTCATGCTGACTGAGAATGGCGGATGTGAGAGGCCGTCTCTCCACACCATGCCCGTCTGTCTGTGAAGTGGGATAGCCAGGCAACAGGCTGGGGCATGAGCAAGCAGGGTAATAAACACGTGTGCCAAGCACCAGGTAGCTGGGCCAGGGTTGAAAGGAAATCTGGAGGCCTGCTTTGTCCTGCCCACCAGAGTCTATTTCAGATCCCTCCTGGCAACAGCGCCAGAGTGGCCAAGAGTGCCTGCTGGAGCCAGCACTAGCCTGCCTGCCCTAGTAAAGAATCTGGAGTAGGGCTCCTGCCCAGCCCAGAGTGGAGCCCCTGGAGTACGTACCTCTGAAGTCCTTTGAACTTCACTTCTCTCATTTGCAAAATAAGAAGAATAATTCCCCACCCCAGGGCTGCTGAGCATATTAGCAGATCACCTACAAAAAAGCACTTTGCATTTCTTCTGAAGCGCAATGCAAATGCTGTTGTTTGATGTCTTACACACCTAGTTATAATTATATCGGCTCTTCTAAAGAGGCGGGGCCAGTGAGATGGATGGCGGGAATCTTTACCACAGCACTGTGGTGTCTCCAGTTCTTGCCTTACACCAGGGTGTGGGGGAACCAGTCCAATTAGGTCCTGTCAGATGGTAGCCTCACCAGCCTGTTCTAGATGGGGTAAGAGAGTACTTTGTTCCTGCATTAGTAATGAGGCTTCTGGCAATTCTCCCTGGAGGATTCGCTGGAGTTACTGTGTTTGCTTCCTACAGAGGCAAGCCTGGGTCAGCCAAGGACACTTGTTCCTAATGGGGCTTCGGGTCTTGGCTGTGGATTCTTGTCATGATTCTGCTAGGGATCGTGGATGGCCACCAAGACTGAGTGTGGCATCTGGTGTGCACACAGAACAGGCAATATTCTTGGGTGGGTGGGATCTGGCCACCTAGACTGACAGTCAAGGATGTGCCTGCTGTTTGGTTGCTCAAGGTTACCCTTCCCTTCCTTACCACCATTCCTGAAAGTCCTTGCTTTGGGTCACAGCTGACTCAAACACTGGCCCCCCCAGCCTTCTCCAGCTCAAGGACCATGCGAACAAGTCCTGTGTCTGGGGATCTGGGTCTCTGGATGCACTTATTCAAGGCCAAGTTCTGGCTTCTTTGGCATTGGAAACAGGAGACAAAGGGACTTAGCAGCAGCTCCAGCTGCGTGCTCCTGACATCTCTGAGACACACCCTTTGTCTGAATGCCAAGATTTGAGGACACAGGGGGTTTTCATAAGTTCTGAGGCAGGAGAATGCCTTTCAACAGGTCTGATGAGGTGAGGCAGGTGAAGAGTCCCAGGAGCTCCTCCTCCCAGATCTCTGCTTCTCTGCACAGCGCCTGCTGCACCCCAGCACACTCAGCGGAGTACAGCGGTGGCACAGAGGCACTTAGAGCCTTGTGGATTAGATCAGCGGTATTCTGGAAAATCTGAGAACCAAGCTACTGGTCTCACACCTATAGCTACTGGTTGGCTTGTTTGTTTGTTTCTACTCAAGCTTCTTACTATCTCATAGCTTCCTGGGCTTTTTGGGAATCTGAAGGACCCCTGGCCTCTTGCCACAATCTCCTTCTGTATAGAGTTATACACAGGGTTTTTGGTGTCTAATTGATTCTCCATTGTGGTTTCCTGCCATTCCTGTTCAGCTATTCATTCCCTAAATAGCCGATAACACAGAGTAACATCCTGGTAAAGGGCCAGCCAAGACACTGGGAGAGAATTATGAGTCAACCAGCAAGATCCTTGTCCTCAAAAATCTTACAAAATGGGCTGGAGAGATGGCTCAGTGGTTAAGAGCACTGACTGCTCTTTCAGAGGTCCTGAGTTCAATTCCCAGCAACCACATGGTGGCTCACAACCATCTGTAATGAATGAGATGCAGGCAGAATATTGTACATATAAATAAATAAATCTTAAAAAAATATCTTCATCTTCATCATCACCATCATCATCATCACCACGTTTTAAGGGAAAAAGTTCAGGCTGGCCTTGAACTCACTATGGAGCTGAGGATGACCTTGAACTTCTGCTTCTAATCTTCTGCCTCTTGAGAACTGAGATGACAAGTGTGTACTGGCTTATGTAGTGCTGGGGATGGAACACAGGGTTTATGCATACTAGGAAACACTACCTGTTCCCCAGTCACACAAACAAGGACGCCAGCAAATAAATCCGTGACACCAGCGATGCTGGAAGTGGAACGAGAGCCTCCATGGTGCCCTCCAAGAAGGGTGGTCTGTTGAGCACAGAGGAAGGGAGGAGAGGCCTGGACAAGCGCCAAGCCCAGGGAACAGCCTGTGTGAGCTTCCAGGTAAGAACAGACCCGCAGTGTTCTGGGACCTGAGCAGAGAAGGCTGGTACAGATGGCATGGGGTCGGGAAGGGAAAAGAAGAAGTAAGGTGATAGTGGGAAGGGAAGGGCTGGATCTCACAGTTCCTGTGTTCATCTCAGCGTAGAGGGAACCATAGAACACTCAGACACGTGACCAATTCAAATTGATGCTCCAACTGGGATTATCTGGGGTATACAAAAGGGTACACTACTGCCTGGCCACAACTCACCTACTAAAATGACTTTTTTTTTAAAAGGATGATACCAAATGCCAGCAAGTCCATAGAACAACCAGAACTTGCACGGCATCTGATGGATGGCAGAAAAGCAAACTGGCACATACATTTTGGAAGACAGCTTAGTGTCTTGTTTTTTTTTCTTTCCCAAAAATAAAAATACCTTGCCATGCCATTGAGCAATTGCCCTCCTTCATACTGACTCAAGCAGAGAAAATCTCGTGTCCCCACGAGATGCTGCCACAGCTTTACTCACAGCTGCCCGAACTCTCCAAACCACCTTGGGTAGGTGAGTGCACAGCTAAACTGTGCTGTGCTCAACCAGGGATGAGTGGATGAGCTGTCATGCCCAGAAAGGAGGAGTCAGTCTGAAAGGCCTGTGCAATGTATGGTTACAGCTGCACGGTATTCCTGAAGGGACTAGGAAGATGCAGAAAAGACTAGCGGGGGTGTTGTGGTTGAGTGCCGGAGAAATGAGAGACGAGACAGGAAATAATTTCAGGCACACACAATCCTCTGTGATACAGCCACGGTGGACACCTGCCGTTCTGCGTTTCTCACAGCCTGTGAAATCTACAGTACAAACGGGGACAGGAGTCCCTAATGTAAACTATGATCTGTAGTTAATGACAATGGACAAATGGATCACAAGAACATAAAATGGGAATAAAGATGTGGCTACCCCAGCTACCACCGCTCTGTGAATCCTGACACAAGGCCTGGGGTCCAGGAGAAACACTGTGTCTCCTCGCTCTTTCCCACTGTTGCCGTAAGCCTGAAATTGTTTTTAAATGTCAATAAATTAAAAAACAACACAAAAAACATTTTGAAAGACCTGTCTGGGCTACAAGTATGTGGGAAGGGCAGCTGATCAGTGTCTAGTGCAGGTCGTAATGTCGATTAGGGTTGTGACAGAGAGAAGGGGGGGGGGACTTGACCTGTTCCAGTTTAGGGGTAAGGTGTGTGCTAGGAAATCAAGTTCTGTTGAAACGGAGAATTGTCACAGATCCTGCAGCCCAGATGACACCGTGAGCAGAGGCCCGCTCTGAATCTCATGTGACCTGATCTCTGTCCCTCTCCATAGCGTCCCAGATGGAAAGGCCTCCCGAGCACTGTGATGCACAAGAGTGGGTGTCTTGAGAGGGGTTGAAATCCCAAGTGGGCCAGTGTGGTGATACACACCTTTAATTCCAGCACTTGGGAGGGATAGGCAGGCATATCTCTGTAGTTAGCTCCATGACAGTCAAGGCTATGCAGAGGGACCTTATCTCCCAAAAGAAAATCCCAAGTGGCCCCAGGAGGGCAAGTGTGACCTGCACTCATACTGGGGACAACAATTGCCTAGTCTCTGCTGCAGCAGAGTCCTGGACCTACCACCCTGGACATGCACATCATCCTCTCAGTGCCAGGCTGCCTCCTACATCCCCCCACACCCTTCCGCATCCTCTGGCATCCCCCCACATCCCCCCACATCCTCCCAACTTCTCAGGCTCCTTGCAGAGTTTCCTAGGGATGCTGTCCTCCGGGCCAACATAAGCATTCAGGCTCCAAAGCTTGGAGTAAACAAAGGAGAAAGTAAAATTGAGTCCCAAGGAGCAGGAGCAGAAGCTGGGACAGGCTGGGAGCAGAGTGGGTGTCAGGCTGTGTGTCAGGTCCAAGATGGGGGTGTCATTAGAGTCAGCAGCATACAGGGACTTATTCTTTCTAGGTGTTGGCAAGTTGGTCAAGGAGAGAGACATGGTTGTCCTGCCTGCAAGTTAGAGCTAGAGCCCAGCCCTATAATACAAGGCCTACTGTCAACCCATGACAGCCTTGGGGAGCAGGGAATACAGGTTGAAGCTGATGGAGAACCCATATGATCACCAGATGAACTTCCACCAGGCCACAAGTTAGCAGGTGGCTTCCAATTACCCAGACACTTCAGGTCAGCAAGATAGCCTGCCCTGCATTGCTTCTACCTCATGTGCCGAGAATCCAGAAATAAAAGAACCCAAGAGACGGGGGAGGCAGAAGCACCAGACCCAGGCTGGCCAGTGGGTGGGGCCTCAGCCTGCTTGAGGAGGGAAATAGGAGCCAGTCCTGGCTGTAAGAGTCCTGGGAAAGTTCCCACAACCAGGAGCAGGGAATGCATTGGTTAGGGTAGGGCCCCATTACTCTCCTTTTCAGGGCTCTGGGGCCACCCAATTAAACATTCAGGAGGCATCAAGGACAGAGCCTCAGTCTGTGACCACACTGCCCACAAGGGCGACTGGCATCCATTCTAGGGAAATATAGACAGGGAACAGGGTCGGCTGATAAATTTTTTTTATTGCAAGCACAGCAAAGCCTTGCTGTCCAGCTGGTGCCAATAGAGATAATAAATGACAAGGCCCCTGAGAAGCACTAGGTATACAGCCTGCCCTGGCTCAGCCCTCTCTCGGGACAGGACCATACCTTAACAACATCAATAACAGAGTAAACTAAACTGGTGCTGGCCAGTGAGGGTGGAAGCCTGGCCCTGTGTCTGCCTGGGCTCTTCTCACCGCCCCCCCCCCCCCATGGGGCTAAGCTGAGAGACATTCCAGGCACAGGCCAAAGGGTCTTGGGTTTTACCACCAACCTTTCTCCTTCCTCCCATTGTACAGACCAAGGGCACTGTGTATATAGGTCACAGCGGGTCCTGACTGCGCAGGAAGGAAGGAGCAGAGGGGCTGGTTCCTTTCCTCCATGTTCCCTCTGACCTTGCCCAGCTCGCTCCTGTTACAGCTTGATTTTTTTTGTCTCTGACTCCATGGCTGGTGGTCAGAGGTCTGCAAAGAGGCCCACTGATTAACCAAGGAGGGGGAGGTGGCCTACAAATCACCCTGCCTAATAAATAACCAGGGCCAATAAATTAGGACCTTAAACAACGACAGCAGGTGGGGGCAGTGCCGACCCTTCCTCTGACAGAAGAATATGCAGTACATCTGAGAGCCTGGGGTCGCCCTGCTGGAAAACGGAGCCCTTGGTGTTAGCCAGGCTGGGTATAGGCAGAGGATGGGAGTGTAGGAAGAAGAAGGGGGTGGGGGATGGGGGATTAGAGGGTTGTCAAGAACAAGGACTCCATCTGAACTGCTTCCCAGTGGAAGGCTAAGAGAAAATTCCAGCACAGGCTCTATGACACGAGATTCAAGCTGAGGGGCACAGGCCCCTGACTTCCAGAAGCAATGGGACCTAGGCAGGCAGCCCACCCTCTCTCCTCTCGCTCCACTCCTCTAGCGACTTGGATCGCATGAGTTTGTGGCCATCCAACGTTGAAGGCACTCTACCAGTTCTGACGTTGGCCCTAGGTGAAGCCCTTTGTGGTGTGGGGTGAGGCAGAGGCCCCAGTGACCCAAGGCAGAGGTAAGCAGAAAGGCAGTGTGACATGGGTACAAAGTACCCCAATTTGGCTCTGCCTCTGATAAGAATCATAGCTTCTTTAATCCTCTCAGCTTGGTCCAGTGGGCCAAGAAATGAGGCAAATAGAGAAGCCAGGGCCGGATCCACAATTTACCTCTCCTCTGTCCTGGTCCTGGGCTGTGTTCATCCAAATTGGGAAGCACTATCAAAAGGGGCTCAAGGCAGGCTGCCATAGCTCCAAGGCAACACTGGCTGTGGTTGGGAAGGGCTTGCCCGGCCAGGGACTGCATCTTCTAGCTTTGCCCCTGCGGTCCTGTGACTTGCTTTCATTAATGGGAGTGTCTTTAAGTTTTGTTTTATTAGGGAGCAGAAGTGTCCTCTCTAGGGCTCAAGCTTCTATGGAGACCTTAGGAGTCACACGGGGTATGGGGTGGAGGCAGGGATCAGTCTCTAGATGATAGGAAGAATGCCCTCAGCCTTCTATAGACCTGTTGTGGACTAAGAGACAGCATGGGCCAAGGAAGCCGCGGGCACGCAAGACCTGCGCCATTAGCAGTTGTCTCGTTCGCATTTTCCAGAAAACTAGGGGAAGCCCTGGCAGCAGGGGAGCCCTAGCAATCCAGAGACCTCAGAGGAGAACGTTTTAAAAGTCAGGCTTTGAACACCTGTTTCCTGTCCCTCTCTCCTCAGCCCGTACAAGCTTTGAAACATCT